>NC_072482.1:2202500-2515000 GCF_027574615.1 Eptesicus fuscus
TTTCGATCATGGGGGAGCTGGGTGCCTGTCCGCTGGTGCACCAGGCACCAGAGGCTTTTGAAAGGCCTGCTGCCTGAGTGGACAGGCACCCAGCTCTCACACTTTTGCTTTTGATCGCGGGGAGCTGGGTGCCTGTACGCTGGTGCACCAGGCCTTTCAGAAGCCTCTGGCATGGCAGAGGCTTCTGAAAGGCCTGCTGCCTGAGCAGACAGGCACCCAGCTCCCACACTTTTGCTTTTGATTGCGGGAGAGCTGGGTGCCTGTCCGCTGGTGCACCAGGCCTTTCAGAAGCCTCCAGTGTGGCGGAGGCTTCTGAAAGGCCTGCTGCCTGAGCGGATAGGCACTCAGCTCCCCCGCTTTTAATGGTCTGCGTGGTGGGACGTGAGCTTGCTGCCCCAGAGGCCGCTTCTGTGCCGCAGCACAGCCATGGCGCAAACGCTGAGCTTGCGCCGCTGCTGGCGATGCAGCTCAGCGTCCCACTGGCCCAATCAGCTACCCCGGCCACCCCAAGTCCCGCCCCCCACGCCTCCTGGCCAATCATGGGCATAGTGAAGGTATGGTCAATTTGCATATTTGTCTATTATTAGGTAGGATTCACTTCTAAGCTACAGAATATAGATTCTTCTCAAGTGCACATGGGTCATTCACAAAGATAGATCACATGTTACGATACAAAACAAGTCTCTACAAGTTCAAGAAGATTGAAATCATATCAAACATCTTCTCAGATCACAGTGGAATGAAACTAAAAATCAACTACAGTAAAAACAACCCAAAACACTCAAACACATGGAGGCTAAATAGCATGCTATTAAACAATGAATGGGTTACCAATAAGATCAAGAAAGAAATAAAAAACTTCCTGGAAACAAATGAAAATGAACACAGAACACCAGAAATCTCTGGGACATAGCAAATGCAGTCCTGAGAGGGAAGTTCATAGCACTACAGGTCTACCTAAAAAAATATGAAAAATCAGAGGAGAAACCAAGATGGTGGCATAGGTTAACATCTGAAATTGCTGCCGTGCACAACCACTTCAAAACTACAACTAAAAGACAAAACAAACATCATCCAGAACCACAGGAAGGCTGGCTGAGTGGAAATTCTACAACTAGAAGGAAAGAGAAAAGCACACTGAGACTCAGAGGAAGTGCAGAAGTAATGTGCAGAGGTACGGAGGCACGTGTGTGGAAAGGGCTGGCAACTGAGGATGCGGTTGTCTTTTTCAATCGGGAGGGAGACACAAGCTCCTGACTGCTCTGAACTCCAGTTCCGAGCAAGACTCTGGGTACCCAGACTCATGCGGGGAGAAACTGGACCGTCTGGCTTCGGGCAGAACTCTAGGGCGGCTTTCTCTCAGAGGTGCTTGCAGTGATTACTGAGAGATACTGAGAGCCGGGGGCCTCTTAGGGCAGGGCTGAGGATCAGCCATAGCTGTTTTCTGTGCCCTGTTGATTCCCTGAGACCCTGCCCCACCCAAGCTGTGTGCAGAAGCTTTTGCATATGAATGGCCTGGCCCTTTGCAATTTAAAATTACCTAACATTCTGCAGCTGGGTCAGAGAGTACCAGAAGTTCCAAAAGAAGGCCCAAGGCTCCACAGCAGTTTGCATTGCTTCACAGTTGGGCCTCATCTGGGCACCTCCAAACCCCAAACAGAAGAGGAATCTGCAGATCTCTCTGTAGCTCCTACTGGGTGGCCTCAGGCAGAGGCTAAATTTGCACCTCCTTGAAGACCCAAGAGCCAGTGAACCCAATGGTCACAGTGGGACCATACCTGATTACAACTCCTCAGATCCATAGGGACACACTCAAGGGGCAGACTCAGTGAGCACTGAAGCCCCACTGAAGCAAGTCTTGCCCCATAAGGGTGTCTCCAGCACAGAAGTTCTCCCAGCATAGACACAGCTGATCCTCACAGCTAATTGGCCTGGAGGTCAATTCTCCTAGTGATACCAACAACAATCAAGGCTTACCTACAACAAGACTGTGCACACAGCCCACAAAGGGGTACACCAAGAGTGTCCACCTCAGGTAATTGGGGAGGCTGAGCCACTGGACCCTGTAAGACACCTAGCACACAAAGCTACTCTATCAACACAGGGAAGCAGCCAAAATGTGGAGACAAAGAAAGAGGTCACCAATGACAGAAATGGAGGAAAGCAAACGACTGGATATAGAGTTCAAAACCACAGTTATAAGGTTTTCCAAGAATCTTCTAGAAACCGCTGGTAAATTTAGTGAGATCCTCGAGGATATGAAAAAGGACTAACTAGAAATTAAGCATACACTGACTGAAATAAAGAATAATATACAGCGACCCAACAGCAGACTAGAAGAACGCAAGAATCAAGGCAAAGATTTGAAATACGAAGAAGCAAAAAATACCCAACTGGAAAAGAAAAAAGAATCCAAAAATATGAAGATAGTGTAAGGAGCCTCTGGGACAACTTCAAGGTACCAACATCAGAATTATGGGGGTGCCAGAAAAAGAGAGAGAGCAAGATATTGAAAACCTATTTGAAGAAATAATGACAGAAAACTTCCCCCACCTGGTGAAAGAAATAGATTTACAAGTCCAGGAAGCACAGAGAACCCCAAACAAAAGGAATCCAAAGAGGAACGCACCAAGACACATCATAATTAAAATACCAAGATCAAAAGACAAAGAGAATATTAAAAGCAGCAAGAGAAAAACAGTTGGTTACCTACAAGGGAGTACCCATACAATTGTCAGCTGATTTCTCAACAAAAACTATGCAGGCCAGACGGGAGTGGCAAGAAATATTCAAAGTAATGAATAGCAAGAACCTACAACCAAGATTACTCTACCCAGCAGTTATCATTCAGAATTGAAGGTCAGATAAAGAGCTTCACAGATAAGAAAAAGCTAAAGGAGTTCATCACCACCAAACCAGTATTATATGAAATGCTGAAAAGTATTCTTTGAAAAGAGGAAAAAGAAGAAAAAGGTAAAGATAAAAATTATGAACAACAAATACATATCTATCAACAAGTGAATCTAAAAATAAAGTGAATAAAAAAATCTGATGTACAGAATAAACTGGTGAACATAATAGAATCAGGGGTATAGAAAGGGAGTGGACTGACAATTCTCAGGGGGAAAAGGGGAGTGGGGCGTGCAGGAAGAGACTGGACAAAAATCGTATACCTATGGATGAGGACAGTGGGCGGGGGTAAGGGCAGAGGGTGGGGTGGGAACCAGGTGGAGGGGAGCTATGGGGGGAAAGAGAGGAACAACTATAATAATCTGAACAATAAAGATTTATTTTTAAAAATAAGAAAAATCAACAATAAACTATTTAACTCTATAACTTAAAGAACTAGAAAGAGAACAATAAGAAAAGCACATATAAATAGAAGGAAGGAAATAATAAATATTAGAGTGGAAATAAATGACATAGTGACTAAAAAAAAACACAATAAATTAAAAAAATCAATGAAACCAAGAACTGGTTTTCTTGAAAGGATGAACAACATTGATAAACCATTAGCCAGACTCATCAAGAAACAAACACAGAGAAGCCAAATAAATAAAATAAGGAACAAAATTGGAGAAGTAACCACTGACGCCACAGAAATACAAAGAATTGTAAAGAAATTCTATGAATAACTATTTGCCAACAAGCTGGACAATGTGGATGAAATCTCTCCACAAACAAAAGCCCGGGTCTGGGGGCTTCATAGGGGAGTTTTACCAAACATTCAAAGAACAACTAACGCCTATCCTCCTCACACCACTCCAAAAAATCCAAGAGGAAGGAACACTTCCAAGCTCTTTTTATGAGGCCAGCATTATCCTAATTCTAAAACCAGAAAATGACACTACAAAGAAAGAGAATTACAGGCCAATATCCCTGATGAACATAGATGCTAAATTCCTCAACAAAATATTAGCAAATCACATCCAGCAATATATTATAAAGATCATACACCATGATCAAGTAGGATTTATTCCAGGGATTCAAGGCTGGTAAAATATTTGCAAATCATTAAACATGGATACATCACATAAACAAATTAAAAGACAAAAATCACATAATCATATCGATAGATGCAGAAAGAGCAGTGGAAAAAATCTAACACCCATTTTGATAAAAACTCTCAACAAAGTGGGAATAGAGGAAGCATATCTCAAAATGATAAAGGCCATTTATGACAAACCTACAGCGAACATCATACTCTGTGGGCAAAAACTAAAGCCATTTCCCCTAAGAACAGGAACAAGACAGGGATGTCTGTTTTCACCACTCTTATTCAACATGGTACTAGAAGTTCTAGCCACAGTGATGAGACAAGAAGAAATAAAAGGCAACCAAATTGGAAAGGAAGAAGTAAAACTGTCATTATTTGCAGATGACATGATATTTTACATAGAAAACCCTAAAGACTCCACCAAAAAACTACTAGATTTAATCAATGAATTTGGCAATGTAGCAGGATACAAAGTCAACATCCAAAAATCAATGGCTTTTCTATACACCAATAATAAATTCCCAGAAAGAAAAACTAAACAATCCCATTTACCAATGCAACAAAAAAATTAATATATTTAGGAATACACTTAACCAAGGTGGCAAAAGACCTGTACTTGGAAAACTACAGGATGTTGAAAAAAAAGAGATAGAAGAAGATATAAACAAGTGAAAGAATATACTGTGTTCATGGATTGGTAGAATCAACATCATTAAAATACCCATACTACCCAAGGCAATCGACAGATTCAATGCAATCCCTATTAAAATACCAACAGCATAATTCACAGGTCTAGAAGAAATACTCCAAAAATTTATATGGAATCAAAAAAGACCCCGAATAGCTGCAACAATCTTGAGAAAGAAAAATAAAGTTGGAGGAATCATAATACCAGATTTCAAGTTATACTACAAAGCCACTGTAATTAAAACAGCCTGGTACTGGCACAAAAATGGGCATATAGACCAATGGAACAGAACAGAGACCCCAGAAATTGACCCAAGCCATTATGCTCAATTAATATTTGACAAAGGAGGCAAGAGCATACAATGGAGTCAAGACAGTCTCTTCAATAAATGGTGTTGGGAAAACTGGGCAGATACATGCAAAAAAATGAAACTAGACCACCAACTTGCAGCATACACAAGAATAAACTCAAAATGGATAAAAGACTGAAATGTACATCGTGAAACCATAGAAATCCTAGAAGAAACCACAGGCAGCAAAATCGCAGACATCTCTTGTAGTAATATGTTTTTAGATACATCTTCTAAGGCAAAGGATATTAATGAGAAATTAAACAAATGGGACTACATCAAAATAAAAAGCTTCTGCACAGCAAAAGAAACCATCAACAAAACGAAAGGGGAGCCCACTGTATGGGAGAGCATATTGGACAATGATACATCTGATAAAGGGTTAATATCCAAAATATATAAGGAACTCACACAACTTAATAAAAGGAAGACAAATAAAAAATCCGATTAAAAAATGGGCAAAGGACCTAAATAGACATTTCTCCCAAGTGGACACACAGATGGTCAAGAGACATATGACAAAATGCTCAAAGTCACTGATCATCAGAGAGATGCAAATTAAAATGACAATGAGGTATCACCTCACACCTGTCAGAATGGCTACCATCAACAAAACCACAAACGACAAGTGCTGGGGAGGATGTGGCGAAAGGGAACCCTAGTGCACAGCCTGTGGAATGCAGACTGGTGCAGCCACTGTGGAGAACAGTATGGAGTTTCCTCAAAAAACTGAAAATGGAATTCCCATTTGACCCAGTGATCCCACTTCTAGGAATATGTCCCAAGAAACCCAAAACACCAATCAGAAAGAATGCATGCACCCCTATGTTCATAACAGCACAGTTCACAATAGCTAAGATCTGGAAACAGCCCACGTGCCCATCAGCAGATGAGTGGGTAAAAAGCTGTGGTACATTTATACCATGGAATACTATGCAGCAGTGAAAAAGAAGAATCTCTTACCCTGTGAGACAGCATGGAGGGACCTGGAGAGTATCATGCTAAGTGAAATAAGCCAGTCAGAGAAAGACAAGTATCACATGATCTCACTCATGTGAAATCTAAGGAACAAAATAAACTGATGAACAGAGTGGATCCAGAGACGTGGAAGCCTGGAACAGAGTGCGGAATCTCAGAGGGAAGGCGGGGAGGGTGGGTGGGTGGGAGCTATCAACCAGGGGCCCTGTATGCATATATGCATGACACACAGACAATGGGCAGTGAGAGCCTGGGGCCGGGGGTGGGGACGGCTGGAGGGGGCAATGGTGAAAAAAGGGGGACATATGTAATACTTTCAATAATAAAGAATTAAAACAAAACAAAACAAAAAAACAAAAAAAAAAAAACTTAACCATAAAACTGAGATTGATACATTGGGCCTCATTGAAATTGGTAACTTCTGGACCTCAAAAGACACCATTCGCAGAATGCGAAGGTGAGCTGCACACTGGGCGGAGGTGCCATGAGCCCTGGACGGAGTGGGCTCACTTACAAGCAGATTTTCTCAGTTGGCCCATGCTGCTCAGCCCCACATCGCTCCGGGCTCAGCTGGTGTTTGGAATTTTGAGTTCGCAGAGGGACGATGATGGTTATACTAAGATTCTCAACTAAGCAGGCCGTGGGCACCACTAACCCCCATTGTATGTGATATGTCAGAAAAATTAGAGGAGGGGTTAAAGTCTAAACTAAAACACTTCCACACTAAGACAACAAATAAAGGGCCAGCAACCCAGTTTTTTTTTAAGTTGGCAGGAGACTTAAACAGTTACTCCAGATAGGAATACAGCATATCCACATGACTAACGGACATGAGACGGTGTATAACTTCACTAGTATTCAGGGAAATGCACATTAAAACCACAACGAGACGCCGTCAAGTATCCACCAGAATGGCTGCCATGAAAGGAGCTGCCATTGCTTGACATTGGAAAGCATGTGAAGCAACGGGAACTCTCATCTGCTGCAAAGAAGGAGCATGAATTAGAGCAACCACTTGAGAAAAACTGGCAGTATGAGCACACGGCCTATAACCTAGCAATTCTACTTCTTGGTAAATATCCAAAAGGAATGACTGCACATCTCCTCCAAAATCATGTACAAGAATGCTCATGAGCCCTGGCCGGTTTGGCTCAGTGGACAGAGCGTCAGCCAATCTACCAGGGGTCCCGGGTTCGATTCCGGCCAAGGGCACATGCCTGGGTTGCAGGTTCGATTCCCAGTAGGGGGCATGCAGGAGGCAGCTGATCAATGATTCTCTCTCATCATTGATGTTTCTAGCTCTCCATCTCCCTTCCTCTCTGAAATCAATTTAAAAAAAAAAAAGAACGCTCATGAGATTTATTCATATTAGCCCAAACTGGAAACTCAAGTGTCCATTAATAGTAGAATGGAGAAATAAGTGGGGGCACTGTAATACGATGAAATATTATACAGCAATGAAAAACACCCTCTTGTTACATGGGTCAACATGAACAAATTTCACACACATACTAGTAATGCTGAGCAAAAGAAACCTCACACACACACACACACACACACACACACACACACACACACCATTTTAAACGATGCTATTTATATGAGGGTTTGATTCCAGTCAGGGGCACATACTTAGGTTGCATGCTCAATCCTGGCCCTGGTCGAGGGGTGTGTGGGAGGCAATCAAACATCTCTTTCACTTCGATGTTTCTCTCTCTCTGTCTGTCCCCTCCCCTCCACTCTCTCTGAAAGTCAATGGAAAATATCCTCTAGTGCGGATTAGAAAAGAGGATAGGATTGCTTTCAGGGGTAGTATTGACTGGGAGGAGCCACAAGGGGGGAGTTCTGAAAAAGCTTTGCACCTTGGTCTGGACGGTGGTTAAACAGATGCATGCATATCCAAAAATTAATTGAGCGACATGCTTACAATGTGTGAAAGTTGTACCCTAAACTAAAAACACCTTCCCCAATCTCATCCTCCCTCCAGCCACCACTCCCTCTAACCCCTACTTCCTGGCCACAGTTGTCAGATTTAACTGCACTGCTGCTGTTTCCCTGTGTCCAGCGCATGCCCCCCTCCACTCTCACCTGGCTGCTCCAGCACAGCCTCCCCACCGCCTCCCAATGACCTGTGTCACAAAATCTAGGAGACATTCATCTTCATCTTACTTGATCTCTCTCAAAATCACTAAACACTATTGATCACATCTTCCACTTTAAAGCCTTCTAGATCTGTGCTGTCCATATGGTAGCCAGGAGGAATGTGTGGCTTGAACACCTGAAATGCAGCAAGAATGATGGAGGCACTGAGTTTTACTCAGTAGTGGTTTTTTTCTAGATATATTTTATTGATTTTTTACAGAGAGGAAGGGAGAGGGATAGAGAGTTAGAAACATCGATGAGAGAGAAACATTGATCAGCTGCCTCCTGTACACCCCCCACTGGGGATGTGCCCGCAACCAAGGTACATGCCCTTGACCGGAATCGAACCTGAGACCCTCCAGTCCGCAGGCCGACGCTCTATCCACTGAGCCAAACCGGTTAGGGCTACTCAGTAGTTTTTAAAAGCTCCCCACGTGGTTGCTGAGACCTACTGCTCTCATCACCGCCCCGGGTGCCATCACCCAGACCCACGGCTTTAATATCCAACACATACGCCAATTTCTAACACCAGCCTAGTCACCTCTCAACTCTGAGCCATATATCCAACTGCCTACTTGGCATCTCCTCGTGGGCACCCCGAAGTCAGGACGTCTGGAACGGAACGCACGATCGTCCCTCCGGTACCCAGCCCCCTTCCACTTCTGTAGCTCAGGGCCCACCATGCATCCAGCTTCACAAGCCAGAACCTAGCTGCCCATCAACAGCAGGCCATCTCATCGCATTTG
Source organism: Eptesicus fuscus (assembly GCF_027574615.1). Classification (NCBI taxonomy): domain Eukaryota; kingdom Metazoa; phylum Chordata; class Mammalia; order Chiroptera; family Vespertilionidae; genus Eptesicus; species Eptesicus fuscus. The sequence goes on from NC_072482.1 coordinate 2,211,401, forward strand.
CCCGCGTTTTCTCATAAACGTCGCTTCAGTTTGCTTATTTCTCTCCCTCTCACCAACATGGTAGTCCAACCTCCCATCTACCTTTGGCTTGACAGCTGCAGTGGCCTCCTAGCTGGTCCCCCTGCTCCCCCTCTTGCCCCTCACAATCTTGAAAAGGCAACTAGGATGTCCCTCTCCCCCTAAAGACTCTCTCGGTGTCTCCCTCCTGAATTTTCTTCCAACACTGACAGACCTCTCCTGCCTCGTCGCCCACAGCGCTCGCCTCCCTCTCGCCACTCCAGGCCCACCGGCCGAGGTAAGTCCCTCAGACTCTCGCTGATGCCAGGCTTTTGTACATGCGGTTCCCTCTCTGTGGCCCACTCTTCCCTTTTCTCTTGCCTCGTCACCCTTCAGGGCTCAGCCCACATCACTTCCTCAGGAAGCTTTCCTCCCAGGTCAGGCCCCCTATCCTGTGACATCACAGCACCAGGCCCTGTGATCTGTAGCACTCAGAACATGTTTTCATCACATGTTTGTGAGATTGATTGATTACTTCTCACCCACGTTTGGTCTTGCCTGCTAGCCTGCAGGCCCGTGGTGGCAGCGTGCCCCGTGTTTATTTCTTGGCTGCTGTATTCTCACATCTGTGCTCAATAAATATTTATTGACTGTACGATTGAATGAAAAGTTCAATGTAACCCCAGGACTAGCTTCAGAGCTGAAACCAAGGACAGGACCAAGGTCAGGGCTAGGACCACAGACAGTGTCTGGGACTGGAAATTGGTTAGAAACAGCAACTGGGGCAGCGAGCGGGCCAGGTGTGGAGCCTGGAAGGGCCAGACGGCACGGTGTGGCCGAATCTGCCACCGCTGTGACCCCTAGGAACGTACCACCAGAGCAGTGCTACTCGTGACGGCTGCAAACCGGGACCCCGATGGCTCAGGCCAGTAGACTGGATTAAATCAAGTGGCTTATTCACAGCGGGATGAAATAAAGCAATGAGAGCAGATGCAATGGCATGGACGCTCTCCCTAGATGGATGGGGCTGACAAACGCAGCCAGACACGGAAGAGGACATGCTCAAAAGCCTGTTTGTGCGAAGTGTGAGGCGCAGGAGGCTACACTGTAGAGTTCCAAGTCAGAAGGTGGCACTCTTTGGGGCGCGGTGGGAAATCTGGGGTGCTAAGACTGCCCTGTTTCTGGACCCAGGTGCCGGCTGTCTGTGGAATTCACTGAGGCCAGGACTGGGGAGCACAGGGGGAGGAGGTTTAGGGGCGAGCTGGTGGGGTGGGGCGCCTGCGCTGAGCCGGGAGGGGCCCTGGTGAACACAGGGGTGTGCAGGGCAGGGGTGGCCCACGTTCTGTTTGGGACAAGGATCCGGAGAGGCGAGGGCTGTGGCTCCTGCAGAGCAGAGGGGCTGCGGAGGAGGGCCGGGAGGGGAAATGCTGCCTGGGGAGGAGAAGGGGCAGTGACTGTGCCCCCCCCCCATTTCCTGGCTCCCCACTTCCACTTCTCCTCTGGGCCTGAGGAAAGGGGTTTGCGGCCTTGCACACGGCCACCAGCCCCCAAAAGATGAGGGAGCTGGACAACGGGACGGAGCGGGCAGACCGGCCCTGCCCGAGAAAGCCAGGCAGATAGCTGTCCTTCCGGGGCCTGCAGCCGGCCTCTCGGCTTGGGGTGTAGCCTCGGGTAAAAGGGGGTGTACCTACCCTCAAATCCGTCACCCTGTATCTAAGGCCGTGCAAATCACAGGGTGCATGCACACATAAATACAGGCACACATACACTTGTGTGTGTTCATCCACAAATACCGATAAAGCGTGCTTGTACACATGCACACATCCATCCGAATAAGCCCGCATCTTTGCGTACACACACACACACACACACACACACACACACACACACACACACCCCTCCCCTCCCCTCGTGCTCCTCACGCAGGCATCAGCGCTGCCCGGCTGGTGTCCCCAGGGCTCCGAGGGCAGCGCTGTGACACAGAGGACTTTACCGGGAGGGAGGGGCCCAAACGGGAGGCCTTCTCCTGGGGGAAGAGGCTCCCTGGCCCCCTCCCCTGGAGGCCTCCCTCCGTGGTGGGGAGGGGAGGGGAGTCTGCAGCAGGAAGAGGCTGGTGGGACCCAGAGGAGGGGCCCCCACAGCCACTCCCCGCCTCCTCCCCAGTCTCCTCTCCCGCGGCCACCACCCTGTCCGCACTTCCACTCCGGGAGGCCTATTCTCTGCGGGAGGAAAGCGAGCGACATGGGTGTCTCGTGTCCCCCCTTTGAGCCCCACTGCACGCCTGGACGCCTCTCTGCAGCGGGGAGGGGGACGCAGCTTCACCCTCTTGGCACCCTCCCCTGGCTGGAGGGCTGGCGGGTGGGGCCTCCCCAAGCTGTGACTCAGCGTGCTGGGTATTCTATCGCCGCTGTGGCCAACTCTGACACTTCGCTCATCGGGGACTGTGGGTCCCAAGAGGTGGGGAGAGGGGTGATGCTCCCCGAGAGCTGCCCCTGCCTCCCTCCGCCACTCGTGCCCCTCCAGGGGCGAAGGTAGAGGGGAAGGTGAGGGGGGCCAGATATTGGGTTGGACCCAGATGGCAAAGAGGTGCCGGCGGGGATGCGTTGGGGGACCCGCTGTCCCACATTCTGGGGAGCTATGGGCAGCGGGATGGAAACATTAAGACAGGATCTCCCACCCCCAGGTGGGGTCAGTGAGAGACAGGAAGGCAGGTGCTGGTCCTGCACCGAGTGACCAGGACTCAAGGGCAAGAAAGTTTGAGGAGTTGAGGTGCCGGATCCCCAGGAATTTGGAGGCTGAACTGGGAAAGGGGGGCGGAGACTGGACCCCGACAGGCGGCCGCTGCGGGGTTTCCCACTTGCTTCCCAGTAGTTCCTCTCCGTTCACTTCCAGTTGTTTCCAAGCCATGACATTCTTTCCAGGCAAGATAAGGGGCCCGCCCGCCCCACCCGGGGTGTGTCACGTGTATGGGGGCGGGGGTCAGACGGACAGAAGCGGGGGGGGGGCCTGGAGGGGGGGCGGGAGACGGAGCCCCTGTGCCCCTGGAGGCATCTCTGCCACCCCAGCCCCCCGAGCCGTGAGTCACGGGGCAGAGCCCTCGGCCAAGAACGAGTTTTAGGGTCCTCTCTGCCGCCGGAGCCCTGGCCGCTCCCCAGGTTCCCGCAGGCTCCCTCCGGCCCGCCCCATGCTGTCACCTGGCAGTGCCCATCTGGATGCCCGCTGGCCGCTCCCCAGCGCCGCTCCGGCCGGAGCACGTGGGCTCCCCGGCCGCTTCCCCGGGGCCTCCAGGGCCCCGAGCCTCGCCTCAGCGGTGCCGCCACCCGGTCCATCCACCCCGTGCCCCCCGCGCGGGCCACAGAGCCCAGCCCCGGCGCCCCCACAGAAAGGGCCATGAGCTGACAAGGCATTTGAGGGAGTCTGGGGAGGGGGGGATTCCCGAGAGAGCGGCCCTGCCGACCCCCGGCCCCAGCGCTGCCCCTTACCCGGCGGTGCGCGCGGCCTCCGCACCTGTGCTCCCACCTCCGGCTCCGTGCGCCCGGCGCCCTGCACCCTGCACAGGGGCTCGCTGAGCCCGGTCTCGGCAGCCGGCGCAGTGAGGCGGAGGGAGGCTGCGGGGCAGGGGAGGAGAGGGGAGGACCGGGAGGGCAGGGAGGGAGCGGAGATAGGGCCGGCCTGCCGCCCCTCCCACCCCGCCCGGCCCTCCGTCACCACACGCCCCTCCTCTCCCCACTCTCCCCTGACCCCTCTCCGGCTGGGAGGACTGAGTCCCACTGTAACCTCATCCTGCCCTCCACCCTGGTCCCTCCCGTGTCCTTTCCCCACCCCACCCCTAGCCTCCCCCCCAGCCTGACATCTTCCCGCCCCACTATTTCTCCACCTGTTGCTCCTGCTCTCTCCGCTACCGACACCCTTCCCCACCGCCACCCTTTCCCTACGCCTCCCTTCCCAGCTGCCACTGCTCCGCCTGGGGTGCCAGCTCCAAGGTCCCCCACCAATTCTCGCCTGGGGTGTGGGGCAGGAAACCTCCTTCTAAGCCCAGATCCTTCCCAGCGTGAGGCCTCCTCGGGACGCCGTGTCCCCCCCTGCCCCCGGCCTGCTCGGCTCAGAGCACTGCTCTTCCAGCTCCAATCACTGCCCCTTCCACGCTCCCACCCCAGCAAATTCCTCCAGAAAAGGCAGCGGAGGCTTGGGCACAGGCTGAACACCAGGACATAAAAGCCTGGAAGGCAGTAGGGGTGTGGGGGGACAGGGAGGGAAGCCTGGAAGTTAGGTGGCCGTTTAGCTGCAGAGCCAGAGACAGGTCTGGGTGAAGCTGCGGGGGGCAGTGCAGGGCGGGAGTGGGGGCTGGAGGTGGGCATCACACCCCCGCCTGGGCTGCTGGCTGCTTCTCTGGCCTCGGCTCCCATGTGCGGCTGCCCTGGAGGGGCTGAGCGAGGCCCCACCCGTTTCACAGAGGACAGTTCTTGCTGCCCTGCTACCCCTCACCGAGCTGGCCGGCCAGCCACCTGCGAAAGGGAGCGCAGGAGCCGGTCTGTGCCCGACTGCCGCTTGGGCTGGGGCACAGGTGTCCTGGTCAGGGCACGCGGGCGGCACGAAGCTGGGCCAGGTGCCCATGCGCTCCCTGGGGCCGGGACAGGCTCGCATGGCTCTCGCGTGGGTGTCCCCGTGTCTGGGTGTGTGTGTTTTCCTGGCTTTGATGGGGAAGATGAAGTCAGAATCTGGGATGAAGCCGGGTGCAGCTTCCTTCCGCTGCCTTGGCCCGAAGCCCCCACAGCTTCCCAAGATCTCTGGGTGGGGGTCTGAGACACACGGCGTGGGGAGGGCTGACACCCCAGGTTTCAGCACTGGCGTCCCATGGTCATATCCGTTTTGGGGGTCCCCTGCCTTAGGATTTCCTATGTAGGCAGTATGGCTGCCATATGTAGAGCTGGCCTGGGAGCAGCCGGAGCTGGAGCGTGGCGGTGGCTGAAGTCCAGGCCAGGGGCTCTGCACACCTCGGGGCTGAGAAGGCCCACGAGGCCTCTCCAGGTTGAGACAATCGCCGTCTGAGGCTCGCTCGATGCCCGGGTTGAAGCCCACGGGAGCCTGGTGACAGCCCCGCGCCAGGCCGCTGGCATCTCAGAAAAGCACCAGGCCTCTCGCCAGGGCAGTGCCTGTCACCGGGACCGTGAAGGGACCCGCAGGGAAGAGGGGTGTGGCAGGGAACCCCAGGCCGAGTCACCAAGGTGCCCGGTGACAGGCAGAAAGGGGTGCTGTGGAGAACTGCCTGCACGCTCTGCTGCGCTCTGAACCCTCAGTCGTCTTCAGCTCCGGGCCCCCACCCTCGAATGAACCTCCCGGTCCTTGTCCTGGTCAAGGACAGGGGATAAAAGACAGAAAGGGAGGCCAGGGAGAGAGAAGGCAGGGAGGCCAGGAAGAGTCGGGGCAATTCAGGGCAAGGACCTGAAGGGGAAGGAGGGAGCAGGGCTGTGGTCCAAGCAGGTCCCGAGAGGGGGAGGCGTTCGGACCGAGCTTCCCAGCACAAAGCGCTTTCCCACGGCGGGGCCGCTGTGAACGGAGGCTCGGAGCCGACAGTGACCTGGCCAAGGGTCTCCCGGGTGGGAGTGAGGTGGCCTCAGTGCAGGCTCTCTGGTCCCAAATGTGCCCTCCCGCCCCAGAGGAGCCCTGGGAAGATGAGGACAGGCAGACACAAGGGAAGGGCCCGGAAGGACTCCTCTGAGGAGGATGTGGATCTGGCTTTCTGAACCTTCTTTCTGCATCAGTGTTTCGTAGACTCAGAAGAAATTGCCAAGACGGGTCAACATTTCATCAGTGAGAAGTGGGGCTGGGAGGTGGAGAGGAAGGGGAACATGGAGAGAAGAGACGAGTCTGAGGTGAAGATGGAGAGAACTAAGAGGCTGGGGGTAGGGGAGCCACAGGAAGAGAGTTTGGGCCCTCAGAACTTCCTTTGCCTGGAGACAAGGGTGTGGAGAGAAGGGAGGAGGGAGGACATTTCTATCTCGTGACAAAAGAAAGTCACACAGTTGTTTTGTTCTCTGCTCTCGGGCGGGTGGGCGCCTGTATTTACCAGAGGGACTGAGGTCGCTGTGGCAACCACACATCTGGGCCCCGGAATCCAGATGTGCTGTATCCAGGGCCATAGCAGAACGATGAGGCAAACATTAGGCTCTCCAGTCCTGGCCCCACAGCTGGGGAGAACACAGCAGCTGGAGTGGGACATGAAGGGGAGGAGGGCTGAGCGGGGAGAAGAGGAAGTCATGGAGAGTGACGGGAATGTGGACAAGCAGTGGGAAGGGAGATGGGACAGGCAGGATGGCGTGAAAGGCGGAGGCAGCACAGGTTCAGCAGCAGGAGGAGTGAGAAGAGGAAGAACAAGAAGGAAAGGGAAAGAGTGAAGCAGAGGGGAGGAAGGGAAACACCAAAGAAGCCAGAAACAAGATGAACCAAGAATAATGGGTCCAAAGGTGATGGCTCCTGGCAGGCGGAGGGCAAAGGCAAGACGGAAACCTAGAGAGAGTGGAGAGACGCTGGGGCTGCGGTGTAAGAACCAGGCAGGATCCCGAGGAAGGAAAGCAGCTGACCAAAGACAAAGCGGGCCTGGGACAGGGCCCACGGGGTGCGCAGTGACGGGCCAGGGGCCTCGCGGGGGCTGTGGCTGCAGATCCACTTGGACCCGAGCATGCCCTCTGCACCCTTCCTACCACCACTCTCCCAGCCAAGGTGCAGCTGGCCCTGGCCACTCAGCCAGGAGCTGCGTGCCGCCCCGAGCCCGTCAGGATAACAGCGGACCAGAGCAGAGGACAATGCAAACGGACAAGGGGCAGGGAGGAGGGAAAGGTGTCCACTACGGACCAGACCCCGTGCACGGCATCTCGCCCCCACACACCAACCCTGAGAAGTGGGCACAGGCATCCTACTTAGCAGATGAGGAGACCACGCTTAGCGTGCCACAGCAGGACATCGCTGAGAAAAGCCAGCTCAGGTGGCCCTTGTGCCGCCGCCTGGATCAGGCTGCACAGGCTCGAGGGGCCCCGGGGCAGGAAGTGCTGGCTGAGGAGCAGGGCTGCCCTCGAGGGGGAGAGCCTAGTTCCAGGTTGCCACAGTTACTCTGTTTTCTCCCCAAACACAGTAATGGGGGGGCTGCTGGCTGGACACGTGAGGTTCTTCCTCCCCCTTCAGGCCTGGGCTTGTGGCCCAGGAGGCCCCTGTCCAGTCATCTGGGCGTGGAGCCCAGGCCCAGCCCACACCCTCCTGCTGACCCAGGGCACTCCTGCAGGCGGCAGAGGCACGGTGGAAGGAGCCGCTGACGGGGATCCCCACAATTTGGGTGAGCCTCGCCCCTCACCCTTTGCCCTGCTCCCCTCCCTCCTATTAGAAAGCACAGCCTTTTCTGCACCCCCACCCCTGGTCCTTTTCTGTCAACTGGCCCCTCATGTCTCAGGCTCCTCCAGCTCAGGGCCAAGACCATGCTCCTCAACATGCCCTCCCTCCTCCGGCCCAGCCCTTCTCCCTGGGGCCTCCTTTCTGGGCACAGCCCTGGGCCCAGCTCAGTTGTTTGTCCTGGAAAGTGAGGGGAGGGAGGGGAACCTGCTAGAATGCAGGGGACCCAGGGAGGCGCTCACCCCAAAGGGCGTGGGGCCCTGTCCTTCCTGTTTACTCAGACACATTCCAGGATCTGTGTCCTCTGGGCTGTGACACCACAGGGCATCCCTCCCACCCCCCCACCCCCCCACCCCCCCGCCCACAGACAGACCTGCCTGTCGCAGGGCAAGGGGGTGACACGAGGCCTGTGACCCACCAGGCCCACTCAGAGCCAGCTGTCGCCAGCGCTTGACTTGGGTACCCTGGCCTGGAGGAGCCTTTCCCCCAAACACTTGTCACGAGCCAGGAAAGCAGCCACAATTCCTTTAACTCCCTCCAAGTTGTTTATTTAATAATAATAATAATAATTAAAAAAAGATGCACACACATACATAAATCTGATCTTCCTCACCACCCTTCCTTTATACCCAGAAACAAGCTCCTAATGTAAAAATGGCCTCTGTCCCGCCCTCGAACTACAGTCCCACCTCTTCCCCCAAAAGGAGTGAAAGAGTCAAGAGCCCACCCACTCCAAGCCTCACCCTCGCTCAGCCCCCTCGAGAGAGAAGCAGGGGCTGCGGGCTTAGGGAAATGAGAGGAGCCCTATATTGCAAAAAGGGGTGAGGAGAGGTGAGCCCCTCACATCCAAATAAGTGCTTAACCCCACACCCTGTCCTTCCGTTACCAACTGCCCAAGCCCAGGGATCAGGAAAATAAGAAACGGTCCCACGTGGTGACTCCTCCCCCGCCCCCCAGTCCTAAGTCAGTGTGAGAGGCAGAGGTCAGGGGTGATTGAGGTAGAGGGGCCGATGGGTGGCCTGGCCGGCTGCAGAAGCTGGCAAGGGGCCACCTGTGGCGTTGCCTGGGGTGGAAGGCTGTTTTCGGAGCGAGGGGGGCACCGTGGAGGTCTTGATGTGAATCACCCTGGTGTCCATGACCTCACACTCGATCTGCATCATCTCCTCATAGTCCCCAGGGGCGCCCCGCCCCGACAGGGTCTCTGTGAGAAGGGCGTCCGGAAGAGAAGGGGGAGGCGAACAGGAGGGTGGGGACAGCAGCAGTGGCCAGGGAGGAGAGGGATCGGTGGCCAGGCGGGTCCAGCGCGGGAGTTGACGAGTCAGTGCGGGGGGGGGTGGGGGGAGGAAAAGAAGGCCGTTGTGAGTGTGAGGTCATAGAGGGAAGGCATCGAGAGAAAACGGAGGTGAGAGGCCAGCAGGTTCCCAGCCACCCCTTCTGCCCGGCACCTACCCACGCCCCGTCTCCCTCCCTTCAGTCTCCTGCATCTTGTCCAGCTCTGCACCCATTCCGCTTCTTCTCACCCAGGACCTAGCATCTCTCCGGATCGCCCCACTCCCCTCTGACCCCCCCCCCCCCCCGCAGCTCCTCATGCTGGCTATCCCTATCAGAATGTCCCCCCCTCAATCCCAGGACCCTCCCCACAACGGGAAGGGCTTACCATTGGGGGCCATGGCGGGCATCACCAGGGACATCTTGGGCCGAGAGGTCTTGTTGTGGCTGATGGCGGGGAGCAGCAGGTGGTCCTGGGAAACAGGGGGCAGGCCCGAGGGTGGAGGTGCTGCTCCCCAGCCTGGACCTGAACACACACTGCTGGGACCCCAGGGGGATGGGGATGGGCCGGAAGGAGGCGCTCACCCGCCGGAAGGAGACGACATAAAATGTGTCTTCCCGTCGGTCAATTGCATCCAGGAACTCCGGCTGTGAACGGTCTGGGTGGCGATACAGCTGCAGCTGGCCCGCAGAATCCCTAGGCAGGTGGGAAACAGGATGTGGGAGGCACTGGGGGAAGCGGGGAGAAGATGAGAGAAAAAAGACAGGAGACCCCAGTAGCTGAGGGAGGCGAAAGGCCACTGGTGGCAGTGCAGGCCAGCTCTTGGGGGTATAGCTCTTCAGAATGGAACCCCACTTCATAAGGAAGCACATCCCCCAGACTCACCTTCCTGGGGGTCCGGGGGGCTGAGTGGGGACTGCCTTAACTGGAGGCAACTTCTTCCGTCGCTGAGACTTCTGGAAGGAGAAGTGTCTAAGGATTTGAAGAGGGTGAAGGGAGCAGGGAGAGAGAGACGCCCCGGAAGCTGGTACCAGCTCACACCACCCTGCCACCTCCTCAGCACTCCCTCAAACCTCCACAAGGACATGCCCCTCAGAACCCGGACACGCAGCCCTGCCCACCTGTCTCTCCTGGGCCCTGCGGGGCGCCTTCCGCCGGCCTCTCTGGTGGCGCTGCACCCAGCCGCTCAGCTCGTCAGCAAGCCTGGGAAGCGGAGCAGGAAGGAGAGTCAGGGCTCCAGAACACACGCTGCACGATCGGCAGGGGAGGCGCCCCAGCCCTGGGCCCCCCGCACCTGAGGGACTCGGTTCGGTTGAAGTGCCGGCAATCCGAGGAGAGGAAGAGCTGGTCCAGGTCTGGCAGCAGCAGCTCCCCGGAGCCCCCGGGGAGCGCCGTCAGGTTCCTGGAGCGCGGCAGGGAGGAGGCAGTGGTCGCAGCTGCCCAGCCCGCCACCACTGAAGGCCCTGATGGCGGAGCAACTGTGGCTTCCCTCAAAAAACAAAGGTGAACCGGGGGAAGGAGACACACAGCACCCCTGAGAGAGAGAGGGCCCTCTCACCTGAAACTCGGCCGGCCCTCGAGGCTGGGCTGGGGCTCCTGGGGGCCCTGGGAGGGGTCCTGGAGGGACTGGACTCCACGGACGGGCAGCTGCGCTGAGAACTCCAGCAGGTGTCTCCGGGGCCGAGGCTCCTCTCCGCTCATGCTCATCCGAGGAGAGACGGGAGCCGGAGGAGGCTCACTGATGCTGTGGGCGGGAAGGCAGGGCGCAGGGAGAAGCCCAGCTTACTGAGGGCAGGTGAGGGCAAGGGCTGTGACACATGACTGACGCCCTTCACCAGTGACATGGAATGAGAACAGTCCCTACGTCACGGGGCCAGGAAACGAGAGAAAAGGGCGGCCTAACCTAGAGCCCAGATCTCGGGAAACACCTGCGTCTGTTTTCATCCCCGCTGCCAGCACCACCTGCCCCGGCACTGCCGTTCGTCGGATGAATGACGAGCAAGAAGGGGGAGCTGGGCACATGCTGCACCCGGACACCACAGCTGTCTGTGTGAGTGGGGTGATGGGGGCGAGGGCGCCACAGCAGCAACCAGGTGGCCGAGGGGGAGCTCCACTCAAAGGTTCTGGGGGGCAAGGAGGGCCTCACCTGACAGGCCCGAAGTTGAAGGCAATGAAGAGAAGGAAGACCACGATGCAGACCACCTTCCTGTTCCCAGACCCTAACTTGAGCTCGCTGTTCTGAAGCGCAGAGGAGACAGAGGGTGGGTGAGTCCTCCCCAGGAGCCTGTATTTCATTCCCCAAGGACAGAAGTCTCACCTCAGCCCACAGGGCCTCCAGCCGCCGCCGGAGGGCAGCGTTCTCCCGGCGCAGCTGCTGGTTGTCCGCCAGCACGGCCTGCAGCCGCGCCTCCAGCCCCTGCAGGTACTCCTTCTTCTTCCTCCGGGACTGGCAAGCCGATTCCCGGTTCTTGATCATTCGCTGCTGCCGCTTCAGCAGCTTTGCCTAGGCACCCAGAGGGTCCGCAGAAAATGAAAGAGGGGAGGGGAGGGGAGCCCTGGCCCCCAATCCAGGGGCTGCCCTCCTGACCTGACTTGCAGCACCAGAGAGGGGAGGGGCTCCCCTCTCTATAAAACACTCCCGGCTCCTGCTCCTCAGAGCGGAGAGAGTTAGACTTAGGAAGCGTCCTCCACCCGGTCCTCGTGGAAGCTCGGTCCCTCTCCTTGGCGGCTGGTTCTCCTCACAAGTCTCCTTCTTAGGGCCCCAAGTTAACCTTGCTAACTGGGCTCCCCAGGAGGAAGGGCCTGCCTCTTCCAACTACTGCCACAGCCGTAGCAGAATGACCCCTGCCTTTGGATTACTGAGACACCCCCACTTCTCCACCTGCAGTCTGATAAAAAACCTAAGGGCCCTATAACTACATAGAGTTGATACTCATATATAAGCAGGAGTGCACTCTGACCTTCAGGATCATCTTAAGGGTCTGCTCCCTCACTTTCTGCTGTCCCCTCATTCCACAGTTCTCTCCCGCGACAGACCTTCCTCTTCCGTTCCCACTAGCAGCCCCGCCCCGCTCCCCAGTACTCACGTCCACTTCAGGTGGGCAGGCGTTCCCCGGCACAGGAGCTGGAACAATGCTCTTCCTCTCAGGCCGCGGAGCAGGGGCGGCTGGCCCCTCGGGCTGGACTCGAATGGCACCTTGGATAAGGACAACTGGGGACACTGGGGCAAGTGAGCAGGAGAAGCGGTCAGAGCTGAGTCAGGCGGGGACTGTGCCCACACCTGAGCACCCAAGGGCTCAGTGGCTGTGGCTCCCTCGGGTCAGCAGACGCAGTACCTGGGGGGGGCTGGGCCAGGGGCTGCAGGAGGACGGCGGTGCTGGGAGGCACAGCGCTGGGCGGCACTGGGACCGTGGTTATCACCACAGGTTTCGGCTGCAGTGGTGGCTTCCGGGCAGGCAGGGCTTTGCCTGAAGGAGGGTGAAAGGAATGAAGGAATGTCAGGACTGCAGGCCTTTTGCCAGGGACCCCAGTGTCAGGAGCAGGCGTCCTCAAACTACGGCCCGCGGGCCACATGCGGGTGTTTTTGCCGTTTTGTTTTTTTACTTCAAAATAAGGTATGTGCAGTGTGCATAGGAATTTGTTCATAGTTTTTTTAAACTCTAGTCCGGCCCTTCAATGGTCTGAGGGACAGTGAACTGGCCCCTGTTTAAAAAGTTTGAGGACCCCTGGTCAGGAGGCCCCATTACCTGAGGAGCCCTCGGGGGGTGGGCCCATGCTGATCTGGACAGCTCCAAGTGGCGGGCCAGGGACATCCCGTAGGAGGCATCCTTGAGGGGCTGGGGACTCTGTCTTCACTTCCAGTGCCTCCTTTCCTATAAAAGCCTATGGGGCATTCCAGAAAATGTGAGTCAGGAGTGTCAAGGAGAGGGAGCTGAAGAAGAAAAGCTCTCCTTCCTCGGAGAACAAGAAGGAACTCGCTGCGGTGCCTGGAGGGGCGGCACGTTGATGCTCACCTGGTTGGGGGACTCTGTGGAGAGCAAGGAAGCCTCCGAGTTGATGGAGGAAGGAGAGACAGGTTCTATCTTCGTCTGGACCCCTGTGGGTGGCAGGAGGAGGCAAAGAGCTGGATATCAGATAAACACTGAAGGAGGAGAAAGTTAAGATGGGGACTGGGGACAGGGTCATTTCTCCTGGTACCCACAGATAAAGCTGCTCTGGCCCTAGGCCCGTGGTCGGCAAACGCGGCTCACGAGCCACATTCGGCTCTTTGGCCCCTTGAGTGTGGCTCTTCCACAAAATACCACGGCCTGGGCGAGTCTATTTTGAAGAAGTGGCATTAGAAGAATTTAACTTTAAAAAATGTGGCTCTCAAAAGAAATTTCAATCGTTGGGCTGTTGATATTTGGCTCTGCTGACTAATGAGTTTGCCGACCACTGCCCTAGGCAATCGAGGTGCAGGTGCCCTGGGGCTGAGGTTGCATGCGCTCCTCCCAACTGCACCCAGCACTGCCTCCCCTCTGCGGTTTTCCTCAAGGCCATCCTTGAACTCCCGCTTTCCCTGTCTGCCTCAGGCCCGGTCCACCCATGCAGAGGTCCAAGCAGCGAGAGGCAGCATTCCTACGGGCCACTCTCCAGTCTGCCTGGACTTTCCTCTCTCCCTGGCCTAATGCTATCACACATCTCCATGCTGACCACCGCCAAGCCCGGATCTCTGCCCATGCCGGCTCCCCGTGCCAACCCTGACTCCCAAGCTCCTTGCTCGTCACTTCCATTCTCATGCCCCACCATTTACCCAAATTCACTGCTTGTCCTTCCGCACAAATTCCCGCCCTACGTCTGGCAGCCTCCCAGACACATCACTAAGCCGCAGTCACCTCTGCGCCTTCGCGGCCTGTTAAATCTGTAAGACCTGCTGACTGCCCCCGTAGGTGGACTAAAACCCTTCCGAGGGCCAGATGCAGCCCCAAGGTCACCAGTCTGCCTCCACCTCTGGTCCACACCACTCACGGGGAGACTCTGACTCCAGTAACATTCCTGTTTGTAAAGTCATCAACACTATTTTTGCTGTTCGAGGCTTTTCGACCTTTACTTTGTCCTCTTTGTAACTTTTAATAATGTGCTGGATACGAGGCACTCTGAAATGAACCATCAGCCTGGCCAACCCTGGGTTCCTCGTGCCCCCTGAGCAGGCTCCTGCTCTCACACGCTCCCAGGGGACAGCACCATCACCCGCTGGACCGCTGCCCCAGCCAGAAGCCCAGCTTCCTCTTCGACTCCTGCTCTGCCCAGGAGTCACTGCAGCTCATCCATCCTACTGGATTCCTGTTGCTTTCCTCTCGGCATCCAATACCTTACTTAACTGCGTGAGCCTCCTTCTTGGTTCTCCTGCCTCTAGACCTGCCTCTGCAGCCCACCCTCTCCACCAGAGCTGCCTTCCCAGTCACACTGCTCTCCTGCTTAATTCCTCAGAGGGTCCCAACTGCCCACGGGGTAAGAACCGAGTCCCTCAGCAGGGTTCCCACCTGGCCCTGCCATCCCCACTCCCTGCTCATGTGCACTCTGAGGACGTCGTGCCAGTCCCCTAGCCTCCTTCTGGCTAACTTCCATGCGTCCTTCAAACTCAGCCGGGAAAGCCTTCCTCCGGGAAAGCCTTCCTCTGCAGCGCCGCCCTGAGGCAGCCGCCGGTGCAGGGCCAGGCACTCCCTGCGAGTGTCCCACAGCGACCACACCTGTGTGGACTGCCCCTCCACTCCACAGGGTTCTCCTGTCAGGGTGTTGACGTGGCTTTTCCATCTTTGCCTACCCAGCACCCCGTCCAGTATCTGGTACGGAGTAGGTGCTCAATGAATGTTTACTGAATAAACACAAAAGGGTACCTAAACTTGGTAACACTTAAAAACAGCACAAATGTTGGTTATAGGATCTAGGAGTTGGGTCTATATTCCAACTTTTCTGTATGTTTAAGGTTTTTTTATAATAAAACGTTAGAGTGAAAAAGTAATATAATTATGCCATTAGCTGTCCAAAGTCTTTAAAACATGCAAAGCAACAGGAAGTTAAATCACAGAGCAGGATACTAGGAACAAGAAACAGAAAGGAAATCACACCCATCTCTCAGTGCTGTCCTTGCTATGTTTCCTAAAACTCTCCCTGCCCCTCCCGGCCTTTCTCCCGATTATCTGTCACTTCCCCCCACCTTCTCCTCCTTGTCCTGTCCCCCACCACACATACCCGTCCTACCTGGTAAAGCCTGGGGGGTGGGGGGGCTGTCATTACCTGAGGGATCATCAGAGGTGGGGCCCACATTGATCTGGACAGTTTCAATCGGGGATGATGGATCCTCTCCCAGGAGGCAGAGTGGTGGCGCCAAGGACTCGATCTTCACAACCAGCACCTCCCCTACACCAGGGGCCTGAGTGAAAGCAAAGGTGGGGGGGGGGGGGTGCGCGCAGAAAGAAGAAAACAAACAAGGGGGGGTGTTGAGAGTAAGAGCAGAGCAAAAGCTTTACAGCTGACAAACACCAATGATCTGACATTCGGTTTGAATGGCACAGCAGCTCCCTAAGCTGCCTCTGGCCCGGGTTCTCCTCTTTATTCCTGGGAGGTTGATGACATCTCATGATTTCAAACACCGCCTTCGAGTGGGAACCTGGGCAGGAAGCTCCAGGAGCCTCAGCCCCCGCACCGCTGCCAGGTACCTCTATACATTAAATAGGTTCCCCTTTCACTTCTGGAAACCCAAACGGAGATGTAGCAAATAAGGATGTCAAAGAAATGACAGGGCGGGAAAGAAGCTCCCCACCCACACACTTCCGCCCTCAGCACCTAGGGAGCCGGGACTGGAGCAGAGTCCTCCCCCCCCCCCCGCCAGTCCCAGTGGGAGGGCCTTCTCACCTGGCGGGAGGGCTCTGTGGAAAGACCCGACGATTCGGAGCTGAGAGAGGAGGAAGAGCAGGGAGAAGACGGCTCAGACTTCACCTGAAGATCTAAGGAAAGGGGTTAGAAAACAACCAGGACGCAGAGCCTGAGAAGAGTCCCAAAAACGTCCACGGACACGTGGGTGAGGGCTCTTCACTGGGGCAAGGCGGGAGGAACGCAGCTAAGGTGTCAGGTGTGAGGACACGGGGGCTTGCGGCAATGGGGAAGATAAGGGATGCTGGAAGGATGCGGAATCACAAATGATCTCTTACCTGGAAAGAGAGGCAGGGGGTCCCATGGAGGCTCGGGGGGGCTGACGTCCATCCCCACATCCAGCATGCTGCTGCCGAACTGAATGAGGGAGGGTATTAGGGGGCGGGGCAGTGAGAAAGAACGGCTGGGGCGGAGTCCGGGCTCTGGGGCCACTGCCACCCGCCCAGGGGGGGACAGGGAGCTGGGAGCAATACCGGGACATCCTGCTCGGGGCAGCGGAAGAGCTGCGCCTGCTCCTCGGCCACCTGGTCCAGGCCGGCGTACAGCGTGCAGTCTGCAAGAGGCGCGGCGTGGGCGCGGGCGGGGCGGGGCGGAGGCAGCCGGCGCACAGCCCGCGTCCAGCCTCATTGGGCCCGCCGGCCAGACCCACCGCCCGCCCACCACAAAGGCGATGCCGCCGGGCTGCAGCGCCTCCTCCCCGACCCCGGAACAACTCGACGCTCCTGCGGCGAGCAGAGGTCTCCCCAGCTCCCGCGCCCCGAAGCACCACCGGACCCCTGCTCCGCCCTCCTTCGGAAGGTGGGTTCCGTGTTGGCCCGGCCTTCCCCCTTGGGGCTCGCTTCCTCGCGGCGTGCGCAGGGGTACCGCCTGCCGCAGCCCTCTCCCGCCCCCAGGCCGCCCTCCACGCACCCCAGTCCTCCGGGCCCAGCAAGTTGTCGGTGAAAAACCGCGTCGGGTCCGCAATCTCGCTGAGGAGCATTAGCTCCGCCATCTTTCCCCCGCCCCCCAACCACGAGCCGGTTCCGAGGCCCGCCTCTCTCCTCAGCAACTAATGAGTTGACGCTTCAAAAAAGGGGGCCGTCCCGGAAGCTATTCCGACCAGTAAGACACCTGCGTGCTGAGCGCAGGCCTCCGTGAGGAGGCGGCCCCACGGGCCGGGCCAATGGGAGCTCGGCAGGAGGTGCCGCCCGCGCACTAGCACTTGCGCATGCGCGGACGGGGACCCAGCGCGAAAGCGCCTGGGAGACGTAGTTCCCCGCGTTTAAAGGTCCGCCAGCTCCCGCAGCCAGTACTAAATTTAGAATTTAGCTTCTACTCTTCTTCGGAAATGGGTAAGCCCCCTAAAATATAGGACACGTGGCCATAACTTTTTAGTGGTAAGAGAGGGAAAGAGGTGCACTGAGACCACTGCTACCTCCCTTAGGAAGGCAAAAGCTGGGAATGGGAAATGGGCGGAAACCCTCCCTCAGGGTCCCACGCCCCCAAGTCTCACAGCACAGACCACGATTCACAGGTTTCTGTCTCTTTTAAGGGTTCACTTTAATCAGCCAAACATCTTGCGGAGACCCTGAGCCAGTCCTGCATCTTGTTTCTTCCCCTGAAAGATCACCTTTCCCAGCTCCTCCTGGGCTGCCCGGTTTTTTGGGTCCACTGCCAGCACCTTCTTGAGGTCAGCAGTTGCTTTTTCCACGTTTCCAAGGGCAGCCTGAGCAACCCCCCTTCGGTACAAGGCCTTTAAATGTCCAGGCTCCCGCTCCAGCACCCGGTCACAACTCTGGGCTGCCAAATGGGGCTGTCCCAGCAGCAACTGACAGGCAGCCAGGTTGGCATGAAGGGCAGTTCGTTCTGGAGAGCCAGGTGGAGGTAAAGTCAGCAGCAGCCGAAGAGCCCGTCCATAGCATCGGGCAGCCCCTTCTGGGTTCCCAGCTCGAAATAATTCTGTTCCCCGCGCACGTTCTTGCCGAGCCAGGGCCTCCTTCTCGCTGGCCTCCAGCTCCCAGGAGTCCTGGCCCTGAGTGAAGGAAGCCAGTGTGAGCCTGACAGGAGGTCCCGAGTGCCCAGGGAGCTGAAGCTCTGCCTCCTCACCTTGACACATGGACTCCAAACATTTCTCTGTGAGTTCCCCCCAGGTTCCCTCCCTCCATGAGCCTAAGCCCATAGTTAGCTCTGTCCAGCCCTCTGGCAGCCCTGACCCAAAAGGAAACCCAAAAGCCAGCACGCGGCAGCGGGAGCCCAGCTTGGGTTTGTCCAAGCCATGGCCACGGATTATGATCTTCTTGACAAAGCTCCCATCCGGACAGGCCCAGAGATCGGAAGCGCGGAGGGGCTCTGGCATCTCACCAGCTGATCCATGAGACTCCTCCGCGTCTTCAAGCACAGCAGCCAGTTTCCCAGCCCCTTGAGGAATCTCTAGAATTTGGCTGGCTAGAGCTGGGCTCACTCTCAGCTCAAGAACTTCAGGCTCTTGGGGCTGCTGCCTAGTTTGAGTAGTTGAATTAAGGCTCTTCTTGGGGTTCCTTCCCCATTGTTGTTGCGGTTCAGAGATGTTTTTCTCTCCCACTGGATTGATTGGTAGCGTCTCCATTTCGCTGAATGCGCCCTTCCCCCGTGGGTAAACAGCTTGGGTCGGAAAGGGATGGACCAGGTTCAGGTCGGCACCTGAAAAAAAAATCAAAACAATGCTAATGGCACATTCTTATTTAGACTCCTTTCCTGTCCTTCTGGCACCTGGGCCTCAGAGTTCTTGTTTCCTCCAAAAATCCCTGTGGGGCTCCAGCCTGGATTCCACCCAGAGCTAATCCGGAACTATAAAGTCCACAATTCCCTGCGGTCCTGTGGCCACCCCACTACGGACACCCATCGAGTCCAAAAGTCCGTGGGCAGCCGAAGCGTCCAGCCGGGTGGCGCTGGCCGGATCACTCGGGTCACCTGTGCTTCCGACGCTACGAGCTTACGGAGTGCCGTCCTCCGAGTCTCGCCGCGGGCGGAGAGGCGGCCCGGGGCCAGGGGCCGAGGAAGGACACCCACAGCTAACCCCGGAGCCCGCGAGGCGGCGAGGCCGGTGACGTCGCGCCCAGAAGGCGGGCAACCAGACTTCTTCCGCCTCCCGATTGGCTGCCAGCAATCGGACCCACCCCGCTCCTGGGAAGCTCCAGGCCTTAGCAGCCGAACTAGGCCAGTCGAACCCAACTGGGCAAGGCCGGTGGCCGGCCTGAAGTCCCGCAATGGCAGATTGGGGCGAATGCGCAGAGAAGGGATGGTGCATGCCAGCAGCGGCAGACCAGGCGCCCTTTATTCTGGCGACCTCAAACCCTGTGCTGTTGATTTCATCCCTTTGTTTGGGGCTGCCAGGCAGAGGCCACCTTCTGCTCCTTGGCCCGTTCTGTCCAGGGTGCTCCAAGAGAAATCCTCAGGCCCTTTTCTCCTCGTCCGGCCCTACTCCCTTGAGGCTTCCCCTTACCTTTCCCCTCATATTCATAATGGCCTTCAAGCTTGTCTTCCTCAAGAAATCTTAGTGCTTTTCAAATGTTGATGTTCATATAAAGCACCTGGGAAACTTGAATTTCAGGTTCTGCTTTAGGAAGCCTGGGATGGGGCCTGCCATTCTGCATTGCTAACAAGCTGCTGCTGCTGCTAGTCCAAGGACCACACTTTGTTTTTGTATTTGTTTTTATATATATATTTGTTATCGATTCAGAGATAAAGGGAGAGGGAGAGAGAGAGAAATATCAATGAGAATCATTCATCAGCTGCCTCCTGCATGCCCCACACTGGGAATCAAGCCCATCACCTGGGCAAGTGCCCTGATGGGGAATCAGACCGTGTCCTCCTGGTTCATAGGTGGATGTTCAACCATTGAGCCACGCCAGCTGGGCCATGGATCACACTTTGAATAGCATGATTCTACAATAACCTCACCCCTTTCCCTTCATCCCTTGCTCTGTGCCCCTTTAGTGTGTCCTATATTTTGTACATATAACTAGTATAACCTGCTCCACTGGATGTATCAGTGGAAAACTGGGCCTCTTCCTCCTGATAGAAGATGTAGGTCCCTTTGTGGTTCAGTCTTGCTTGTCCAGCAACCTGCACAGGTTGGGCCACCAGAGCTCTTCAGGAAAGGAGAATTGCACCATACCTCACCTTGGCTCATTTACTTGCTTTTTAACACCCTACCATTGTGCCTCTTCTACAAGGATCATGCCAGGACAGCCAGGAGAGAAAACTTTCATCATTATCCACAGGTGTGTGTCCAAACAGTCCACTTCCTGTTTTGTGTTGAAACTCACTAACCTAGCCTTTTTTTTTTTTTTTAAAGTTTTATTCCTGGGTTCTGTGCCAGAGTGACCTTAGTACACTGCCACCTCCTTCCCTCTATGGCTACATACTCTTGATTCTTGGAATCCCTGGGCTCTTGTTGAAAATTAATCTATTTTTTCTTCCTCCCTCTTCCTCTTTCTATTTCAGAGACTTCTGGGAAAGGCATGAAGTCTAGAATGAGTCACAAAATGTTTTATTAGACCATAATCCCTGTACAAAGGCTGCTAATTTGCAGTGTGTGCCTTAATTGAGAGGGCCACTCCAATGACCCTTCAAAGAGCAGCTTCTTTCAATAAAAAGAAACTATGCTCTACTAAAAAGGTATTGCTTTGTAATGTTCTCTTATTGGTACATGTGTGTATATATTTATCAAGCTATGTTCCAGGCAGCATGCTAAGAACTGGGGATAGATACATAGGTGAATGAGCCAGACATAGTCCTGTTCTTATGGAATTTAAGTCTGGCCAAGGAGAATAAGCAATGACATTGCTATAAAGAAGCATGAGGTGCTATGAGAGTAAATGAGGGATGAGAGAATATTCCTTGAGGGTGAGACATTTTTGCTGGCATCTAAAGAATTAGTTATTTTTCTAAAGCCTGAACAGGGAGAATAAAAATGACAGTGGAGTAAGAAGAGCTACACAGACACACTCCCAGGACCAAAATAAATTACAACTAAAATACAAAAAGCATCCTGAATAATCAACTGACGGATAGCTGGAAAGCATCCTGATAACCAAGGATGGAAAGTAGAGACAACATAGAGACGAGTAGGAAGGGTGGAGGCACGAAAGGGCTGGATGGGCTCCTTCAGACATAACTGAAGTTCTGGAGAGATATCTCAGCTGTGGGGGGTGCCACTGAGAACTTTGGGGTCTAATCCCCAAGCTGGACCCCCAGGCAAAGAACACCAGAACTGAGAAAGGTGCCTACATAACATCTGGCTGTGAAAAGCAGCAGGGTTGCTGTCTGCCAGGGACAGGCAGGCGGAAGATTCAGGCACCCACTTAATGGGCCAATGCACAAAATTGCATGTAGAGCCACTCACCTTGTGCTCTGGCAGAGGAAGGGCAGAGTGGACTGGAGCTGTGTGAGCAGAAGTCAGGATCGGGGGCTCTGTGGTTAGAGCTCAGAAGGCAGACACCCCAGTTTCCAATGCTGAATCATTCCCTCATGCTGCAAGGTCATCTTTCTCAGGCAGACATTTGCTATACAGATGGTTTTGACAGTTGACCAACCCTATTGGAAAACACCTTGCTCCACACTGTGGAATTTCTGAGGCTCATTAAGAGATTGAGAATAGCCATTAGCCTCCTGGCAAAAGCAATTGCCCCACCCTGTTGAAAAAACTCTTGCCACACCTGTGGACCATTGCCTGAAGGCAATTGAAGATGGAATCTTATCAGTCTGTAGACAGAGATGGTCTTTGGAGGCTTTGAGTCTTTTCCAGATCTAATTAGAAACAGCTTTTGACACTGTCCTGCACTAGAGAGTGAGAGGCATAGCAGATCTACCTAATACAGAGTCACAAACCCAAATGGGCAACCAAAGTGAGGAGACAAAAAAACAACCCCCAAATAAAAGAACAAGAGAATTCTCCAGAAGATGAGATAAAAGAAATGGAGATAAATTATCTGGCCCTGACTGGTTTGGCTCTGGATAGAGCGTCAGCCTGCGGACTGAAAGGTCCCGGGTTCAATTCTAGTCAAGGGCATGTACCTTGGTTGCAGGCACATTCCCAGTGGGAGGTGTGCAAGAGGCAGCTGATTGATGTTTCTCTCTCATTGATGTTTCTAGCTCTCTATCCCTCTCCCTTTCTCTCTGTAAAAAATCAATAAAATATATTTTTAAGAGAAATTTATCTGATATAGAGTTCAGAATAATGATGGTAAAGATGCTCAACAGCATGAGGAAAGGTATTTATATAAATCAAAGCCTAAGTGACTGAACAATTGAACGACCAGTCGACTGGTCCCTATGACGTGCACTGACCACCAGGGGACAGATGCTCAATGCACAGGATTGGGTTCCCTCCTGTCTGGATTGGGCCTGTGGGGATTGGGCCGAAACTGGCTATCGGGCATCACCTGAGGGGTCCTGGATTGCGAAAGCGTGCAGGCCAGGCCTAAGGACTCCAACAGTGCATGAAGCCATGCACCAGGCCCCTAGTAATAACTATAAAAATGGAAATAAAGAATGACATAGCACAAATAAAGAACACATTAGAAGGAATACACAGCAGATTAGAGGAAGCTGAGGATCAAGTCAGTGAATTAGAAGACAGGGTTGAAAAAATCAGAGAACCAAAAAGAAAAAACAATTAAAAAACAGGAGGAAAGCTTAAGGGAGCTGTGGGACAATATGAAATGTAACAATATTCACACAGTAGCCAGGCCAGAAGAGGCAGAAAGGGAGCAAGAAATAGAGAACATATATGAAGAAATAATGGCAGAAAACATCCCTAACCAGATGAAAGAAAAAGTCAAAAAGTTCAGGAGGCACAGAGAACCCAAGCAAGAAGAACCCAAACAGGCCCATGCCAAGACACATCATAATTAAAATGCCAAAAATTAAAGACAAAGGGAGAATCTTAAAGCCAGCAAGAGAAAAGCAAACTGTTACCTACAACGGAGCTCCCATAAGGCTAAAATTCATCAGAAACTCTACAGGACAGAAGGAAATGGTATGAAGTACTCAGGTAATGGAAACCAAGGATCTGAAGCCAAGATATATCGAGCAAGGCTTTCATTCAAAATAGATGGAGAAATAGCTTGCCAGACAAAAAAAAAGCTAAAGAAGTTCATCACCACCAACCCAGCACTACAAGAAATGCTAAAGGGGCTGCTGTAATGAGAAGAAATAGGGAGAGAAACCTAGGCATACAGAATCAAAATGGCAATAAATAAGTACTTATCAATAATAACCTTAAATGTAAATATTAAATGCTCCTATCAAAAGACATAGGGTAGCTGAATAGATACAAAAACACGACCCACCTATATGCTGTCTACAAGAGACCCACCTCAGCCCTAACCGGTTTGGCTCAGTGGATAGAGCGTCAGCCTGCAGACTCAAGGGTCCCAGGTTCGATTCCGGTCAAGGGTATGTACCTTGGTTGCGGGCACATACCCAGTGCAGGAGGCAGCTGATCGATGTTTCTCTCTCATCAATGTTTCTAACTCTCTATCCCTCTCCCTTCCTCTCTGTAAAAAATCAATAATATATATATATATATATATATATATATATATATATATATATTAAAAAGAGAGAGAGAGAGTGAGAGCCACCTCAGAACAAAAGACTCACACAGGGTGAGAGTGAAGGGATGGAAAAAATTTTCCATGGAAATGGAAAAGGAAAAAAAAAAGAAAAGCTGGGGTAGCAATAGTCATATCTGACTAAATAGACTTCAAAATGAAGGCCATCACAAGAGACAACAAAGGTCACTACATAATACTAAAAGGATCAATCCAACAAGAAAATATAACCGTGGTAAACATATATGCACCCAATATAGGAACACCTAAATATATAAAAAAAACTTTTAGAGGACTTTAAGGGAGAGATCAACAACAATACAGTCATAGTAATGGACTTTGACTTCACTGGATAGATCTTCCAGACAAAAAATTAACAAGGAAACAGTAACACACTGTATCACATGGTTTTAATGGATATTTATAGGACACTTCACCACAAAGCTGCAGAATATACATTCTTTTCAAGTGCACATGGGTCATTCACAAAGATAGTCCTATATTCACAAAGATAGACCACACGTAGGACACAAAATAAGTCTCTACAAGTTCAAGAAGATTGAAATCATATCAAGCATCTTTTCAGATCATAATGGAATGAAATTAGAAATCAACACCCTAAAATATTTAAACACATGGATGCTGAATAACATCTTATTAAACAATAAATGAGTTACCAATGTGATCAAGAAAGATAGAAAACACTTCCTGGATAAAATGAAAATGAACATACAACAACCCAAAGTCTCTAGGACACAGAAAAAGCAGTCTTGAGCGGGAAATTCATAGCACTACAGGCATACCTCAAAAAACAAGAAAAATTAATAATAAATGATTTAAGCTTACAACTTAAAGAATTAGAAAGAGAACAAGAAAAGCCCAGAGTAAGTAGAAGGAAGGAAATAATAAAGATTAAAGCAGAAATAAATGACACAGAGACTTAAAAAATAGTACAAAAAATCAATAAAACCAAGATCTGGTTCTTTGAAAGGATAAACAACATTGATGAACCTTTAGCCAGCCTCATCAAGAAACAAAAAGAGAGGACCCAGGGAACCAAGATGGCGCCATAGGATAAACACCTAACCTGCAGCCGGGCACAACAATTACAAAAATACAACTAGAGGTCAGAACGGACATCGTCCAGAACCACAGGAAAGTTGGTGGACTGAAATGCCCACAGCTGGGGGGAAGGAGAAGGCCACGGGGACAGTCGGGGAAGCCGTAAAAGCCTGAGGTATGGAGAAACGGGCGGAGACACGAGCACACGCGCCTGCGGGGAGGATGGAACCGGAGAGGAAGGGGCGGCTGATGACCTGGCCGGCGTTCACTGGCAGGAAGGAGATAAAGGCTCCGGAGTGCGCTGAGCGCCGGCTCCGATTGCACTGAACCCCATTCCGGGCGAAACCCTGGGAAACTCACTCACTTTCGCAACTCCGCCGCCCCCGCAGGCCGCCCGGCCCGGGACGCTGGGGACGCCGCCGCAACGGCGGCGCCTGGAGCCCGGCGGCCTCCCAGCACCCGTCCCCGCCGCGCAGCCCCCGCGTGCCTGGTGCCGCGGGCCTCGCGCCCCGCACACCGGACGGAGGCCCGGGCGCCCTCTCCGTGCACCTCCCGGCGGCGCTAGACTTCAGTAGAGTTGACTGAATTCAAGGGATTAAGAAGTACAAATTGGGGGGACGCCGCGGCGGCGACGCCCGGAACGCGGCGATGGCGGTGCCTGGAGCTCGGCGGCCGCCCAGCGCCCGTCCCCGCCGCGCGGCCCTCGCGCGCCTGGTTCCGCGGGACGCGCGCACCGCGCACCGGTCGGTGGCCCGGGCGCCCTTTCCGTGCACCTCCCGGCGGCGCTAGACTTCAGTAGAGTTGACTGAAATGAAGGGATTAAGAAGTACAAATTGGGAAGTTTGAAAAAGATGGCGGCGGAGGTTAAAGGCTGTTCTGTTGCCTCGCACCCAGCGAAATTGGAGGGGATGAGGTGTGGAGGCGCGTGGGTCTGGCTGGTGGCGGGGGAAAGGGGCTTTTGTTCCAAACCTAGGGGAGATTAGCTCTCCATCACCCTGAAATCCATCTTCTGGCGAACTGCGGGAGACCCAGATGCCTGCGGGGAGAGGCGGGACTCTTGCGGAGGTGCGCCCAGCAATCAGTGTTTGCTGCGCTGGAGTGCGGAACGAGGGGACTTAGATACGTGGAAGGCAGAAGGACCAGACTCACAGCCATCGCGGCTCGCCGCACCATGGCCTGTTGGCGCCCTGAGACCCCGCCCCGCCCAGGGACCCGCCCCGCATGTTTGGAAGACCTGCCCCGCAAGTCTTGCAGGCACACCTGCGCCCCAAGCAATGGCTTATGCATGTGGGTGGCCTGCCCTCTGGCAGCGGACCAGATGAACTGCTGTTCTAGTCGGACTGCTCCAGGGCCACTCAGACAGGAGGAAGAAACTACAGTTTTTGCTGTAATCCTTGCTGAGTGCCTAAGGCAGTAGCTGATCTACACCCCATTGGAGACCCAGAAACGAGGGCATCTAGTGGTCTGTGGGAGATGACACCAGATTTCAACCACGTGCATAAGGGACACATTCAACAGGAATATTCAGTGAGCGCCAAAGCTTTGCTGCACCAAGACCCGGCCCATAAACGTGTCTCCTGCACAGCAACTCTTCCTTTATAAACAAAGAGAGCCCTCCCAGTGACACCAACAACAATCAAGACTTAACTATACAAAGGAGGACCAAGATGGAGGCATAGGGCGGAAGCCTGATTGTTGCCTACCACAACAACTTTGAGACTACGACAAGAGAGCAGAGCAGACACCATCCAAGACCACCATAGGGCTGGCTGAGTAGATGCTCTACAACTAGAAAAAAAGAGGGGTATGTGGGATGATGCTGATGCCAGTGACCCAAAGACCACACTTTAAGAACTACGGCTCAGGCGACACAAAAGAACTATGGCTCAGGCGATACAACAGCGGCCTAGAACGTGCTCGGCGCAGTTCCCCCGGCGGTCTCCGGCTGAGGGGACGGCTCCACTGGCAGCCAAGCACGGACAGACGAGCCCCTATGAGACATGGGGTGGGAGACTCCGCGCTTGCTGACCTCCGAGTCTGTCAAGAATCTCAACGCCCCGGAAGCGGCCAGGTGCGCATGCTCGGCGACCGGCCACCGATGCAGACCCAAGGGCCGACGCAGCGACGCCAGACCGGCCCACCACCCTGCACCGGGCGCACCGGAGCTTCGCCGAGCCGCCGCCCGACGAGTTCTGCAGCAGCCATACTGGAGCTCTGGAAGGATGGCCAGGGGAATTGCTGAGGGGGGATTGACCGGCAGGAATTGGGATCGGGAAGACGGGGCTCCGCTGAGACCCGGGTGCGGGCGGGGTTGCGCGCCTCTGGGCTCGGGTGTGGTCACACGCCTCTGGGTATAAGTGAGGCCTCACGTCCCTGGGTCTAGGTGAGGCCACATGCCCCTGGGTCCAGGTGAGGCCGGACTCCGGGTCCGGATGAGGCCATGTGCCCCTGGACCCGGATGACGCTGGATCCCGTGCCCGGGCGAGGCCAAGCGCCCCTGGGTCTGGGAGAGCCCACACACCCCTGGGTCCAGGCGAGACCATGTGTCCCTGGATCCGGGTGAGACCTCGTGCACCTAGGCCTGGGTGAGGTCACGTGCCCTTGGGTCTGAGAGGCCAAGCGTCCCTGGGTCCGGGTGCGACCATGTGTCCCTGGAGCCGGATGAGGCCTCGTGCACCTAGGCCCAGGTGAGGCCACGTGCCCCTGGGTCTGGGAGAGGCCAAGCGTCCCTGGGTCCGGGTGAGACCATGTGTCCCTGGATCCGGGTGAGGCCTCGTGCACCTAGGCCCGGGTGAGCCCAAGTGGCCCTGGGTCTGGAAGAGGCCAAGCGTCCCTGGGTCCGGGTGAGACCATGTGTCCCTGGATCCGGGTGAGGCCTCGTGCACCTAGGCCCGGGTGAGGCCACGTGCCCCTGGGTCTGGGAGAGGCCAAGCGTCCCTGGGTCCGGGTGAGACCATGTGTCCCTGGATCCGGGTGAGGCCTCGTGCACCTAGGCCCGGGTGAGGCCACGTGCCCCTGGGTCTGGGAGAGGCCAAGCATCCCTGGGTCCGGGTGAGACCATGTGTCCCTGGATCCGGGTGAGGCCTCGTGCACCTAGGCCCGGGTGAGCCCAAGTGGCCCTGGGTCTGGGAGAGGCCAAGCGGCCCTGGGTCCGGGTGAGACCATGTGTCCCAGGATCCGGGTGAGGCCTCGTGCACCTAGGCCCGGGTGAGCCCAAGTGGCCCTGGGTCTGGGAGAGGCCAAGCGTCCCTGGGTCCGGGTGAGACCATGTGTCCCTGGATCCGGGTGAGGCCTCGTGCACCTAGGCCCGGGTGAGCCCAAGTGGCCCTGGGTCTGGGAGAGGCCAAGCGTCCCTGGGTCCGGGTGAGACCATGTGTCCCAGGATCCGGGTGAGGCCTCGTGCACCTAGGCCCGGGTGAGCCCAAGTGGCCCTGGGTCTGGGAGAGGCCAAGCGTCCCTGGGTCCGGGTGAGACCATGTGTCCCTGGATCCGGGTGAGGCCTCGTGCACCTAGGCCCGGGTGAGCCCAAGTGGCCCTGGGTCTGGGAGAGGCCAAGCGTCCCTGGGTCCGGGTGAGACTATGTGTCCCTGGATCCGGGTGAGGCCTCGTGCACCTAGGCCCGGGTGAGGCCACGTGCCCCTGGGTCTGGAAGAGGCCAAGCGTCCCTGGGTCCGGGTGAGACCATGCGTCCCTGGATCCGGATGAGGCCTCGTGCACCTAGGCCCGGGTGAGCCCAAGTGGCCCTGGGTCTGGGAGAGGCCAAGCGTCCCTGGATCCGGGTGAGACCATGTGTCCCTGGATCCGGGTGAGGCCTCGTACACCTAGGCCCGGGTGAGCCCAAGTGGCCCTGGGTCTGGGAGAGGCCAAGCGTCCCTGGGTCCGGGTGCGACCATGTGTCCCTGGATCCGGATGAGGCCTCGTGCACCTAGGCCCGGGTGAGGCCACGTGCCCCTGGGTCTGGGAGAGGCTAAGCGTCCCTGGGTCCGGGTGAGACCATGTGTCCCTGGATCCGGGTGAGGTCTCGTGCACCTAGGCCCGGGTGAGCCCAAGTGGCCCTGGGTCTGGGAGAGGCCAAGCATTCCTGGGTCTGGGTGAGACCATGTGTCCCTGGATCCGGGTGAGGCCTCGTGCACCTAGGCCCGGGTGAGGCCACGTGCCTCTGGGTCTGGGAGTGGCCAAGCGTCCCTGGGTCCAGGTGAGACCATGCGTCCCTGGATCCGGATGAGGCCTCGTGCACCTAGGCCCGGGTGAGCCCAAGTGGCCCTGGGTCTGGGAGAGGCCAAGCGTCCCTGGGTCCGGGAGAGACCATGTGTCCCTGGATCCAGGTGAGGCCTTCTGCAACTAAGCCCGGGTGAGGCCACGTGCCCCTGGGTCTGGGAGAGGCCAAGCGTCCCTGGGTACGGGTGAAGCCAGATCCTGGGTCCGGGTGAGGCCGTGCGCCCCTGGATCCATCCGGGTGAGGCTGGGTCCCAGGCCCGGGTGAGACCACGCGCCCCTTGGGTATGGGTGAGGCCACGTGCCCCTTAGTCCGGGTGACGCCATGCCCCTGGGTTCGGCCGAGACCAAACCAGAGGGAGTCGGACCTCCATTACCACCATTTGTCCACCATCCAGAGCTGAGGGGTCAGTGCTGACATGTACACATAAGGAACTACTGGACATTGAAATTGGGTCTCAAAAGAACTGTTGGTCCAGGGGGGAGCTCGCTACAGATTGATTCATTTGCCTGTCAGCATAACTATTATTGCTCGTCTCACATTCAGTTCTTATTAGTATATATCTAGTGACATATGATCTCGCTCATCTAGGGGAAATGATGAACAACATAGACTGAGGAACAAGAACAGAACCAGAAGCAAGGAGGCATCGATCGGACTATCGGGCCTCAGAGGGAGGATAGGGGAGGGTAGGGGGAGGGTGGGGGGAGGGGGAGAGCTCAACCAAAGGACCTGTATGCATGCATATAAGCCTATCCAACGGTTAAGTTCAACAGTGGATTGGGGCATGCGTGGTGAGAGGGGTGGAATGGGAATGGGGGGATGAGGACAAATATGTGACACCTTAATCAATAAAGAAATTAAAAAAAAAAAAAAAAAAAAGAGAGGACCCAAATAAATAAAATCAGAAATGAAAGAAGATAAGTAACCACTGACACCACAGAAATACAAAGGATTGTAAGAAAATACTATGAACAACTATATACCAACAAGCTGGACAATGTGGATGAAATGGACAAATTCCTAGAAAAATACAATCTCCCAAAACTGAATCAGGAAGAATCAGAAAACCTGAATAGGCCAATAACAACTGAGGAAATAGAAGAAGTAATATAAACAAAGCAAAACAAACAAACAAAAACTCCCAGCAAACAAAAGCTGGGTCAGGACGGCTTCACTGGGAGTTCTACCAACCATTTAAAGAAGAACACCTATACTCCTCAAACTATTGGAAAAATCCAAGAGGAGGGAACACTTCCAAGCTCTTTTTATGAGGCCAGCATTATCTTAATTCCAAAACCAGATAAAGACACTACAAAGAAAGAGAATTACAGGCCAATATCCCTGATGAACATAGATGCTAACATCCTCAACAAAATATTAGCAAATCACATCCAGCAATATATTAAAAAGATCATACACCTTGATCAAGTAGGATTTATTCCAGGGATTCAAGGCTGGTACAATATTTGCAAATCAATAAACATGATACATCACATAAACAAATTGAAAGACAAAAAACACATGATCATATTAATAAACATAGAAAAAACATTAGACAAAATCCAACACCTATTTTTTATAAAAACTCTCAGCACAGTGGGAATACAGGGAGCATATTTCAACATAATAAAGACCATATCTGACAAACCTACAACGAACATCTTACTCAATGGGCAAAAACTAAAACCATTCCCTCTAAGAACAGGAACAAGACAGGAAAGTCCACTTTCACCACTCTTATTCAACATAGTACTGGAAGTCCTAGCCGCAGCGATCAGACAAGAAGAAGAAACAAAAGGCATTCAAATTGAAAAGGAGGAAGTAAAACTCATTCGCAGATCACATGATATTGTACATAGAAAAATCCTAAAGACTCCACCAAAAATCTATTAGATTTAATAAATGAATTTGGCAAAGTTGCAGGATACAAAATTGACACCCAAAAATCGATGGCTTTTTTATACACCAATAATGAATTCCCAGGAAAAGAAACTAAACAAACTATTCCATTTACCATTGCAACAACAACAAAAATTAAGATACTTAGGAATAAACTGAACCAAGGAGGCAAAAGACTTGTGCTCAGAAAACTATAGGATGTTTAAAAAAGAGATAGAAGAAGATATAAACAAGTGGAAGAATCTAATGTGTTAATAGAATTGTAGAGTCAACATTAGTAAAATATCCATACAACCCAAGGCAATCTACAGATTCAATGCAATCCCTATTAAAATACCAACAGCATAATTCAGGTATAGAAGAAATACTCCAAAAATTTATATGGAATCAAAAAAGACCCTGAATAGCTGCAACAATCTTGAGAAAGAAAAACAAATTTGTAGGATTCACAATACCAGATTTCAAGTTATACTACAAAGCCACTGTAGTCAAAACAGCCTGGTACTGGCACAAGAACAGGCATATAGACCAATGGAACAGAACAGAGACCCCAGATATTGACCCAAGCCATTACACTCAATTAATATTTGACAAAGGAGGCAAGACCATACAATGGAGTTAAGACGGTCTCTTCAATAAATGGTGTTGGGAAAATTGGACAGATACATGCAAAAAAATGAAAATAGACCACCAACTTACACAAGAATAAACTCAAAATGGATAAAAGATTTATATGTAAGTCGGGAAACTATAAATATCATAGGCATCAAAATCTCAGACATCTCAAGTAGGAATATGTTTACTGATATAGCTCAGTAAAAAGAAACTAAGGAGAAAATAAACAAATGGGAATACATCAAAATAAAAGGCTTCTGCACAGCAAAAGAAACCATCAACAAAATGAAAAGGGAGCCCACTGTAAGGGAGAATATATTTAGCAATGATACATCTGATAAAGGTTGATACCCAAAATATATAAGGAACTCATACAACTTTAAAAAAGTAAGACAAACAATCCAATTTAAAAATGGGCAAAGGACCTAAATAGACACTTTTCCAAAGTAGACATACAGATGACCAAGAGACATATGAAAAAAATGCTCAAAGTCACTGATCATCAGAGAGGTGCGAATTAAAATGACAATGAGGTATCACCTCACACCTGTCAGAATGGCTACCATCAATAAATCCACAAATGACAAGTGCTGGCCAGGATGTGGAGAAAAGGGAACCCTAGTACACTGCTGGTGGGAATGCAGACTTGTGCAGCCATTATGGAAAAGAGTATAGAATTTCCTAAATATGGAACTGCCATTTGAACCAGTGATCCCACTTCTAGGAATATGTCCTAAGAAACCCAAAACACCAATCAGAAAGAATGTATGCTCCTCTATGTTCATAGCAGCACAATTTACAATGACTAAGATCTGGAAACAGCCCAAGTGCCCATCAGTAGATGAGTGGATAAAAAAGCTGTGGTACATTAATACCATGGAATACTATGCAGCCGTAAAAAGAAGACTCTCTTACCTTGTGAGACAGCATGGAGGGACCTAGAGAGTATCATGCTAAGTGAAAGAAGTCAGTCAGAGAATGACAAGTATCACATGATCTCACTCATATGTGGAATCTAAATAACAAAATAAACTGATGAATGGAGTGGATGCAAAGACATGGAAGCATGGAACAAAGTGGGGAATCTCAGAGGGAAGACAGGGGATGGTGGGTGGGTGCATACTAGTATATACATAACCTTGTATGCATATATACATAACCCATGGAAGCAGATAGTAGGGTGGTGAGGGTCTGGGGAGGGCTGGAGAGGGTTGATCGGGGGGAAATGGGGACATATGTAATACTTTCAATAATAAAGATTTTAAAAAAAAGAACTGAAGTTTCTGTGAACATATCTATAGACCTCCATATTGAGAAACACTAAATTAATGGGGCAACTCTCTCTCTTCAGGTCCTCTCTTATCACCATTGTGACTATAAAACCCAATACAAATATAGGTGCTGAAACTTCTTTAAAAAGTAATGCAAATTATCCCAAATGAATATTATTTTTTATTTTTTAAAATATATTTTTATTGATTTCAGACAGGAAGGGAAGAGAGGGAGAGAGAGAGAGAGAGAGAGAGAGAGAGAGAGAGAGAGAGAGAAAGAGAGAGAGAGAGAGAGAAGAGAGAGAGAGAAATATTAATCATAAGAGAGAACCATTGATTGGCTGCCTCCTGCATGCCCCCTACTGGGGATCAAGCCTGCAACCCAGGCATGTGCCCTTGACCATAATCGAACCTGGGACCCTTCAGTCGTAGGCCTATGCTCTATCCACCGAGCAAAACAAGCTAGGGCTGACTTTTATTTTTTAAAAGATGACCCATCAAAATGAAAACACAAAATTTAAGTTTTGTAAGAGGCCTCAGAAGTTCCCAGAGAGAAATCTGTGGATATGTAGATTCCCCCGGGTCTCAGCTTGAGGAAAACACAGGACCCAGAAGGAGTCAAGGAGTGAAAACTCAGAAAAGGGAAGGAGCAGAGGCATCTCCCAAAGTGTCACTGCGTGAATGTTGACTGACTCAGAAAGAATGTATTGCTCTTTCCCAGCTCCTCCCCACTTGCTGCTGGGGCTCAGCTCTCTGAGAATAGTCACCAGGGGATTGGGAAGAAGACATGAAATAAGCCAGGAGTATTATATCCCCAGACCTAGCTAAAGAATATGGGATCTGTGAGGCCGTGCGCCCCTGGATCTGGGTGAGGCCACACGCCCCTGGGTCTGGGTGAGGCCACGCGCCCCTGGGTCCGGGTGAAGCCGGATCCCGGGTCCGGGTGAGGCCGTGTGCCCCTGGATCCAGGTGAGGCTGGGTCCCGGGCCCGGGTGAGGCCGTGCGCCCCTGGGTCTGGGAGAGGCCACTCGCCCCTGGGTCCGGGTGAAGCTGAATCCTGGGTCTGGGTGAGGCCCTGTGCCCCTGGATTCGGGTGAGGCTGGGTCCCGGGTCCGGGTGAGGCCGTGCGCCCCTGGGTCTGGGAGAGGCCACGCGCCCCTGGGTCCGGGTGAGGCCACGTGCCCCTGGGTCCGGGTGAAGCTGAATCGTGGGTCCGGGCGAGGCCGTGTGCCCCTGGATCCGGGTGAGGCCACGTGACCCTGGGTCTGGGAGAGGCCACGCGCCCCTGGGTCCGGGTGAGGCCATGCGCCCCTGGGTCTGGGAGAGGCCATGCACCCCTGGGTCCGGGTGAAGCCAGATCCCGGGTCCGGGTGAGGCCGTGTGCCCCTGGATCCGGGTGAGGCTGGGTCCCGGGCCCGGGTGAGGCCGTGCGCCCCTGGGTCTGGGAGAGGCCACGCGCCCCTGGGTCCGGGTGAAGCTGGATCCCGGGTCCGGGTGAGGCCGTGTGCCCCTGGATCCAGGTGAGGCTGGGTCCCGGGCCCGGGTGAGGCCGTGCGCCCCTGGGTCTGGGAGAGGCCACGCGCCCCTGGGTCCGGGTGAGGCCATGTGCCCCTGGGTCCGGGGGAAGCTGAATCCTGGGTCCGGGCGAGGCCGTGTGCCCCTGGATCCGGGTGAGGCCACGTGACCCTGGGTCTGGGAGAGGCCACGCGCCCCTGGGTCCGGGTGAGGCCATGCGCCCCTGGGTCTGGGAGAGGCCATGCGCCCCTGGGTCCGGGTGAGGCCACGCGCCCCTGGGTCCGGGTGAAGCTAGATCCCGGGTCCAGGTGAGGCCGTGTGCCCCTGGATCCGGGTGAAGCTGGATCCCGGGTCCGGGTGAGGCCGTGTGCCCCTGGATCCGGGTGAGGCTGGGTCCCGGGTCCCGGGTCCGGGTGAGGCCACGTGCACCTGGGTCCAGGTGAGGCCACGCGCCCCCTGGGTCCAGGTGAGGCCACATGCCCCTGAGTCCGGGTGAAGCCGTGCCCCTGGGTCCGCCCGAGACCAAACCAGAGGGAGTCGGACCTGCATTACCACCATTTGTCCACCATCCAGAGCTGAGGGGTCAGTGCCGACATGTACACATAAGGAACTGGTGGACATTGATATTGGGTCTCAAAAGAACTGTTGGTCCAGAAAGAAACTCACTACAGACTGATTCATTTGCCTGTCAGCATAACTATTATTGCTCGTCTCACATTCAGTTCTTATAAGTATATCTCTAGTGACACATGATCTCGCTCATCTAGGGGAAATGATGAACAACATAGACTGATGAACAAGAACAGACCCAGAAACAAGGAGGCATCGACCGGACTGTCGGGCCTCAGAGGGAGGGTAGGGGAGGGTGGAGGTAGGGGGGAGAGATCAACCAAAGGACTTGTGTGCATGCATACGAGCCTAACCAATGGTTAAGGACAACAGGGGGGTGGGGGCATCCGTGGGGAGGGGTGTGGGATGGGAATGGGGGGATGAGGACAAATATGTGACACCTTAATCAATAAAGAAATTAAAAAATATAAAAATAAATAAATATTTACAGAGTAAATGAAAAAAAAATTACTTACAATACAAAAAAAAAAAAAAAAGAATATGGGATCTGAAGAAGACACAAAAAGAGGTTGACAAATAAAAAATTGCTTACCTTTTGGGATAGAGGTGTGGACTGGGGAGTGAGGAAGGAGCAATGTCTCTCTCCTCTTTTCTGTAAAGATCCTAATATATAAAAGCCCTGGGTCCATCAGGACCGGAGGCTCAACCAACCGGAAGTCAGTCCTGCGGGCAGCACTGGGTTGCCGTGGTGACCCAGCACTGACTGCTGAGGGGACTGCAAATTAGGCCCAGAGAGAGGCCTGAAGAGAGAAGCAGGGTCTGATCCATGGCCTCTGTGGCAACTGTTGATCAGCACTTGTCTCTGTTTCTCTCCAGGCCTCCACTGGGGCTGCTGATCAGCCCCGCCTTTCTGATCAGACCCCATTGATAGGCCCAGAGATGCTGACTGACATAGAAACCGACCAATCAGACCCAAATCTGGGTCAACTGTGAGGAGCCAATGGCTGCCTGGGAGGCAGAGCTTTTTTTTTTTTTTTTAAATATATTTTATTGATTTTCCACAGAGAGGAAGGGAGAGGGACAGAGAGCTAGAACCATCGATGAGAGAGAAACATCGACCAGCTGCCTCCTGCACATCCCCTACCGGGGATGTGCCCGCAACCAAGGTACATGCCCTTGACCGGAATCGAACCTGGGACCCTTCAGTCCGCAGACAGACGCTCTATCCATTGAGCCAAACCGGCTTCGGCGAGGCAGAGCTTTTAACGCTGACTGGCAAAGATACCGACCAATCAGAACCAAATCCCGGTGAACTGTGAGGAGCCAATGGCTACCTAGGAGGCAGCGTTTTTGATGCTGACTGGCATAGAAACCGACCAATCAGAACCAAATTGGCTGGCAGAGGAGGACAGTTGGGGGCCATCAGGCCAGCAGGGGAGGGCAGTTGGGGGAGAGATCAGGCTGGCAGGGGAGGGCAGTTGGGGGCAAGATCAGGTCAGCAGGGGAGGGCATTTGGGGGCGATTGGACTGACAGGGGAGCAGTTAGGTGTTAATCAAGCCGGCAGGGGAGCAGTTAGGGGGTGATCAGGCTGGCAGGCAAAAGCAGTTAGGGCAATCAGGCAGGCAGGCAGGCGAGCGTTTAGGAGACAGCAGTCCTGGGTTGTGGGAGGGATCCCAGATTGGAGAGGTTGAAGGCTGGGTTGAGGGACAAACCCCCACCAGTGCATAAATTTCATGCACTGGGCCTCTAGTTGGAGAATAAAATAGAAGAGCAGACTTGAGGGGGAGAGATGAAAGGAAACTTCTTCCCCAAGTGGCTGGATTCAATCCCACCCTCTCACTACAAGTGTCCTCTGCTTTCTTTTTTTCTTCAATGGACCCATGGACTAACCTCACAGCATCAAAGTATATGGCTGCAACTAAGACATCTCCCCAGGGTCAGGTAAGAAGGACAAGAAGGAGGAACACACAGGAACCTCCCAAAAGAGAGTAAGATTATGGGAGACTCTGGGTTAAGAAAGTCAAAGACTTTTTTCCTCTCCGGCAGCTTGAAGATTGGCCACCATCATGAACAACACAGTAACTATCTGGACTGCGAAGTTCATGACCAACAAACTATTTCAGAGGAAACAAATGCTCACTGACGTGCTTCATCCTGGGAGGGCAACAGCACCTAAGACAGAGATTAGGAAAAACTAGCCAAAACAGACAAGACCAACCAGGTGCCATCTTTGTGTTTGGATCCAGCACCCATCTTGGTGGTGGCAAAACCCCTGGCTCTGGCATGATGTGTGACTCCTGAATCACCCAAAGGAAAGTGAGCCCAAACATAGACTTGAAAGACATGGCCTGTATGAGATGAGAAAGGCCTCAAGGAAACAGAGAAAAGAACGTAAGAACAGAATGAGGAAAGTCAGGGGGCTGCAAGGCCAGTGTTGGTGCTGCAGAGAGTGAGCTGGAGATGGGACGACAGAAGGAGTAAAGATTCTTCAGGGACTCGATTTGTGGTGACTGTGCAGATTTTTCATGAGAGGGTTATTTAAGAACTTTAACAAAAGAAAGCCAAAGATACAACTGGGAAAAGGGAAGGACTTGCGAGGGAGGGGGTCACTGGTTCTGCTAGCTGTGATTAAGGAAGATGAACCCCATTCTGGAACAATTCTTCCCTCTTCCAAGGGGGCCTTACTGAAGATTGGGCTGGGTGAAAAAGCCATAGCTGACAAGTTTCTGAGGATTTACCTGAAATAACTGTTTTACACCCACCTGGAGTCACTTCTTTCCGAGACCCCTCCTGCCAAGGTGGCTCAGAGGGTCTGGTGTATGCTGCCACTCTCTGCCTTCTCCCAGAAGGGTTTTTGCCTTCATTGAAGTTTTAACCTGATGGCATAACCAAGGTGAGGTCCAGGAGCTGGTGGAGGTCATTTGTGAGCTGGTGATTGTTCTGTGTTGTCTCCACACAGAGTATAGGATACCTGCCTTCTCCATGAGTGAAGTAAGGTTCTTCTCTTATTCATTCAATAGCCTTTGCTGATACGCAGAATTCACCAAAGAAACATGGAGATACACAGAGATCTCCACCAGTAGTCTAATAAGGGTAAAGAGTCATTTAACCAAAGCTCCAGGTGCAAGGGCAAAAGTGGTAAGTGGCAGGGAAGTTATGTCCAACTGGGGGTGATCGGAAAAGGAGTCCAGAGGGTTGAGCCTTGGAAGAGGACCATCACTTTGACACGCCATGTTGAAGGGGTGCACTGCTGGTGGAGAAAGCAGGCAAGGCAGGAGCCATAAGAAAGGATGCCCCTTTACACCCAGCATTACTCACCTCCAGCTTTGCCCTCCCGCCTTCCCAGAAGAGTACTCCCAACACCTGCTCATGCTGCCCTGTCCCAGGCATCGAGCCAGCTGGAAGTCTTGACAATCTTACGTCCCACTGTGTTCCATACTCACCACATGGGACCATATGCTGCACTTGCTTTCTGCCATTTAGCCTCAGCATGCGCACACATATTCTAGCTTTCCAAAGGATAAATAAATTCCCTTCTGTTTAGCTTTGGTGGTTTCTGTGGTTTCTAGTTCTGCTGGGATTTATGTCAAAATTGTTCCTCCTGTTCGCTCCCAAAGCATTTGGCTTGTGCTTGTCTTCTAGGTGGGGCTTTGGGGCAGAGTGAGGCAGCCTTACCATGGTGAAATGTTTAGTGATGAGAGCTGCTCTTTACCAAGCCCTGACCACATGGTGACCACAGCAGCAGGCCTTGTGCTGAGTCTCATGTAGACCACTTCTTTTCTCCTCACACAACTCCAGAAGCTACCTATCTAGTCACTCAGCAGGCCCTTCTCTGGGCCAGGCACTGCATTGTGAATAAGGCAGTGGGAAAAGCCCCACATCTGCCCTGGCTGGTGTGCCTCAGTGGATAGAGTGTCAGCCTGTGGACTGAAGGGTCCCAGGTTCGATTCTGGTCAAGGGCACGTACCTTGGTTGTGGGCACATCCCCAGTAGGGGGTGTGCAGGAGGCAGCTGATCGATATTTCTCTCTCATCGATGTTTTTAACTCTCTCTCCCTCTCCTTTTCTCTCTGTAAAAAATCAATAAAATATATTTTTTTTAAAAAGAAGAAGAAAGAAAAGCCCCACATCTCTTGTAGCTTATATTCAAGTGAAGATAATCTATATATATAAAAGGCTAATATGCAAAGTTTCCCCTTGGGAGTTCGACTGGAGACCGGGAGTTTGATCGTTCACTGTGACGTGTGCTGACCACAGGAGCGGAACGAAGGAAGGCCCCGGCCAGCAGCTGGAAGGAAGGCCCCCGCTGGCAGCGGGAAGGCCCCAATGACCCTGATTGCCAGCCAGGCTAGGGACCCTACC
This sequence comes from Eptesicus fuscus, assembly GCF_027574615.1. Taxonomy (NCBI): domain Eukaryota; kingdom Metazoa; phylum Chordata; class Mammalia; order Chiroptera; family Vespertilionidae; genus Eptesicus; species Eptesicus fuscus. The sequence continues at coordinate 2,250,050 of NC_072482.1, forward strand.
CATGCACAAATTTCGTGTGCTGGGTCTCTAGTAGTCTATAAAAATCCACCAGGAAAATGTGATGTCAATTCTGTACAACCAGGTGGTATTAGATAAATGAGCACAGTGAAGCAGGGTGCGGGAATGGCTGGGACATGCTCCCAGGTGTGTGTAAGGCTGCTTTTAATCAAGTGACAAGCAAAGCCCCCTCGTGGCGGGGACATTGGTGCAGACATGAATGAAGGAAGGGAGCACACAGGCAGGCGTCTGAAGGAATGTATCCAGAGAGAGAACACAGGAGTGCCAAGGCCCTGAGGCAGGAAGGAATTGGATTTTTATGCTAAATTCATAGCATCTAGATAGAAGAGCAGCAAGGGGCCCAGAGTGGGTTGAGCAGAGGAAGGAATGAAAAAAGTAGGAGGGATGAAGTCAGAGATGTGGGGAGGAACAAGACTAGGAAGGCTTTACAGGCCAAAGTAAGGGTTGGAGTTTTTTTTTGTTTTTTTTTTTACTAAATAAAAAAAATCTTAATGTTTTTATTTGATGTTTTTTTTTTTTTTTTTCGAGAGAGAAACATTGATTTGTTGTTCCACTTATTTATGCATCATTGGTTGTTTCTTGTATGTGCCCTGACCACGGATGGAAACCACAACCTTGGCATGTCGGGAGGATGCTCTAACCAACTGAGCTACCAGCCACGGCAGGCTTCGTTCTAAGTGGATTGAGAACCATCCGAGGGTTTAAGCAAGGTGAGTGACGTCATTTGGTAATTTGAAAGCTCACCCTGGTTTCTGCATGGAGAAAGGGTTATATCAGTCAAAAAGAGGCAGAAAATCACAGGAGCTTGACTAGGGTAGAGGAGAGGGCTGAGGGTAGCGTCCCAGGACCCTCTGAGACTTAGGAGTCCAGAGGAGCAATAGGAGCTGTCAGGGGAGACAAGGAGGAGCAGCAATTTGGAAGGAGGGAAGACTTTCTTTAGGTGGATCCAGAAAGAGTATTTGAAGTGAAGAAAGCAACATTCCAAGGAGGAGGGAGTGACCCATTTTCAAATGCTGCTGATGGGTTTAGTCCAGGGGTCTCAACCTTGGCACGTGTATAGCATATGTTACAAAGGAGCGGAACATCCTGCAGCTTAAGAAATAAAGCCTTCCTGAGGTTGTTGGAGCTCCCCCTGTGTCCCTCTCCATCAGAATTCCCCTCCCACCAAGGGGTAACCACTCTTCTGAATGCCATGCTTTTACTACTGAGGCCAGTAGCAAGTGAGGTTTTTTCTTCTCGGATTATTATAGTACTAGAGGTCCGGTGCACAAAATTTGTGCACCCTGGGGGGTCCCTCAGACCGGCCTGCACCCTCTCACAGTCCGGGAGACCTTGAGGGATGTTCAACTCCCGCCACCGCTGCTGCACTCACCAGCCGTAAGCCGGGCTTCTGGCTGAGTGGTGCTCCCCCTGTGGGAGCACACTGATCACCAGGGGGCAGCTCCTGCGTTGAGTGTCTGCCCCCTGGTGGTCAGTGTGCATCATAGCGACCAGTCGTTCTGCCATTGGGCTGAAACCGGCTCTCCGACATCTCCGTAGGGCTCCTAGATTGTGAGAGGGCGCAGGTCAGGCCAAGGGACCCCACTGGTGCACAATTGGGGCTGGGGAGGGACGTGGGAGGTTGGCCAGCTGGGGAGGGACTGCGGGAGGACTCCAGGGCATGTCCTGCCTGTCTTACTCAGTCCCGAGCAGCCGGACCCCAGCAGCAAGCTAACCTACCAGTTGGAGCATCTGCCCCCCTGCTGGTCAGTGCATGTCATAGCGAGTGGTTGAGTAGCCTTAGCATATCATTAGCATATTACACTTTGATTGGCTGAACGGCCAACCAGACAATCGGACACTTAGCATATTAGGCTTTTATTATATAGGATGTTTGTATGATGAAGAGAATGTTTCAGTCAAGAGGGGGAAACTGATTATGTGGAAGAGACAGGAGCTACTTTCAAGAGTCTGTTCCTGAGCAGGTGAAAGGGGAAGTGCCCGTGTGTCTCTGCAGTAATAAGGGGAAGCAGTGAATATGGTGGAGATACAATGGCCTGGCAGATTTGGGACCATGAGGAAGTTTGAAGTTTCTATTTTTTTACTGAAATAAGAAGGTAGGTTGTCATCTTGTGAAATTGTGGTCTCAGATTTGGGGAATATGAACCGACTGGGGTAATGTGGGCTGGCGGCCATGCTGAGGCCCACAGGAAATGAGGCCAGGCAGTCTGACTGTTTTTCCCCCATGATTCAGCTGTCAGGGGCTAGTGTGGAGCAGGCAGAGTCGGATTTAACAGAAATAAAATGTTGGAGGAAGAGGGGCAAAGGCTGAGAGGTGATTATGCTGTTGAACCTGGGGACCTACACTTGGTAATGCAAGAAGTGAGAAGTTGAGGGGATCAGACATCAAAGAAGAGTGAGAGAGTCCATGGCTGGGAGGTCTGATGGGGCCAAAGAATTTTTGGGATGGGCGTTCTGGGCAGAGGAGGGGGTGACAGGAAAGACTGAAGGATTTGGAAAGGGTGGCAGTTATTGGTGACAACCAAGGGAAAGCTTTGGCCCAGAGAGTGAGTGGCTGGGGAGATGGGGGAACGTCATTGTAGGTACTTATCTTCATAAAGGAAGAGCAGCGGTGACCCTGAATGGAATCATGGGGGAATCAGAGCTCCAAGTAGAAGCCAGAGTGGTCAGAACCTCTCTGAGGGGGCAGAATTGTCGATGATGGGGTGCAAAGTCAAGGGCGCCATGTTGAGAGGGAGTGGAGGATGGCAGAAGGAGAAGCAAATTGGAAGAGGCTGAGGGAAGAGTTTCGAGGTGAGATCTGGGGAAGTCATTTTTAGTCACTTCTTTCTCAGCCTAATTCCTTTCCATTCAATTGAGTTCAAAGAGGTTTTATCTGAGAAGAATCTGAAAACCAGTGATAAACCAGATGTGGCTCCTGAAGCCACAAGGTAAGGTGAGCACATCAAGCTCTCAGGTGGGGAGAGGGGGAACAGTGCAGATACATCAGCAATGGCCAAGTGTTAGACCTGGCACCTTTCTCCTAGAGAAGATTACTCTGGTTGAAGCTGCACACCTTTTGACCTCTCCCCTCCCCACCCCCCATGGGTGGTCCCTGAAGTGATTCCCAGCCTTGGCTGGCCATGGAAATCACCTGAGGATATCTGAAAAAATATTGGTGCCTGAGTACCACCCGCAGAGATCCGGATTTAATTGGTCTAGATGCAAGCAGGGCTTTGGGATTTTTAAAGCTCCCCAGATGACTAGCATGTAGCCAGGCTGAGAAGCATTGCTCCAAGGAGTGCCGCAGCCCTGGTTAGGAGCCCACTGCTGCGGTCCAGCCTGTAGGGGAGAGAGGTTCTCTCTTGCTGAAGCGAGGGGTACATTGACCTGAGTCTGGAAGAATAGGTAAATTTTGGCCAAGTGGAGAAGCAGATATGAAGTAAACACCTGAGTAATGGCTTACATGTGATCTGAAACACATGTCAAGCGGCAAATGAATTGGTTTATAGCAGTAGAGATTGGAGAAGGAGGTCTAAGATTCGACGACAGCTGGGTAAAGACCTGGAGGTGGAATGATGAGTAATTCAGTTTGATTAAAGATTAGGTTGAAGAGAAAAGATGGATGATTTTAAATTATGGGAAGGGTTAAAGGCCTGATTAAAGGTTTGTAAGTAATTGAGAGAGCAATAGGGAATCTTGTAGGCCCTTCAGCCATGGGGTTATCTGTGTGTTTAGGGATAACTTGACAGTAGTGTCAGGGGAGACTTGGAGTGGGGAGATGTAGGAAGTAAGGAGGCCTGTTAGGGGAACTGCTGCAATAATCCCAATGAGATCATTTTTTCCAGCAAAGGCTGGGGAAGTTACAGATTCAAAGATATTGTGATGGTAGCACTGACAGCTTCACAGCACAGCGCAAGTAAGGCAGGAGGGGAATGGAGGTGGCATTGTGAAGGATAGCAAGAAGCTAGGACAATTCCTGGGCAAGTGGAAGGGGAAACTGAGACAAGAAAATGAAACAAGGCCAACCAGTTCGGGCAGCTTGCAGCTAATGTGTGAGTCATGACCTTATCTTCCCCAACCAAGGACACTTCAGAGCAAATGGTTTCTACCTCTGCTCCCTAACCAGGCAATACTGGTACAGGAAAGGATGGGGGAAGAAGGGGGAGTTTTTGTTTGTTTGTTTGTTTGTTTGTATTTTTTTGTTAATCCTCACCTGAGGATATTTTTTTTCCATTGATTTTTTTACAGAGAGTGGAAGGGAGGGGGCAAGACCGAGAGAAACATCGGTGTGAGAGAGACACATCAATGGGTTGCCTCTGCATACACCTGGACCTGGGCTGGGGATCGAGTCTGCAACCAATGTACATACCCTTGATCAGAATCAAACCTGAGGAGAAAACCAAGATGGAGGCACAGGTAAGCACCTAAACTGCTGCCTCGCACAACAATTTCAAAACTACAACTAAAAGACAGAACGGACATCATCCAGAACCACAGGAAAGCTGGCTGAGTGGAAATTCTACAACTAGAAGGAAAGAGAAAATCTCATGGAGAATCAGAGGAGCTGCAAAGGACTGAGGTACGGAGACACGCGTGCAGAGAGGAAGGGCAGCCGAGTGCCTGGCTGGCTTTCTCTGGTGGGAGGGGGAAGGAAGTCCCTGACTACACTGAACCCCAGTTCTGACTGCACTGAACCCCAGTTCCGGCCTAAACCCCGTGGACCCAGGCTCATATGGGGGGAGTCTGGACTGTCAGGCAGAGAGAAAGGCACATGGAGACTCAGAGACTCGGGGGAGCCGCGGTGGGCAGGGGTCTGGAGGCGTGCACGCACAAGTGCGCGCAGAGAAGACTGACTGCTGAGGTTGCCGCAGGCTTTCCCTAGTGGAAGGGAGTCAGAAGCTCCTGACTGCACTGAACCCCAGTTCCGACTGCACTGAACCCCACACTCTTACGGGGGGAATCTGGACTGTCAGGCGGAAACTCAGGGGAGCCTTGGAAGGCAGGGGTCTGGAGGCGCACGCGCAAGGGCAGGGCTGACGGGAAGCCAAGACTGTCTGCTCAGCCCTGAGACTCCGCCCCATACAAACTGAGCACAGAGGCTTTTGCAATTTTGCAAGCCTGGTCCTATAAGGCTGTCTCCAGCACAGAAGGTCTCCTGGCTTAGACACAGCTGATACTCACAGCCAATTGGCCTGGAGGTCAATTCTTCCCAGTGATACCAACAAAAATCAAGACTTAACTACAACAAGGCTGTACACACAGTACACAAAGGGGTTCACCAAGAGTGTCCACCTCAGGTGACTGGGGAGGCTGACCACTGGGCCATATAGGAAACCTAGCACACAAAGCTACCCTACCAATCCAGGGAAGCAGCGAAAATGCGGAGCCAAAGAAACAGATCACAAATGAAAGAAATGGAGGAAAACAAAAGACTGGATATAGAATTCAAAACCATGGTTATAAGCTTTTTCAAGAATTTCCTAAAAAAGGCCGATAAATTTAGTGAGACCCTCGAGGATATGAAAAAGGACCAACTATAAATTAAACAAACACTGACTGAAATAAAAAATATTATACAGAGACCCAACAGCAGACTAGAGGAACACAAGAATCAAGTCAAAGATTTGAAATACAAAGAAGCAAAAAACACTCAACTGGAAAAGCAAAAAGAAAAAAGAATCCAAAAAGTTGAAGATAGTGTAAGAAGCCTCTGGGACAACTTAAAGCGTACCAACATCAGAATTATGGGAGTCCCAGAAGAAGAGAGAGAGCAAGATACTGAAAACCTATCTGAAGAAATAGTGACCGAAAACTTCCCCCACCTGGTGAAAGAAATAGACTTACAAGTCCAGGAAGCACACAGAACCCCAAACAAAAGGAATCCAAAGAGGACCACACCAAGACACATCATAATTAAAATGCCAAGAGCAAAAGACAAAGAGAGAATCTTAAAAGCAGCAAGAGAAAAACAGTTAATTACCTACAAGGGAGCACCCATACGATTGTCAGCTGATTTCTCAACAGAAACTATGCAGGCCAGATGGGAGTGGCAAGAAATATTCAAAATGATGAATAGCAAGAATCTACAACCAAGATTACTCTACCCAGCAAAGTTATTATTCAGAATGGAAGGTCAGATAAAGAGCTTCACAGATAAGAAAAAGCTAAAGGAGTTCATCACCACCAAACCAGTATTATATGAAATGCTGAAAGGTATTCTTTAAGAAGAGGAAGAAGAAAAAAGTAAAGATAAAAATTATGAACAACAAATACATATCTATCAACAAGTGAACTTAAAAATCAAGTGAATTCATGATCTCACTCATTTAGGGGAAATGATGAACAACATAGACTGATGAACAAGAACAGACCCAGAAACAAGGAGGCATCGATCGGACTGTCGGGCCTCAGAGGGAGGGTAGGGGAGGGTGGAGGTAGGGGGGAGAGATCAACCAAAGGACTTGTGTGCATGCATATGAGCCTAACCAATGGTTAAGGACAACAGGGGGGTGGGGGCATCCGTGGGGAGGGGTGTGGGATGGGAATGGGGGGATGAGGACAAATATGTGACACCTTAATCAATAAAGAAATTTTTAAAAAATCAAGTGAATTAAAAATCTGAGGAACAGAATAAACTGGTGAATATAATAGAATCAGGGGCATAGAAAGGGAGTGGTCTGATAATTCTCAGGGGTAAAGGGGTATGGGGGGAGCTGGAAGAGACTGGACAAAAATTGTACACCTATGGATGAGGACAATGGGGGGGGGAGGTAAGGGCAGAGGGGGGGTGGGAACCAGATGGAGGGGAGCTATGGGGGGAAAAAGGAGAAAAAATTGTAATAATCTGAACAATAAAGATTTATTAAATAAAAAAAAGAATCAAACCCGAGACCCTTCAGTCTTTGGGCTGATGCTCTAACCACTGAACAAACCAGCTAGTGCAGAAGGGGGAGCTTTATCTCACCCACTGAACAAAGAAGTCAGCGGTCTTCAGACTTGCCCAGATAAAATCACCAGTTTATGTTATCATAAACTAGTGGCCTGGTGCACGAAATTCATGCACAGGGTGGGGGGGGGTAAGGTGTCCCTCAGCCCGGCCTGCACCCTCTCCAATCTGGGACTCCTCAGGGGATAACCAGCAGTCGGACATCCCTCTCACAATCCAGAACTGCTGGCTCCTAACCGCTTGCCTGCCTGCCTGATTGCCCCTAACTGCTCCCCTAATGGCTTGATTGCCCCTAACCACCTCTGCCTTGGCCCCGTATCCGGGACCCAGGATTCCCTCCTCCAGCCAACCACAGGCACCCGGGACCCAGGCTTCCCTCCCTCTGGTCAGCCATAGGCGCCCAGGCCAGCTGCAGCCGCAGGGGATGGCGGGCAGGTGGCTTCACCTGGGGTGCAGCCGCAAGTGCTGGTGCCCGGGATGGCGGGGTAGGCGGCTTCTCCGTCTCCCGGGTGACAGTCAGCCGCAGGTACTGGTGCCTGGTACTGTGGGGTGGGTGGCTTCTCCATCTACCAGGCTGTAGCCAGTCGCAGGTGCTGGTGCCTGGTCCACAGGCGGGCAGCTTCTCCGTCTTCCCTGGGATGCATTGTGGGTGACTTCTCCGGCTGGCTGTGGCCTGGGATCACGGGGCAGGCGGCTTCTTGGTCTCCCTGGCTGCAGCCAGCCTCAGGCGCTGGCGCCCGACTTCTCTGATTCCCACAGGCCAGGAGCGGCTGGGGGGTGGGGCTGCCGCCATCTTTTCAGGTTATTTTGCATACTCACTCTGCTTGGCTGTTGGGCATAGCGGAGTGATGGTAATTTGCATGTTTCTCTTTTATTAGTGTAGCTTCTGGAAAAAGCCACAACAAAGTAAAAGGGGGACCTTGAAATCTAGTCTGTTGCCTGAGATATCTGGCAGAGGAAACTTTATTATTTTTTTTGACATTTTTTTTATTGAGGTATTATATGTGTACCTATCTTACCCTTGCCCCCCCCCCCCACCTGGCAGAGGAAACTTTAAACCTATAGACAGAAAAGTATAAAACCTCTATATGTCAAGTGTATTTTTAAAAAATATATTTTTATTGATTTCAGAGAGGAAGGGAGAGAGAGAGATAGAAACGTCAATGATGAGAGAGAATCATTGATCAGTTACCTCCTGCATGCCCCACACTGGGGATTGAGCCCTCAACCCAGGCATGTATCCTGACCAGGAATTGAACCGTGACCTCCTGGTTCATAGGTCGGTGCTCAACTAGTGAGCCATGCTGACCAGGCACCAAGTGTATTTTTAATAAATTTGCTAGCCTTGCTTCCTTTTAAAAATTATTTATTTATTTATTTATTTATTTATTTATTTTTTTATTTTTAATATTTTTTTTATTGAGGTATTATATGTGTACATATCTTACCATTACCCCCCCACCCCACACCCACACATGCCCTTCCCCCCCAGAGTTTTGCGTCCATTGTTTATGCTTATATGCATGCATACAAGTCCTTCGTTTGATTTCATAACTCCCCCACCTCTCCCTAACTTTCCCCCTGTAATTTGAAAGTCTGTTTGATGCTTTACTGTCTCTGTATCTATCTTTTTGTTCATCACTTTATAATGTTCTTTACTATCCCTTAGGGATATTTATTTATTTTTAAAATTGAGTTTAGAGAGGAAGAGAGAGAGAAACATGGATTTGTTGTTCCATTTATTTATGTATTAGTTGATTGATTCTTGTCTGTGCCCTGACTGGGAATTGAATCCACAACCTTGGGGTATCCAGATGATGCTCTAACCAACTGAGCTCCCCGGCCAGGGCACCTTGCTTTCTTAATAAATTTGCTTGCTTGCTACAACACTGCTGTCTGTCATTTGTCTGGAGTATTTCTTATGATATTGACAAGAGCCAAGGAGGGGACAGCCCCCCCGCTCCCCCTCAAGGGGCTGTTTGCTAACATCTTTTCTGGTGTCATGATGCAGCTTACGACTGGGATCTGATCACTGCCAGTTAACCCTTCCCATCATTCGGATCACTGCCCGGTTGTCTTTGATTCCTGCCAGCAGATTGCAGGGCATTCACTCCCTTCAGGGGTTCCTTTTTCTGTTTTGCCATCAGGGTTTAGGGGGTTGCAGCCTAATAAAAATTAGCAAGACATGCTGGGCCTGTGCCCAGAGGCAGAAAACTGACAGTAAAACCATTCTCTAACCAGTTTGGCTCAGTGGATAGAGCGTTGGCCCACGGACTGAAGAAGAGTTCCGGGTTTGATTCCGGTCAAGGGCATGTACCTTGGTTTCAGGCACATCCCCAATACGGGCGTGCAGGAGGCAGCTGATCGATGTTTCTCTCTCATCGATGTTTCTAACTCTCTATCCCTCTCCCTTCCTCTCTGTAAAAATCAATAAAATATATTTAAAAAGCAAAAACAAATGAGTGCTTGGGCTCGCCGTACTCCAACAGAAAAAAAGAAGCAAGTCCTCCCTCCAGTTCCAGTCGCGGATGTCCTCACGCGAGTAAGGGCATTGTGGAGGTATCTGGGGTTGGACCCTAAGATGTACAGGGGCCTCATAGGGACTTCATTTCACTTGTAATTAACTGACTGGCTCATCTGGGGACACGCACATAAGGGTTGGTCACTCAGTGCTCTGAGCCCTTCCAGTTGAGCCCTTCTAGTGGCTTTAGACGGCTGGGAAAGAAACCGAGACAGGTAAGAGGGAATGAGATGGCCAGGGTGTGCGAGTGGGTCATGGACCCTGGAAGCCCTTCTCACAAGCATTTGGACCCATTCCATGAAATCCTAGGTTGTCTGCGGCTGGAGCAAGGCCTGGAGAAAAAGGAGTTTAAATCATCAGTCAGTTGTCAACCTGCTGCATCCCTGTGCCCCGTATGGTTTCTGGCAGCTCTGTCTGTATTTGTACTCTCTCTGTAGGGCTTGTAGGAGAGGAACTTGCTGTGTGTGTAGACCAAACAGGATAGCTCTAATTGGGGACCCCACAAGTTTGTAAGATATTGCCCTAGGTTGAGGGAGGAGTTCTCTTCCCTTGCTTTTTTATATGAACACTAGGGGCCCAGTGCATGAAATTCGTGCACTCGGAGGGACGTCCCTCAGCCCAGCCTGTGCCCTCTCACAGTCTGGGAGCCAGATGGGGACTGGCCTAAGCCAGCAGTCGGACATCCTTAGCGCTGCTGAGGAGGCAGGAGAGGCTCTCGCCACCACTGCTGCGCTCGTCAGCCATGAGCCCGGCTTCTGGATGAGCAGTGCTCCCCCTGTGGGAGCGCACTGGCCACCAGGGGGGCAGCGCCTGCATCGAGCATCTGCCCTCTGATGGTCAGTGTGCGTCATAGTGACTGGTCGTTCCGCTGTGGGGCCAAAACCAGCTCTCCAACATCTCCCTAGGGTCCTGGATTGCGAGAGGGTGTAGGCCAGGCCAAGGGACCCCATTGGTGCACGATCAGGGCTGGGGAGGGATGCAGGTTGGCCAGCTGGGGAGGGACCGCAGGAGGGCTCCAGGGCATGTCCAGCCCATCTCCCTCAGTCCCAATCAGCCGAACCCAAGCAGCAAGCTAACCTATTGGTCGGAGCGTCTGCCCCTTTGTGGTCAGTGCAAGTCATAGTGAGCGGTTGAGTAGCCTTAACATATCATTAGCATATTATGCTTTGATTGGTTGAACAGCCGTCCATACAATGGGACACTAGGCATATTAGGCTTTTATTATATAGGATTATAAGGAAAGACACTGGCCAGAAGCTACTAACAGACAACAATTATTGTTATGTAACCAAGCAAAATGCCCTGGTTAAACAAATTGAAGATTTTAATGTTATTTGCCAGGCTGATCAGGGCTCTTGACTACACCCCATTAATCAGGGCACTGTTCCTGTGTGCCAGTTGTGGAATAAATGGGATAAGGGACCTTCTTCATACACATACTCTAGGCTCTGGTACCTAACTTTGGGACCCAAAATAATTTGTTAAATATCATGAGAAGGTTGACAGGCACAGCAGGAAATGTTGGCTTTGTCCTACTGAACCTTACCAAGCTTTAGGGGCTGTCAGTAAATTAGCTGCTTAGATATGGACAAAGGAAGAGTTACCTGCTCTACTCAGGCATCTGTTAAGCATGGCCCCCCAGGACTCATGAGACGGGGGGTGGGCAGAGTAGGTACGAATGCAGGTTTTCAGATGCTCAGAGGACAAATGTATTGGATAGCAAACTTTTCTGAGGGAATGAAAATATTGCAAGAACCTAGAAGGGTGCCATCTTTACAGTGGCTGGAAGGATTAGAGATCCTGCAGTTCTTTTTCCAGCAGCGTCTTTGGCAGGAAAAATGGGTCCGTAACTGGTGGCATTGTTGCGTAGATAGAAGGTACTTGTAGTACAGGGAGGAGGGATCAGAGGTAAAGGAGGTTTTAAGGAAATGGAAATAGAGATGTAAGCAGGGAAGACTCAGGAGACTGGCATGGAGTTGAGTCCCCTGTCTGAGTGGGACATCCTGGTCATTGGTAAGGCCACCCTCAGGGCATGGGATAGGCACATCCATAGGGAATCTGGGCGACACGGTAAGACTGGTTAGTCCTGGAAGCCCGTGCCCGAGGAAGGATGCAGAAACCCCACGGGAGGTGGGACGGTCGGAGACACTCATCCTCCCCCTGATCTCCTCTCTCTCTCCCAGATGGAAACCAACACTTCACTACCCCAGGGTTCCCCTCTGGGGAGCACCCTAAAGAACGGGAAAGGACCTCAGACCTTAAAAAGAAAAGGATTAGTTTTCTTTTGTAATACAGCTTGTCCCCAGTACAAACTCAGGGACCGGAATCGGTGGCCTGTAAATGGATCTCTAGATAACACTATTCTCCAATTAGATTTGTTTTGCATAAATTAATCACCTGGAATGAAAACCCTTACATTCAAATGTTTATAGCCCTTTACCGAGATAGGGACTTAAGGAAAACGTGTAGAATGTGTGTTGCCACAAGGACACCTTCCTCACAGCCCCCGCAAGACGCCCCTCTGTCTCCAGAGAAGCAAACAAAAGCCCGGCCGAGGCAGAGCAGCCTGCGTCTCAGCTCACTCCGCCTCCCCAAGAGCAGCTGCCGCTGGGAAGGCCTCCTGCGCTGCAAACTGCAGGCCCTCGTTTGCAGAACCGCAGGCCCTTGCTCAGCAGTCCTGCCGCTGCCCGCTGCCCGGAGCAGAACTCATTTCCCCCAAACCCTAACAGTCGGCTCTGATGGAAGTAGCAAAAGGGGAGCCTGGTGAAAGAGTTGTGCGGTACATGTTCCCTTTTTATGTCTCACCTGGAACTTTGCAAAGAAAAACTCGGTCAGTTTTCCAAACACCCTAGCGAATCACAGAGGGGTCTAATCACTTGGCATTGACTTCGGACTTCACTGGAAATGATTTACAAGTTGTTCCCCCCGCTGCTGTGCTGTGGGTGGAAAGCAGCACAGCCCCGCTGGCCTGGCTCAGGGGCTGAGCATCAACCGCTGAACCCGGAGTCATGGTTTGATTCCTGGTCACAGCACATTCCCCGGGTTGTGGGCTTGATCCCCAGTGGGGAGAGGAGCGTGCAGGAGGCAGCCGATTGGTGAACCTCTTTCATCCTCGATGTTTCTATTTCTCTCTCCTTTCCTGTCTGACATCAATAAAACCATATTTTAAAAAATAACACATAGTAGAAGCTGCAAGGGCTTATGCTAGTGAATTAGCTGGTCATCACGCTCAACGTCACAGATAGCGACCCTATCAAGACCCGAACTGGGTGTGTCAACTGGGAACAAATGAAGGACAAGAGAAAAGGGACCTTCAGACCCATATGGTTACTTGTATCATAGAAGGAATTTTAAAAATGTACTACTAAGCCTATTAATTATGACAAAATTTTGAAAGGTTACTCAAAAAAGGACGAAAACCCCGCTCTTTTTTAGGGGCAATTAACAGACTTGACAAAAATACACACAAAAAATGCCCCAAGTCTGTGGAAGGCTAAGCACTTCAGGGATGCGTTTCACCCAGCAGGCACCCCCAGACATCAGGAAAAAATTACCCAAAACTAGCCTTGGAACCCAGACACCCACTGAACAGCTGGTAAAAAATAACTTGCAGTGTTTTTAACAACTGACAGGGGATGAGGAAGAGCAAAAAGCCGCCCAAGGACCAGGAAAGGCTCATTCATTAGCCACAGTGCGAAGCCTTAGGTCGCCTCAGTCACCCAGCTCCGCCTACAACGGACATCAAAGGGGCACCGCTATTCCTACGGACAAGGACACTGGAAGGGGGTGCCCTGGACGGGGCTTCCTCAGTAACCACGCCCCCTCTGCCGCAAGTTCAGCCGCTGGGAGAGGGACTGTCCTGGGGCCCAGAGGGTCCCTGGGCCAGAGCCCACCTACACGATGGCTTTGAACAGAAGGGGGCCTGTGGCCCAGGTGACTCCCACTAAGAACATCATCCCTGAAGGGACGGAGCCAAGGGCAACCCTTGACCTGACGTGGCAAGTAAGCCCCTGCATTTTATTAGGCACTGGGACCTCTTCCTCTGAGGGCCACCACCAGGGCCTCTTCCTTCCAAACCTGTTTGATCACTGGGGTGAACAGGCGCCCTCAGTGCTACCTCTTCCCTCCGCCACCCCCCGCAGCCTCGGGAATCTCACTTTTAATCACGCCTTTCTTGTAGCATAAACCCTTGCAGCTTCTACTATGTGTTATTTTTTAAAATATGGTTTTATTGATGTCAGACAGAGGAAAGGAGAGAGAAATAGAAACATCAAATGAAAGAGGTTCACCAATCGGCTGCCTCCTGCATGCTCCTCTCCTTTCTTGTGCCCGCAACAGGTTTGGAAGGAAGAGGCCCTGGTGGTGGCCCTCAGAGGAAGAGGTCCCGGTGCCTAATAAAATGCAGGGGCTTACTTGCCACGTCAGGTCAAGGGTTGCCCTTGGCTCCGTCCCTTCAGGGATGATATTCTTAGTGGGAGTCACCTGGGCCACAGGCCCCCTTCTGTTCAAAGCCATCGTGTAGGTGGGTTCTGGCCCAGGGACCCTCTGCTCCCTTATTAGGGAGGGCATCTTGCCTAGGCTTCTGGGTAATTAAGATGTAAACAAGGCTAGGGTAATTGAAGGAAAATTTGTAAGAGTGAGTCTTTTCAAACACTCCAAATCCTCCTCGGGGAGGTCCAGGAGCTGCTGCGGTCCTGGGAACAAAGGGGAATTAATATCCTCAAATCCTGTGCAGGCCGGGGAGCAGCAGGGCGCTGGCCACCTCCATGTGAAGTAAAAAGATACTTTTAAACTGAAGCTGCTGGAATGCCCACGCCAGCTATTCCCCTGCCTCTTCGACAAGCACACTTAAGGAATGATTCAGCCCTGGCCGGTTTGGCTCAGTGGGTAGAGCGTTGGCCTGCAGATTGAAGGGTCCCAGGTTCGATTCTGATCAAGGGCACATGTCCGGGATTCGGGTTCGATCCCCAATAGGGGCGGTGTGCAGGAGGCAGTTGGTCAATGATTCTCTCTCATCATTGATGTTTCTTTCTCTTTTTCTTTTTTTAATATATTTTATTGATTTTTTACAGAGAGGAAGGAAGAGGGATAGAGAGCTAGAAACATCGATGAGAGAGAAACATTGACCAGCTGCCTCCTGCACACCCCCCACTAGGGATGTGCCTGCAACCAAGGTACATGCCCCCGACCGGAATCGAACCCGGGACCCCTCAGTCCACAGACCGACGCTCTATCCACTGAGCCAAACCGGTTTCGGCTCATCATTGATGTTTCTATCTCTCTTTCTCCTTCTCCCTTCCTCTCTGAAATCAATAAAAATATATCTTAAAAAAAATAAGTGGCAATGTGTTTCCTTGCATGAATTCAATAAGAGCTGTTTCCAATTGTGGTTTTATTAACCAAGACTTTGACTGGAATGTAATGTCTGAGAGAGTCATGCCCGGACTCTGGATGTCACCAGAAAGCTTTAGGGAATGAAGCCAATAAGAGCACCTTGAAGAAAGCCTGCTACCTTGTTTGGTCACCTTGCTTGTTTCATAGCAGTCTTCCCAGGTAAGGAACAAGGCTGCTTTCCTGAGAGATGGCAGAGAGGAACCTCAAGACATCATTGGGGACCTCAGCTCGAGGAATTCACCCAAGTCTGCAGGTATTGCAGGCAAACCTGATGGCAGCTAGGTGGCTCAGCGTCTTTCCCCTGCGGGGCTAATTAAAGCTTGATCATGAAATTCCAAAGCATATCTTTTTAAAATAGTCTATGTGATCAACTGTTATTCTTATTATATTCATGAGAACAATCATGCCAAATTGTGACTAGGCTTAATACAGTAAATAAATTGGTCTTAAGTTGGCTCTTTAATAAAAATGAGGGTGATTTTAGGGAGAAAAATGGTTTCAATAGGAAATTATTAGAACGGAAATGTTTTTTCCTGGACCAGACCATTTGTTGTAATTCTTGCTGTTCTAACTTTTGCCCAGTAATACTAAATTTTATAACACAGTTTGTCTCCAGCAGGTTACAAGCCCTACTCACACTCAGGGAATTCCACCTCTAGACACCATCGCCGCCTTCTTCCGTGACCAGGCCTCATGGTCCCTCTGACAGAGAGCAAGGATCTCTTGGCTCGAAAAGAAAACCTTCGCCCCTCCTCAGCAGGAAGCAGTTCCAGAAGAGAACCTGTGCCCCTTTTCTCTGAAAGAATTCAGAGCCAAAACCCTGAGTGGATGTGGTAGGCAGTTAGACAGACGTGAGAAGAGCAAGGACGATGGGCCAACCAGAGGAGGAATGGACGGACCCTGAGATGTGCTTCTGACTCCAACGGCTCTGAAGCTGGCCGTGGAGGAGCCTGTGCAGAACTGACCTTTACATTTGCTGAGTAGGAGCTGGGACACCTGTGCTAATATAGAGACTTATTCCTTTCACTTTGGGAAGGAAGTCACATACCGGGACCTGTATATGTTGGGACCCACTGCCTGGGAAAGGATGCAGGGATGCTTTCTCTAAAGGTTGCTGCAGTAGCTTCCTGCGGTGAATGTCTGACTTTCACTGCGTGTTCTAGTTATTGTCTTTCAGGGTCTAACAACCACAATATGAATTGTTCTGATAAGTTCACCTTCCCTTATAGTAATGGGCACACTAAGCTGCTGGCTGGCTGGTTTCTGATTGTGGGAAAACAGCAATGGGGGGGGGGGGCTGTTCCTTAGGGTGACTGACCGTCTCTATGCCTTACGAACATCACAGGTTCCGAACCAAAAGAGACTTTCTCGAGGCCGTGGCACGGGACCGCAATGAGGATCTCCACCGGTGGAGCCCGGCTGACTGTATTGCTGTGACCATCTTGTTCGGCTGGTAAGGGCAGGCTCCCCTAGTGGAGAAGTGACCTGGCTGCTGGTAGCAGGTAAAAGCCCTGACTGCCACCTCCAGGGCCAAACATGGGATAAATCACGAGCTGAGCCAGGCCAGGGAGGCAGATCTAGAAAATTGGGCAGCAATAGATTATTTGCTGTTGCGACCTAACCATAGTTGTGAGGAATTTAAAGGAATGTGCAGAAGCAGATGCAGTCCAGCAGGATGAGACTTTCCCTCTAAAACTAACCTCATAGATGTGAGATGATAGAAATAGCAGCGAGGAATGTTAGGGGCAAGAATAGAATATTGGATACGAGCCTAACCAATGGTTAAGGACAACAGGGGGTTGGGGCATCCGTGGGGAGGGGTGTGGGATGGGAATGGGGGGATGAGGACAAATATGTGACACCTTAATCAATAAAGAAATTTAAAAAAATAATAGAATATTGGGAACTAAGTATGGTGATGGGAAATATTAATCATGTGCTGTTAACCATGATTGCCTTGTGTTGGTTAAAGAAAGGACATTGTGACCTGGCTGGGAGTTGTGTACCCCTGGGACTGGGAGTCAACCTTGGACCTGGGAATCAATCTTTCTTTTCTTTTCTTTATTGATTAAGGTATTACATATGTGTCCTTATCCCCCTATTACTACCCCCCCCCACACACTCATGCCCTCACCCCCCTGGTGTCTGTGTCCATTGGTTAGGCTTATATGCATGCATACAAGTCCTTTGGTTGATCTCTCCCCCTTACCCCCACCCTCCCCTACCTTCCCTCTGAGGTTTGACCGTCTGATTGATGCTTCTTTGACTCTAGATCTTTTTGTTCATCAGTTTATGTTGTTCATTATATTCCACAAATGAGTGAGATCATGTGATATTTATCTTTCTCTGACTGGCTTATTTCGCTTAGCATAATGCTCTCCAGTTCCATCTATGCTGTTGCAAATGATAAGAATTCCTTCTTTTTTACAGCAATGTATCTTTTTTCGTTTTTAAAAAATATATTTTTATTTATTTCAGAGAGGAAGACGGAGAGAGAGAGAGATGGAAACATCAATGATGAGAGAGAATCATTGATTGGCTGCCTCCTGCACGCCCTACACTGAGGATCGAGCCTGCAACCCAGGCATGTGCCCTTGACTGGAATCGAACCTGGGACCCTTCAGTCCTCAGGCCTATGCTGTATCCACTGAGCAAAACCAGGTAGGGCATAGACCTGGGAGTCAACCTTTGAATGCGGTCCACTCTCATTCAAGAACTGACTATCATCGGGGAAAGATTAGCAACCTTGTTGCCCAACAATGGGGCCCACCCAGCCTGCACTGCCTGCTTCCCCACGTCTGTAATCCCACTTCCCCACGCAATCTTTGTCTCACCCGATATAAGCCTCTGGCTGATGGGGGCTGCAGAGCAGATGTTTGTGAATGATCTGCTGCTCTCCCATACTGCCGGCAGTATTGGAATAAATGCTCATATATGATTCAACCCTGTCTCTGCTGAATTGGATCAAGTAGTGACAGGCAGCATGAACCCATTGATTGTCCAGTTACAAAGAAATTATGTATGTTCTATTATCTTACACCATTTATCTAGGACAGTACAGAAAGCATTACAGGTGTATGGAAACAAAATTCTACCTGCCCCCGATAAAGACTACCAACAAGCTACATCAGGGGGCCAGGGGGAGGCAGGAGGAAACAACTGCCCTGAGTCCCAACTACATCCCAGATGGAAGGGCCACATCAAGTCCTAGTAAGCACCCCAACTATAGTAAAGCTCCCAGGGATACCCGGTGGGGTCCACTTATCTGGTGTAATCTATTTCCGGTGAGTCCCCATAGGAACCTCACCCTGAGACCTGCTCTTGTGAACCTATGGAGGACCTGAAGCTCCTCTCCAAGAAACAAAAGCCTGTCACAGGTGAGTAATGCCATGACTAGGCTTTGATATAATTGACTTCCCTCCACTAACCTTCTTGTCAGGTTTGTCACTTTCAGAAAACAGCAATTTCATGTCAAGATGATGACACTTCAAGAATTCCAGCCCACCCCCACTTTATTTATTTATTTATTTATTTAAAATGTTTTATTGATTTTTTACAGAGAGGAAGGGAGAGGGATAGAGAGTTAGAAACATCGATCAGCTGCCTCTTGCACACCCCCTACTGGGGATGTGCCCGCAACCAAGGTACATGCCCTTAACTTTTTTTTTTTTTTGACTGGAATCGAACCTGGGACCCTTGAGTCTGCAGGCCGATGCTCTATCCACTGAGCCAAACCATTTAGGGCCCACCCCCACTTTAGTAGAATCAGCCAATGGCCTCTGGATTCCAGTCTCAGATCCCATTCCCTGGTCTCCCTTAGCTCAGGCAGTGAAAGACTCCCACACCCGACATAGCCAGGGACTATGGCCATTGTCAGCATGAAATGGTTGCAGAAGAAAAGACCATCCTCCCTCATCAACCCTAAAAGACTTTAGCAATGGAAGTCTCTGAGCAGGGAATGTGGCAGGCTAGTAAGAAGCTAGGACAATTCCTGGGCAAGTGGAAGGGGAAACTGAGACAAGAAAAGGAAACAAGGCCAACCAGTTTGGGCAGCTTGCAGCTAATGTGTGAGACACGACCTTATCTTCCCCAACCAAGGACACTCGAGAGCAAATGGTTTATATCTCTCCCCCCTAACCAGAGAATATAGGAAAGGGGGAAGGGGGAAAAGAGGGAGAGTTTTATCTCACCCAATGAACAAAGAAGTCAGCAGTCTTGGGACTTGCCCAGATAAAATTCTGGAAATTCTTGCCCAGATGTCATCATAAATTCTGGAAAAAGCCACAACAAAGTAAAAGGGGGACCTTGAAATCTGGTCTGTTGCCCAAGATATCTGGCAGAGGAAGCTTTAAACCTGTAGACAGAAAAGTATAAAACCCTTAAACTTCCACCAGCAGGGCACTCAGACTAGCTGGGTGCCCACTTATGCTATATGCCAAGTGTATTTTTAATAAATTTGCTTGCTTTGTTACCTTAATAAATCCGCTTGCTTTGCTACAATGCTGCTGTTGCTCATCTGAAATCTTATGAGACTGACAAGAGCCAAGGAGGGGACAGCCCTCCCCATCCGACTCAGGGAACTGTCCTCTAATAGCATCAAGTTTTCAGATAAGGGGGCTGGGAAAATGGTGCCAATAATAGAGACAGGGAAGCAGGTTTTCAGTGGCATTTGGTTTGGAACATGCTGAGTTTGAGGACCAGCAGCGTGGTCCAGTGGAGGTGTTCCACAGGCCGTGGAAGAGTGTCTGCATGTAAACATTTAGGTTGGGTAATGTCTCAACCAACTCGGGCTGTTCTAACAAAAGGCCATGTACTGGATGGCTTCTAAACAACAGACGTCCATTTCTCACACTTCTGGAGGCTGGAAAGTCTACGATCAGGCACCACCAGATCCAGTGTCTGCTGAGACACTCTGATTCACATACAGCTGTCTTCTAACTTTGCCCTTACTTGGTGGAAGGGGCAAGGGAGCTCTCTGTAGTTTCTGGTACTCATCCCACTCATAACAGTCCATCCTCATGACCTAAGCACCCCCCAAAGGTCCCACCAGCACACTGGGATCAAGTTTCAGCATGAATTTGGGGGGACACAAACATTCAGTCTACAGCAGAGAAGCATTAGAAATCATTTCTGGGCAGCTCTTCCTCTGGGAAGCCACCCGCACCTTTCCCTTCCCTCGGAGCCCGTGACTACGAGTCTATGACTT
This sequence comes from Eptesicus fuscus, assembly GCF_027574615.1. Lineage (NCBI taxonomy): Eukaryota > Metazoa > Chordata > Mammalia > Chiroptera > Vespertilionidae > Eptesicus > Eptesicus fuscus. The sequence continues at coordinate 2,270,117 of NC_072482.1, forward strand.
TCTAAATAAACTTTCTCTTATAATTTGAAAAAAAGAAAGAAAGAAATGATGTGTGAGTTTGGAGTAGATGAGATTTTCAAGGGAAGGTCCCAAATAAGGGGGGAAAAATCCAGAACAGGCACTTAGGGGAAGGGAGGAGGAAAAACAGTGGGAGGAAGATGATTAGAGGTGTGTATGGAGGTAAAGGGGGGAGAGATGACCTGTCCCTGAACCCTGCCTGGGTGAGTGAGGAATCCAAGGTCAAGAAACAAACATGGAAGGGTTCAGGAAAATGCCACTGACTTTGGCTCCTGGTGATTTCTGGTCATTGGGTACTGTTTGAGAGAGCAGTTTCAGTACAGTAGGGAGTGGGAGCAGATTTTAAAGGGTTAAGAAACAGTGGGTATGAAAGAAAGACAGACAGAGACACATCTGTGACAACCATGTTCCCCTTTTCAGGCGGCAAGGGGGGAAAATGAGTAAGTGGTAAGGAAGTGGAGGTTGCAAATGTGAATTCTTTTTTCAAGAAGTTTGGTGATGCCCTGGCCAGAGTGTCTCAGCTGGCTCAGCTGGTTGAGAGCCCACCGGTGCAGGTGTGCCGAAAGGTCATCGGTTAGATCCCTGGCCAGGGCACGTACCCAGGCTGCAGGTTCGTGTGCAGGACGCAACCAATTGATGCTTCTCTCTAACATCAATGTTTCTCTCCCTCTCCCTTCCTCACTCTCTAAAATAATCAATTACAATTTTTTTTTTAAAAAAACAAGTTTGATGAGGAAGGCACATTCAACCTGAAATGTCTAAAAAAATGTTCCCCATGATTTCCACACCCTCCTCCCACGCCTCTTATCCTGGTGCGTGGCTTTCCTTCTAGGTAAACTGCATGAGGTCAGTGTTCTCATCTGCTGTCTCGGCAAATGTCTCACCAGCACCCTGCGTGGTATCTGCATGTTGTATGAATGCATGGAGTCAGGGTAGGATCATGTCCTGCAGGTGTCCAACTGAAGAGACCAAGCCCACTGCTTGTGCCCCTTCCCCCTCCCCAAGAGGCCCCTGGCTGACCTCAGGGTAGGCAAGGACCACAGCCCACTTGGGTGTGAGCGGCTCCTGACCGCCTTCCTGGGGCCCTGCTGTAGCGTGAACATGTTCCTTGCAAACTTCATGTTAAAATCCTAATGTGCAGAGAGGGGGCCTTTGGGGGTGATTAGGTCCTGAGGGTGGAGCCTTCGTGAATGGGGCACCCTCCCCCCGCCCCCCCAAATGGGAAGTCTGCAAGCCACAGAGGGCCCTCGCCTGCTCTTGGGCGCTCTGATCTCAGACTGCAGTCTCGGGGACCCTGAGCAATACATTCTGTTGTTCATGAGCCGGCCTCTGGCACTGAGAGACAGAAGCAGCTGGAATAGACTGGGACAGGTGTCCGCAGCCCTTCCCTCTGCCTCCCGGTACTGGCACAACACACCACTTAGGGCTCCAACTCAAATGTCTGCCACCCTCCAGCCCGCAGGCAGGCACACCTGCGGGCAGTTGGCATCTTTTCTCTGCCCCTGCCACCCTATCTCTGACCAACTTCTTCAGAATGGTCTGCCCTCTCCTTCCCTCCTGGCGTTCCGGAGTTCTGGGGATAGATCCCCGGGCCTCCTTGTGCCTTATCCCTCTCCAAAGCCTGAAGCCCAGTGGGTAGGGAGTGGAAAAGGTGAGCTGCGGAAAGAAATCCTCCCCGAGAATGGACCCCAAGATCTTTCCTGGCAGGATCCCAGGGACCCTCCCCGCTGCATGTGTGTGTGTCTCTCTCTCTGGTGTCCTGAGACCTGTCAGTCTCCCCCCCCCCCACACACCCCAAGGGGAAATGGGAAGAGATGAAAGGGGTACCAAAAGAGCAGGGTCTTTGCTAGGCTGCAGCCATCGGATTCCGGGTAATAAATCCACTTAGATCTTTAATATTGGCTTTCAGAAATCCACACACACACTCACACACATCAGAACAAGGCGGGGGCTGCCGGGGAGCGGGAGCGGGCCGGCTCCCCCGACATTGGCAGGCCCGCAGCCTGGGGTCCCTTCTGCCGGCCGCTCAGGGAATATTTACAGGGATCGGCACGGAATCTTCCTCCCAGCGTGAAGGGTCCTAACCGGGAGCCTCCCAAATTTCATCCCAAGAAACAGAACGAAAATAGAGGTTCTGGGATTAGCAAGAAACGCAGTGGAGACGCGGGTGTAGGAGACGAGAACCTGCCGGCAAACACGGGAGTGCGCGTGGGCCGTGGCCGCGCCGAGGCTGGGTCCTCACGCCGCGAGAACGGGAGTCTGTCGGTCTGGGGCGAGGCCTGGAGCCCCAAACCCAGTCACCGGCCCGAAGCACCCCGCGAGGAAGAGAAGAAGGCGGAGCCTGCCGACCTGGAGGCGGGGTTTTTCGGAGCCGGGCGGAGCCTACGGAGGAGGCGGGGTTTGCGGGACTGGTCTCCGGGCTTCGCGGAGGGCTCTCCGCAGCTTCCCCGGGGGCGCTGCTTTTACCGGGGAGGGGAGTCTGGGCCGACTGGGGCCCGGCGTTGGGCTGGGATCCAGGGAAGCGGCGCCCTTGGGAGTGTGGGCTTTGGCGAGGTTCCTGAGGAACTGGATTCGGAGCGTGCCCGCACCGCGAGAGCTTGGGCGGAGGCCGAGTTGAGGGCGCATCCAAGTCCGGCAGCCCCGGGGGCGGGTGTGCAGGGCGCCCCCGGGGTCCGCGGCGGGACTGCAGGACGCGCGGCGGTGGAGGGGCGCCGGGCGGCGCCGGGCCGGGGGCGCCCTCACGGGTCCCAGTAGTTCTCGTGGTGCTGCGCGGCGATGATGATGACGACGGTGAGGATGGTGCAGAGCACCATGGCCGCGATGCCCACCGCCAGGGAGATGAAGGAGAAGTTCCGCGCCTCGCGCGAGGCGATCTCGGCCGACACCATGTCTCCGCGCGCCAGGGCCGTGCGCACCTGCGGGCGGCGGCGGGGACGCGGGTCAGAGAGCTGCCGCCCGCCCTCCCTCTGGCTCCCAGTGGCTCCCAGACGCCCGGCTCCCGGGCTTAAGAGCCGAGTGAGCCTCCGCTCCGAACGCCCCCCCCCGTACCTGCACCGCCTTGAAGATAGCGATGATGCCCGTGGGCCAGAAGCAGCAGATGGTGGTCAGCACGGCGATGGGCATGTAGTCGTGCGGCGGGCGCCTGGGCTCCAGCAGGGCCAGCCCCGGGCCCTGCGGCGGCGCGGGCAGCGTGGAGGGGACTCCCGCGGCCCCTGGGGTCCCGCCTGCATAGGGCTGTGTAAGGGGGGGGGGGGGAGGCGGCGTCATGCGGACCCTCTCTGGGCCCCACAATGCTCCGCTTTGGAAGGGCGAGTTTTAAAGCACAGTTCTTGCACGTTGCTTCCAGAACCCCCTACAGCCCACCTAGGCCCCTCTCCTCCCTTCATTGTAGCCATTAACCCCATATCCTCGGGGTAACCCTATATCCAGGGGTTCTCCAACTTCCCTCCCCCAAGGGATCGCCCCTCCGGCGCTGCCCGCCTCACTTCAAACCTTGTTTCTCCTCTCCAGATCCCTCCCTGGCCTCCCCACTCACTCGGTCCCAGGTTTCTGCTCGCTCAGCTGTTCCGTTGCCCTCCCAGGCCACGGTCTCTGGCCGCACTGACGGCCAGAACCCCCCCCCCCCCCCCCCCCCCGCCTCTCTAGGCCTTAGCCTAGGCCGCCAGGTCCCCTGGCCCGTTTCCCCACCCCACCGGCCCCCAGGGTGTCCCCACCGCGCCCTCCCCCTCCCGGCCCGTCCGCCGCACTCACCGCGCCCACGGGGTAGACCGGCACGTAGGCGGTGCAGGGCTGCAGCTGCAGGGGGTACCCGGGGGCCACGTAGCCCCCCAGCGGCAGCGTGCCCACCGCCCCGGGGTGCGTCGGCACCACGAAGCCGGGGGCCTGGGCTGTGTGCGAGGGCGCCGGCGGGGGCGGGGCGGCGGCGGCGGGCGGCGGCGGGGGCAGCGGGCCCTCGAAGCGAGTCTCCTGCAGGTAAGGGTCGGGTGGCATGCGGGGCAAGGTGGCGCAGCCGGGCGGGGGCGCCCCGGAGGCCGGGCCGGGCGGGGCGTGGTGTGGGGGCCGCGGCAGAGTGGCGGAGAACGAGGGCCCGCGCGCGGCGGAGGCCCCGGAAGCCGCCAGGCCGCCGGCCCCGAGGCGCGGGAGGGTGGCGGTGCCCGACTGGTGGTAGTGGTGGTGGTGGTGGTGGTGCGCGGGGGGCGCCGCCTGCGGGGGCGGGGCGGGGGGCTCGGCGGGCGGCTGCGGGGCGTTGTAGGGCGGCGGGGAGGTGTGCGGGACCGAGTCCGGGAGGCCTGGGGCGGCGAGCCGAGGCGGGGTCCGGGGGCAGGTCAGGGCGAGATGGGGAGGGTTAGGGGAGACAGAGGGTCCGGGGTGGAGGAAGACAGTGGGAGAGACAGAGGAGATAGGTGAGAACCATCTCATGTTGGGGGCAGGAGAGGGCTGGTATCTAGGCCACCTGTGCTCCCCCACTTCTGTTTCTCCGTCTAGTTCTGAGGCCACAGCTCTGCTCTCCACAGCACGGTGCCCGCAGCGTTCGCCAGCGGAGCCGCGCCGCTTGGCTGTGGCCGCCTCGGGCCTGCCTCTCTGAGCTAGTCCTGCGCGTGTCCATGTGGACATGCAACACTGCTTTAACCTGTGTCAGCTCAACACTGCGAGCCATGCGGGCTGACACGGCCCACCCGCCATGCCTTCAGGGGAGGGCGCCCCAGCCTCTCTGGGAATCTCAGTGCTTCTTTAGGGCTGACAGCGAAGGGTCTGCTGGGTTTTACTCCCCTAACAACCCGCATCTGATAGTGTCTCCCTACGTCCCCACTGGATGTCCCCATGCCAGCCAGTGCCATCTGTCACTCCCAACGATGCTGTCCCTGCAGCACCTGGCTGATAAGCCACTCGCCTACTTCCCTTACCGCTTCAGCCTACCCCCTGCTGCCCACGTTGGCAGGGACCGAGGCTGAAACTGGAAGGAGGAAAGGAAGAGGAGGGGGTTTAGGGGTGGCTGAGAGCTGGATAGAACCCGCTAGGAAGAGGTAAGGGAGGGGGTTGGAGCGGAGGGGAGGGGGAGGGGGAGGGGGTTAGGAGACCGCGGAGGGAGTGGGAGGTTTTGCTGTGGATTCTTACCTGACTTTTCTGATGACATGCTTGCAGTCTCTGTCTCGCTGGGTCAGGGTCTCTCTAGCTGGAGTCGGGGGTCTCCAACTGGAGCTGGAGTCGGGGTGCAGGGATTGCGCAGCCAGCAGCGCAAGAGATGGAGAGAAGACAGCCTCGGAGGGTGGTGGTGGAGGGGGGGCAGAGGGAGAACAGGGAGGGGGGAGAGCTTAAAGGGACCGAGGCGGGGTTGGGGGAGCTCTTCAGATGTACCCCCACTCGTCTCTCCTCCTCTCACCCCAGCATTCAAGCCCCCAGTTTGGGCTCCCTTGGAGTTGTCATGGAAACAGGGAGGCAAGCAAGACCAGGCAAAGTGGGTGGGACTAAGGAAAGGAAGGAGAGAGAACAGTCTAGAGCCTGCCCCTCTGAGGCTGGCAGTAGTGATCAGCTGTGGGAGGGATCCAGTAGGTGCTCCACAGACTCAATACCCAGCTCCCTGAGATCCGGCTCACTCCAGTGCGGCCTCTCCCCCAGCTTCCCCCAGAGCCCCGCCAGGTCCCAGAATCTTCTCTCAAATCCTTGCCCCTAGTCTCCTCACTTCAGGAGAGACAGCTGTGTATGAGGAAGGTGTATATGCAGAGTTGAGACCTGTGATGGCCTGGAAAGTTCCCAGGGTTATAGCCTCAACCCGCCACCCAGGCCTGGGCGAACGGGGAAGTAAAGTGGGAGGCTCGGGCTGTAACGGTTGGGAGAAAGCCCCACCCACCCCGACCATGGGAGGGGGCAGGACGGAGGGGAAGCTTGGGGGATGCACTGATACTTCCTTCCCCAGGTGAAGGGGCTGCTCATTCCTGGCCGCTGGTTTGGGAAGATGTACTTGATCCCCTTTTCTCCCTTTGCTTATGGGCTTCTTGGAGTCCCTGGGCCTGCCAGTGTTCAGATCCATTTCTTACCCCCCCCCCCCCCCCACCCCCCGCCCGCCACCCGCCAAGACACAGAGTCACTCTCCTGGGCTGTGTCCTTCCCCTTCATGTCTGAACAGAGACTACAGAGCTAGCTGAACGGAGACCCTCAGCTGGGCCTGAGGCTGCAGAGATTTAAATCACGGCTCCTCATTCTGGTTTTTAAGGTGTTTGTGTGAGCCCCAACCTGTACCACCACCTCATCCTCGTTCTACACAACTCAGAGCTCAAGTTGGTGATTGGGAACTGCTTTAGACGGGCAAAGACCCTGTGAGCAAGGGAGGGGTTCAGACCACCTGGGAAGTTCTTTTCTGAAGGGAAACACCTTTAAGTGCTAAGTAAAAGCTCTAACGGGGCTCTGGTGTCCAAGAAACTCAGTAAGTGTCCGGAGGCTTTGATAGAAACAAACGGCAAAGATTTATCCAAGGATCTTAGGGTTGGCAACCTGGTAACACAATCAGGCAATACTTGGAGTGTTCCTGAGAAGAAGGAAAGGCTTATAGGGTACATTTTCCAGAAGAATCAGTTCATTCTTAGCCTCTGGATGGGTGATCCTCCAGATGACCAGCGGTCTTCACACTGGGTGTCAGGTGGTCTGGATATCAGAGTAGTTTCTCAGTTGTCTGGAGGTCTGAGGTATATGCAGGCATTGACGCAGGGCTAGAAAGTTCCAAAGTTTAAGTTAAAACAAGAATAGAATCCTTTCTTCATACCTCAACCTGCTTACCATTAGTAGCTTAGCAGCTTGGCCACAGCGAGTTCATTTTTTTCATTGAGTTCTTCCTGGGTACTGGGTAAGGGTCACAGGTGGAGGGTGGGGATGCCTGGGGCTGGGAAGTCTGGCCTGGTGGGGAGCCGCCCCGGGAGCTCCCAGCTAAGGCCAGGTTGTGGGGGTCGTTCTGGTTGAAAGTCTGGTCGAAACCACGCTAGCAAGCGTGAGTCAGAGCCGCCTCGGGAGCCCTCCACCCTGAGGGGTGGATCCTTCACGGAGCCGCAGAGCGGGCAGGAGAAACTGGGCCAGGCTGCTCTCAGCTCGAGGGGCCAGGAGGACTCTCCACGTCTCGGGAGACAAGGCGCGACACGCACTTCAGAATCAAGAGTTGTAAGAGGCCGGCCGGGCGGCGGGCAGGGCGGGCGGGGCTCGCCGGACTGGCTCCAGCCCTGAGCAGGCGGCGGCGAAGCGCGGAGGACTGCCCTTCCCCGGGAGGGAACGTCGAGTTCCCTGCGGAGCCGGACCCAGAACCGGGCACTGGGGCGAAGGCCTTCTCTCTATTCGCAGGACCTCTTTGCTGCTTCTTCCTCTCCTCGCCGTCAAAATGGGTCGCTCCGCCCATGTCCTCCCCCGCTCCTAGGGCGCAATGGAAAGTTCCAGGGTCCCTCCGGTCCCCGGCCTGCGTTGCCTGGGACGCTGGCACGGTTGCCAGGGAAAGCCCCGGAAATGACGTCTGAGCGCGACCCCGAGCAGCCTCCCCGCTCCCCCCCCCCCCCCCGTCACTCCCGGGCGCACGCCGTCCTCCCCCCCCCCCGCCCCCCGGGCTTCCAGACCCGGGAGAAGCCCACAGCGGGCGGGCGGGCGGAGCCGGGCCGGTGGGAGTGCGGCTCCCTGGGACCTGGCTGCAGCCCCGAGGTCCCTCCTGCAAAAGCGGGCGGCGCATGGCGGGGACTACGCTTTAGGGACGTCCCCGCCGGAGCACCGTCCCCGCGAGTTGGGGGCGGGGCTTCGGTGCGCGTCGCTGCGTCTGCGTGGTAGGGGGTGTGTTTGCGGGGAGACCAGAGTAAGTTAAAAGTTGGCTGTTTTGTGGCCCGGACCTGGGTGGGCCCGGGCGGGAGAGGCTCGACAGCGCGCTGTCTGTCCGAGGGCAGGGGCGTTGTCATCGCTCACGAGCCTCATCCCCTCTCAGGTGAGAGCATGCTGGGGCTCCCGGGGCCTCGGCCGCCCCCGGCGGGGATCCTGCTCGCGTTGCCCTTCCTGCCGCTGCTGCTGCTGCTGCCTGCAGCCCCCGCGCCCCATCGCGCTTCCTACAAGCCGGTCATCGTGGTGCACGGGCTCTTTGACAGCTCGTACAGCTTCCGCCACCTGCTGGACTACATCAACGAGGTCTGGCCGGGGACGCCTGGTTGCGGGCGTTGGAGGCGTCACGGTGGCTGGGGAGGAAGCGTGCGGAACTGAAAGCCGCCCCGCTGGGCCTGCCCGGTTCCTCGGGAGCTGGTGCTGGACTGGGGAGAGGGGTGGGGGACGGACCCCCGGTTCTGCAGGGCACAGGAGGCATTGGCGCAGCCAGGGTGGCGTGGAGGGCTTCGCAGTTCGCCCCCAGCTGCAGCATCGCCCCTTCCCACAGACACACCCTGGCACCGTGGTGACCGTGCTTGATCTCTTCGATGGGAGAGAGAGTTTGCGGCCCCTGTGGGAACAGGTGCAAGGGTTCCGAGAGGCTGTGGCCCCCATCATGGCAAAGGCCCCTCAAGGGGTGCATCTCATCTGCTACTCGCAGGGTAGGTGCCCCCCTAATCCTAAGCACTCTCTGAAGCTTGATCCTTATCTGAGGGGCACTTCCTAGGGTCCCCTTTTCTGAGCCACACTGTCCAGCAGGGCCCTGGTGCCTGAGCCCTCCTTTTCTGACTTCCCTCAGCCCCTGGTCTCACCTCTGTGTCCTCCGTGGACCCAGTGCTCCCCCCTCCCTTCCCCATTACTCCTGGTTCTCGGACCTAAGAGATAGTGAGAGGGGCGGTGAAAAACACCTAGAGTTAGAGCCAGAACCCCGAATCCAAGTCTGGCTCTTGGCCCTGTCACCTGCGTGATAGGACCTTTTGCCACAGGCCGTGTCTGTGTTGTCCGGGCCTCAGTCTTCCTGGTGCACATTGTGGTGGGGGAGGCAGTGGGGACTGCTGGCCTGGCTGTCCCCGAACCCCTGCCCATGTGGCGGTCTGCCCACAGGCGGCCTGGTGTGCCGGGCACTGCTCTCCGTCATGGATGAACACAATGTGGATTCCTTCATCTCTCTCTCCTCCCCACAGATGGGACAGTATGGAGGTGAGTGGGAACTGGGGGCTTCATGCGGGCCCTGAGTTTGGGGGGCACAAAGTTTGGGGGTTTGGATCTACTTGGCGCTGCTGTTCTCTTGCCAGACACGGACTACCTGAAGTGGCTGTTCCCCACCTCCATGAGGTCTAACCTCTACCGCATCTGCTACAGCCCCTGGGGGCAGGAGTTCTCCATATGCAACTACTGGCATGGTGAGTAGGGGATGCTAACCTGGACCTCCATGGAGGGGTGCCCTGGAGGCTAGGGCCTGCTGCTCCCCCCTCTACCATAGCCAATAGCAACAATAATAGTGATAACTTATATTTATTGAGCACAAAATGCTTTATGTGTATCAGCTGTTGTCTCAGAAAGTACCGTGTGGTGCAGAGGTCGGCAAGCTTTTCCTTTAAAGCACAGATAGTAAATGTTTTTAGTTTTGTAGGCCGCGTGGTCTCTGTCACCACTCCTCCGTCCCGGCACGCCCGTGTGGACGCAGCCGCGGGTCCGTGTTCCATGCAGCTTCCTCACAGGAGCAGGCCGGGGCGAGTGCAGAAGCCTGCGGGCTTTTCAAGACCCTGGCTGCCGGGTCCGGGCCCCTGCGTTTGAAGTCTGAGCCTGCTGGGGGCCTGGGTGTTCCTCCACCTTCCTGTGACTCAGTTTCCTCGTCTGTAAAAGAATAATGTAATACTTACCTCACAGGATGGTTGTAAGCATTACATAAATTAACGAGTATAAAATGCTTTGAACATATCTGGCTCATCGTAGGTGCTAGGTAAAGGTGTTTGCTGTCGTGTTCACATGTATTATTGTTGCTGCATCACATCACTGCTCACCTTTTACTGAAGCCTCCGGAATGGTCTTCTGTGCCGGTCCTCCTCCTCTGCCTGCTCCTCTGACTGTCTTTCTCAATGCTCCTTGTTCCCAGATCCCCACCACGATGACTTGTACCTCAATGCCAGCAGCTTCCTGGCCCTGATCAATGGGGAAAGAGACCACCCCAATGCCACTGGTGAGGCCCCAGGCTTCCGCTTGGGTATCACTTTCTGCTTTTCTGACCGCTGTGTTCCCCTCTCCCACCTGGCCTGGCCCGGGACTGACGGCTCTCTCCTCCCCACGGCAGCATGGCGGAAGAACTTCCTCCGCGTGGGCCGCCTGGTGCTGATCGGAGGCCCCGATGACGGTGTCATCACCCCGTGGCAGTCCAGGTAACAAGGGGCTGCATGGCCTGAGGTTCACTAAGGACACCCCCTAGTCCCCATCAATCTCATCGCATACCTAAAACTGGTCCCCCTGTTCAGGGAATGCCTGTCAGCCAAGATCCAAACCTGGGAGTCCTCCCCCAACCCCTTGTATCTAGCCAGTCACTACATCCTGCGGATTCTATTTCCTCCCCATCCCTACCACCCCGAGTTTTATAAAAAACTTTTAACTTTGAAATAATTGTAGATTCATAGGAAATTGCAAAGATGGTTTAGAGAGGTCCTGTGTACCCTTCACCCAGTTTCCCCAATGGCTGCATCTTATGTAACCATAGCACAGTATCAAAAAACAGGAACTTGACATTGGCACATTGTGTGCAGACACTCCATGCCATTTTAATCCATTTCCTATCACCTCTTTACTTTCCTGGTCCGCTGTGATTGCCTCCTTCTCGTCCCTTCCGTCCTGTTCCTCTGGGAAACCAGGTCTCCATGGCACCATGTGCGAGCCGCCGTTCCAGGTCTCCTGCTGAGGTGTCACGTAGTCCCTCATTGAGCGTGCGTGCCCTGGCGCTGTCCTGGGCCTGGGAGTGCAGCTGTCAGTGAGGAGTCGGCTGTAATGTAGCTTTCATTCTAGAGGGGAGGCAGGTAACAGATGTAACTCTGTGTCAAGTAGGAGGGAAGTGAGGCAGGGGTCGGCTCTCAGGAGCGGAGCCTGTTTTAGGGGTGGCCACAGAAGCCCTCTGGGAAGAGCTGCCCTCTGCGCTGAGGCTGAGGCGGAAGGAAATCAGGGAAGGAGTTGTGCAACGGTGTGGGGGAGTGGGCCAGGGACCAGGACAGCGCCTGCAGCCCTGTGAACAGGGAGCCGGGGAGCGAGTGGGAGAGGAGGTTGAAAGCGGTAGCAGGGAGCCGTTATGTTGAGCCTTTGTAGGGCAAAGTAAGGTCCTTCTTTTAAAAAAATATACACAAAATAAAACTTGCCATTTTTTATATATGTATTTATTTTTACAGAGAGAGAGAGAAAGAGCGGGCGAAACATCAATCTGTTGCAGAGAGAGAGAGAGAGAGAGAGAGAGAGAGAGAGAGAGAGAGAGAGAGAGAGAGATCCGTTGCCTCCTATATGTGCACCGAACCGACCAGGGCTCGAACCCAAAATCTGGGTATGTATCCTGACTGGGCATTGAACCTCACCACCTTTCGGTGTATGGATGACACTCCAACCTGCAGAGTCACACCAGCCAGGGCAAAATTTGCCATTCGTAAATGCACACTTCAGTGGCATGAAGTACGTTCACATTATTGTGTGACCATCATCACCATCCATGTCCAGGACTTCCTTTTTCTTCCCAAACTGAAATTCCATATCCATTAACATGAACTCCTCAGCCCAGCCTTCCCCAACCCCAGCAACCACGACCCTTGACTGTATATTCTGAGTAAGATGGGAAGACATTGGAGGGTTTGGAGTGAAGGTATAACATCCCTTGTAATAATAGTAAGAGATGGGATTTCTTTACATTTCATTTCAATCTACGACCCTATAAAGATAGTAATAGCTCACAGTTATGTAGCACCTTTAAATAAAGCTCACTTAATCCTCAAAACGACCTTTTAGGAAACTTGGGTGCAAAGAGATGGAATTTTTTACGTTCATAGAGTTAGTGCGTGGTGAAGTCAGGCTGTCTCCCTGTTAGCACGCGCTTTCCTTCCTCGCTGCCAAGGAGGTATTTCTCACTAGGACCCGGGGGAAGGAGCATGCCCAGTGGCACACAGTGGGGAGTGTGGCAGAGCTGGAGAGCGAGTCCAGGTCTGGGCCCTGCTGCTCTCCCAGCCGGGGGACATCCAGCTTCTCCCAGGCCTCCAGGTCTCCCCCCCCCCCCCCCCGCCCCGGGACCCCAGCTGCGCCCCCCTCCGCGCCTTTGCTCTGGCATTCCATTGGCCTGCAGCAGCCTTCCCTAGTCCAGGGTCATCGCGGGGAAGCCTTTGTTGATGCTCTAAACCAGGGGTGCTCTGAACCGGGCAGGCCCGATAAGGCCCCGGAAATCGTTTGGTCTGGCCTGCCAAGGCATTAGGGGGGTTAATTAAATGTTTGACCGAACACAGCAGGCTAATGTTTAAGTCGATAATTTGGTATGGCCATCGAATCACGTTATAAATATCCAAGTGGCCCTCGGCAGAGAAGGTTCCCCACCCTGCTCTCCGATAAGGCGGGGCTTTTGTCTGTGCTCCTGTGGCCCATTGGACTGAACTCCTATCAGCATTCAGTTATTCACTGCCAGCATCCACTCAATGCTCGTGCCAGTTATATATTCTTCTTATTTATTTATTTTTAAATATATTTTTATTGATTTCAGAGAGGAAGGGAGAGGGAGAGATAGAAACATCAATGATGAGAGAGAATCATTGATTGGCTGCCTCCTGCACACGCCACACTGGGGATCGAGCCCGCAACCCAGGCATGTGCCCTTTGCCAGAATCGAACCCAGGACCCTTCAGTCCACAGGCCGATGCTCTACTCACTGAGCCAAACCGGCTAGGGCCAGTTATATATTCTTAATGAAGAAACATGTTCAGACCTTTAAAAAATTTTTTTAATTATATATTTTTATTGATATCAGAGAGGAAGGGAGAGATAGAAACATCAATGATGAGAGAGAATCATTGATTGGCTGCCGCCTGCATGGGGATTGAGCTCCCAACCTGGGTGTGTGCCCTTAACCAGAATTGAACCCGGGACCTTTCAGTCCGCAGGCCGATGCTCTATCCACTGAGCCAAGCCAGCTAAGGCTTAAGGTCTTTTTATTTTGAAACAATCTCATATTTAAGAAGTTACCAAAGTAGTACAAAGCAATCTCATATACTCATCACCTAGTGTTTATAAATATATATTTCGGAGAGGAAAGGAAAGGGAGAGGTAGATGCATCAGTGATGAGAATCATTGGTCAGCTGCCTCCCACACGCCCCCTGCTGGGTGTGTGAGCCGTTTGAGAGTAGGTTGAAGACAGTATCTCTTTATCCCTAAAACTGGAGTATGTCACTACATATTTCCTATATACAGGGCATTTTTTTATATGTCTGCAATACAATTATCAAAATCAGGAAATTAACATTGATAGGGTACTCTATAGACCTTATTCAAATTTTTCTAATTATCTTTTAAAAAAATGTTTGATACTTTAGAGGAAGGGAGAGGGAGAGAGAAACATCGATGAGAGAGAAACATCCCCCGGCTGCCTCTTGCACACCCCCTACTGGGGATTGAGCTGGTGACCTCTTAGTTCATGAATTGATACTCAACCACTGAGCCACACTGGCCTGGCTCTAATTGTCTTTTTTTAAAATATATTTTTATTGGTTTCAGAGAGGAAGGGAGAGGGAGAGATAGAAACATCAATGATGAACCAAGAATCATTGCTCAGCTGCCTCTTGCATGCCCCACATTGTGGGTTGAGCTGGGCTCTCCCGGGCTTGAGCATGTGCCCTGATCGGGAATCGAACCGTGATCTCCTGGTTCATAGGTCGACACTCAAACCACTGAGCCACGCCGGCTGGGCTGTCTTTTTAGGGGAAAACAAAATTCCAGTGCAAGATCAAACCCAGGGTCATGTGTTAGTTTTCATGTCTTTTCAGTTTCTCTTAATCCTGAATACTACCCGAGTCCTCTTGTCCGGGACACTGATACTTTTGAAGTGTATGGACCATCTATGTTGTAGAATGTCCCTCAGTTTGGGAATTCAGCGAAGTGATGCCGTGTCTTCCGTGCGTCACCTCATGGGGTGCATGATGTCCCGTTAAATACGTTGAGTGTTCTCCCTGCTGCCTGTCTCCCCAACAGGCTGTGAGTTCTTAAAGGACCACCCCACCTTGATTTTCTCCACCTCTCCTGATAATGGCCCGCCCCATCTCTTTGTAGCTTCTTTGGTTTCTATGACGCAAATGAGACGGTCTTGGAGATGGAGGAACAACTGGTGAGTCCCTGGGGTTTCTTCATGCCCCTCCCAGCTGTCTCTAGCCCCCCCACTGCTGACTCCGGAGCCCAGGGGTTCACCCTGGGAAGGGGCCTGGGACTCGGCGGGAACTCACGTTGTCTCTCCCTGTGTCTTTCCCTGTGTCCCTTCACCCCGCAAAGGTTTATCTTCGGGATTCTTTTGGGCTGAAGACGCTCTTGGCCCGGGGGGCCATAGTGAGGTGCCCCATGGCTGGCATTGCCCACACGGCCTGGCACTCCAACCACACCCTTTACGAGACCTGCATCGAGCCCTGGCTCTCCTGAGGGCACGCCCACGGGGCCCAGAGACCGAGTGCTGGATTGGAGAGCAGCTGCCTGTGACCATGTCATTACTGCCCCCTGACTGCCCCCACCGGCCAGGGCTCCCAGACCCCTCTGCTCTGTGAATGACAACTCCTGGTCTCCCCCACCTCATGTCTTCATTTGGGGGTGGCTCCATGCTCTCCCATCCTCCCAAGGCTGAGGTTGGGAAGTGAGAAACCAGGTTTTTAACTTACGGCTGCTCCTCCATCTCTGGCTGTACAGGACGGGGACCCAGCCTGCCCACCACCGGGTCTCCTCCCAGGCTGCTCAGGACATTGTCACTCTGTTCCCGCTGAACTCCCCATGGTCAGCCCTCTCACCCCCAGGAAGGACTGCCCATGAGAGCGGGGTCCACGGCTCCCCTGTGGGTACAGTTCCATTCTTGAAGTGTCAATGTTGGGGAATATCTGTGGCCTGCGAGGCCCATCTCAGGTTTGGGGATCCCCCAGTCCCTATGTTCAGTGTTGGGGTACTTCCTGGGAGCCTACTTTCTTTGAGGCCCCAGCCCCTCCTTTAGCTACCCTTGAATGGGTGTTACCTTGTATTTATGGAAATAAAGTTCCATTTCCTCAGTGTGGCTTGGCTCATTTCCAGGTGAGGGGGACCTGGCTCCCCAAAAAGGGTGGGAATGGAGAGCCCGAGGCCTGGGTGCCCGGATGCCTGGTCTGGGGTGGGACCCCTGGTGTTTCCGCTCTCTCAATGCCCATTCTGTGTGGGTTCCTGATTCTCTGTGGGTTCTTTCCTGCTGAGGACAATTCTCTTCCTGTCCCAGGCTGAGATTGGGGGGCTGAGCCCAGGGTCCCAGTGGTTTGTGCCCCAGCTTCATGGATGGAATGTCCTTGCCACCCCAGGCCAGCCCGGGGGGAAGGGTCAGGGGAAGCATTTCTTGAGCCCCTTTCTAACCTTTGCGGACCAGAGCTGGGTGAGGGCGGACAATGAGCCTCCTCTTCCTGGAAAGGAGGAATTTTGATGGAGACAATAGAGCCCTGTCTACTCTGGCCGAGGGGGCGGTGGCTGACTCAACTGTGCCCCCTCCCAGGCCCTGACAAATGTCATCAAGAAATGGGGTCATTTTCCCCTAGTGCCCTGGCTTGCCCCCTGCCCCTCTGTGATGACTTCCCTTCTTTCCTCAACTGATCTTGCCTCTTCTCCCATGACCTGACCCCACTGTGTTCTTTGCCAGCCCTTTCCCTGCCCCCCAGTTCTCCCCCGGTCTGTGTTGGGTTTAAGGGGGAGGCTAGGACCAAGGGTACTGGTAGTGTTATATAGCAAGTAGCCTGCTGATTTGGGGGGTCCAGAAAGAAGGGGCCTCAGGAAGTTGGGAGGATACTTCTAGGGGGCCCTGTGCCGGGGTGGGGAAAGTGGTGAGACTTGGAGCCCACTGAGCACGCCAAGCTGGAGCTCTAGGGGGAGCCTGTGGGAGGGGGCAGGAATGGGAGGGCTCTGGCCCAGCCCCTCCTCTCAGCAGCCCAGCCTGCCCACCAGTCGAGCTGCTGCTGCTGAGGCTGGTGGGCCTGACTCTCCCAGAGAGAGGGAAAGGCAGGTGGGCATGGAATGGCGATGGGGAAAGTGGGGTCATTCAGAGCCTTGGAGTGAGTGTGAGTTGGGGTGCTGTCTGGGTGAGGGGTGTATGTGATGGCATGGTGTGGGGTGTGAGGGGAGTAGGCATGTGTTTGCAGTGTGGAGTTTGTGTGGAGGGAGGGAGGGGTGTGGTGAATACCTCAGGTTGTGAAGGTAGGGAGATTACGGTGGAAGAGGGCATGTTAGAGATCAGAGGGTCATGAAGGGCAGGGCAGTGTGTGTGCAGAGGGGAGGCGGGTGCAGGTGGCAGCCTGTCTGGTGCTACAGGAAGGGTGCTGGTAGGTAAGCACGCCCCCGTGCCGCGATCCTGGTGACTGGTGCAAGTGTACACGAATGAACGTGTCACCCTTCGAGGGCACCGCAGGCCGCTCGGGCGGGGCGGGAGCTGGAGAAGGGAGCGGGGCGGGAAGGCCGTCCTTCACCTCTCCTTCCTGCAGGCGGCAGTCTGGAGTCAGGAGCGTCATGGGGTCCAGGGCTGAGCTGTGCGCTCTCCTAAGCGGACTCTCACTCCTCCTCCTGGTGTCAGGCCAAGGGTCCAAGGGTGGATCCCTCAAAGAGAGGTGACAACGAGGGGGCAGGGCAGGGGCAGGGGAGACGGTCAGGAAACCTGGGTGGGGCTTCACAGGAGGGGCCAATGAAGTTCAGAATGGGGGCGAGGCTGTCAGCTGAAGGGAGGCCTGGGCCTCGGGGAGCCTGGAGGACTCCCCAGGGCCTGGCCCACTCAACGCCTCCCACCTTCCCCCGCGTGGGTGCAGCCAGGGGGTCTGCTCCAAGCAGACGCTGGTGGTCCCGCTCCGTTACAACGAGTCCTACAGCCAGCCCGTGTATAAGCCCTACCTGACCCTGTGCCCGGGAAGGCGCCTCTGCAGCACCTACAGGTGAGGGATGGGGAGCGTGGGTCCCGGGGTCTTTCAAGAGGAACCCCAAGAACCCCGACCAGGACCCCTGTGTCGGGGTCCAGAGCCGGGCACTGTGCTCCAGGACCACGTACCGCGTGGCATGGCGGGAGGTGCGGAGGGAGGTGCGGCAGACGCACGCCGTGTGCTGCCAGGGATGGAAGAAGCGGCATCCGGGGGCGCTCGCCTGTGAGGAAGGTGAGGCTGGCTCTTCCTGGGCCTCGGGGCGGGGAGCCCGCGGGCCCGTTCCAAACCGCCCTTCCTGCGCCCCCAGCCGTCTGCGCCAAACCCTGCCTGAACGGAGGCGCCTGCGTCCGGCCGGACCGGTGCGAGTGCGCCCCCGGCTGGGGTGGGAAGCACTGCCACGTGGGTGAGTCGGATGGCCGCCTCCGGAGCGCCGCGCCCTCCCAGCCCCCGGCGCCCGCCCGCCCCGCTCAGCCCCTCCTCTCTCCGTCACTAGACGTGGATGAATGCCGGACTAGCGTGGCCCTCTGCTCGCACCGTTGCCGGAACACGGCAGGCAGCTTCTCCTGCGGCTGCCCCCACGGCCTGGTGCTGGGCCCGGACGGGCGCACCTGCCTGGAGGGGTCCCCGGAGCCTCCGACCAGCGCCAGCGCCCTCAGCGTGGCGGGTGAGCGGCGGGAGCGCGGGCCGCGGGGCGGCGGCGGCGGGGCCGAGGTCACGCTCTCCTCTGTGCCAGTTCGGGAAGCGGAGCCGGATGAGCGCGCCCTGAGGCGAGAGATCCGTGAGCTGCGAGGGCGCCTCGAGCGGCTGGAGCAGGTGAGCTGGGCCCTGGGGCCGCGCCCGCCCGCGGGGCTGGGCGCGCCCACCCCAACCGCCGAGGCGGCTCTTCCTTTGCAGTGGGCTGGGCAGGCCGGGGCCTGGGTCCGAGCGGTGCTGCCTGTGCCCCCCGAAGACCTGCGGCCGGAGCAGGTGGCAGAGCTGTGGGGCCGGGGCGACAGGATAGAATCTCTCAGCGACCAGGTGCTGCTGCTGGAGGAGAGGCTGGGCGCCTGTGAGTCCTCTTCCCCCAGCTGCCCCCCCTCACTCGCCCCACGCCTTCCCGCCGGCGGCTCACTGTGGTTGGGTGACAGACCACAGGTCTCCTGTCTCCTGTCATTAACCAGGCTCCTGTGAGGACAATAGCCTGAGCCCAGGCCTCAAGGGGCGGCAATGAGGACCCTCTGCAGAGCCCTGCCCCCAATTTACACAGAAGCTGGACCCACTCATCCTCTGGGACTCGCCAGCTGGGGACCTGCAGATGAGGTCACCTGCCACTAAGGAGCGACGTCTTGGCCGACTCCCTCCGGGTGGGAACTGCTTCAACTTAACAAAGGCAGCTAGCGTCCAGATCGCTCTGTCTTTATTCTTGGTTCCTTGCTGTTATCCAGATAATTAATAAAAACCAACCATGAAAAACGGAGTCCCACCCTCTCCTTTGCTCCCAGCCCCTCCCTGTTGTGGGCACAGGTCCGGGATGGGAGGCAGGGAGGCTAATGCCACAGGGAGGAAATGAAAACTGGCTCAAAGGGGGAAACCTCAAAAGAAAGAGAAATAAATAAAAGCCCTCCCATCCCCTCCAGCCAGGGGTCAGCGCTTCCCCGGCGGGAGCCCGAGTGCAGCCCTGCGGTGCGCTTCCCCATGTCTCTCCAGAATGGACCCAGGGCTGAGGGGGTGGTGGGGCCGGCACAGGAACAGGGGGAGCAGAAATGTGAAGACCAAACTGGCATCCGGGAGTGTGCTCAGTCCTGGGCACCTGGGCACGGGCAGGAATGAGACCTCGGAGTGAGAAGAGTCCAGCCCCCTGACGGAGGCTCCACCGGAGGGAGGGTGACGTTGCTGAGGAGTGTTCCCAGGAGGAGCCTGGGAGGTGTTCCAGGCACCAGCTTCCAGGCCCAGCATGGAGTCCTCCTCGCAAACGGATGAGTCCACTGAATCCACGGGCGTGGAGGCGGGGGATTTGTTCCACGGAATGGATGAGTCCACTGGCCAATGTCGGGGAGAGGGAGAGACCACGAAGGAAGGCGGCCCACTGGGCAGGATGGAGTGCTCCCGCTGTGTGTGGGCTGAGCACTGGAGATGAGGGGGAGGCACTGTCCCAGGACTCAGGGCACAGGAGGTGGGTGGGGTCAGAGTGGAGGCTGCACCGAGGCAAGGAGTCCATGGGGGAGCTGGGGAGGGGCAGACATTCACTTCAGAAGCTGGACTCCGAAGAGGAGACTGAGCAGGGAGGGGGGGACGAGGAAGAGGGCTTGGTCCTGCTTCAGAGCCCACGGGCTGGCAGGTGGGGGGGGTGGAGGGGAGCTCAGAGCCGGGCCTCGCCGACTCCAGGTTTCTTCAGGTAGTCGCCACCGCCCCTGCCATCAGTGGAGATTTCCCGGAAAATGGTGAGCATGGAATGCCGGACTCTGTCGGCCAGAGCTGGGACGTCATCTGGTGTCAGCCCTTCTGTGGGCACTGGGGGCAGCACCCGGACCTGACAGCGCCCTGGCGGGGGGGCGGGGGGGGGGGAGAGCAGTCAGGGCCCGTCTGCCCCGCCTTGGCCCGCGGCTGGGCCCAGGTTCTGGGCTCTCCTGCTACCCCTCTCCTCAACCGTGTAGGGCTCTTCTCCCTGCCAGATGCCGCCTGTTCCGTGAGGCCCCCTGCACAAAGCCTTCCTCAGACCAGTCCAGACGCCGCACCTCCCAGCCCCCCGTCTGTCCAGATGCCACACCTCCCAGCCCCCCGTCTGTCCCAGCCACCCGAACACAGGCCTCTTTCCTGCTTGACAGGAACGGCCCCTTACGGCGGTGCTCCACAAACACTTCCTGGCAGGTGATCTGTGGACATTTCGCAGCTCTGACACTCAGTGCCCCGTGGGGACGTCCCTCCAGCCTCTGCCATGACCTTTCCGGTCCCCCCCAGGTCTGCTCAGAGCCTCACCCGACGTGAAGCGGCGCTCCTTTTTGCAGTAGAAGTCTTGATAGGAGGACATGACGATGGGGACGATGGGAACCTGGGGAGGGAAAAGCCATCAGCCCTGACTCCCTTCGGAGGCCCGGACATGCTCCGCCAGAGCGGAAGGGGCGGCGGGGTCGGCAGCAGAGGGAGGCAGTCATCACCTGGGCCTGCACTGCCAGGTGGAAGGCGCCGCGTTTGAAGGGCAGCATGGAGCCATTGTGGTTTCTTGTGCCCTCAGGGAAAACCCAGACCCGCACCTGGGAGGAAAGACGCGTCTATGCAGGGGTCGCAACATGGTTGTGGCCCCTTGGCCCTACCTATCAGTTTATTTACAACTGTTCTACTCCATATGCGCCATCCCCCTCGTCCCAGGGTGACTCACGTCCTGGGTGAGCAGGGTCTGGGCGACCTCGGACATGACACTGATGGCATCCCCGGTGCGCTTGCGGTCGATGAAGATGACTCCAGCCAGCCAGCAGGCCAGCCCGGCAGAGCCAGCCCAAAGCAGCTCCCGCTTGGCGATGGGCACACATCGGCCGGGCAGGACCTCCATCATCCCTGGGGCAGGGGAGGGGGGGTGAGCATCAGGGCGGAGGTGGCCCCGTCACCCAGGTCATCACTATGCTACTAAGGCCTGGATATAAAGGAAGAGGGAGACGGGGGGGGGGGGGGGGGGGGGGGCAGGGCTAGGGAACACCCAAGTGGAGGGAAGGGTGACTGAAGGCCTACCACCCTGCTTATGAGGGAAAGACAGCCACGTCCCAGCTGAGGGGCAGGTGAGCGCGTCCGAGAGAAGATTCTGGGGAGAGTTCCAAGAGGAAGAGGGAGGGCATGGCTGGGAGGTGTACTCTAGGAGGGCCTCACCAAGCAGGTCGAGGGAGCTCTGATGGTTGGAGACCACGACGTAGGGCTGTGAGGGAGGGAAGTGGTGAGCCCCTCGGACCTCCACGCGGATCCCGTACAGGTACTTGATGTGGAGCAGCATCAGACGCAAGATCCTATGGGGTGTCACGGCAGGCGGTTCCAGGGGATCCACTGACGTCCACCCGCATGCTTCAGCTCCCCGCTTTCCCGGCATCTTTGCAATCCTCCCCTTCCTGTCCCCGGACTCTTTCAGTCTCTCCTGCACACCCATGTCCCCCCCAGGCACGGCTCACCTCCGACCCTTAGGCTCCCTCACCACCCAGCACCCCTTGGCCCTCACTTCATGTTCTCGACATTGCGCCCTCGCACGGCACACACGGGGATGGCGAGCACAGCCAGGAAGAGGATCCAGCCGTTGTAGAAGGCCATCTTGAAGAAGTACTTGGCACTGGGGCTGCAGAACCACAGGGTGGGCAGCAGCAAGAGCAGCAGCAGGAAGAGCAGCAGCAGCACCGTCCATGCCCCCGGCCACAGGTCCATTCTGGTCACCTGCGGGATTGGGGCAAGGGACAGGGGGCCTGATTCCTGGAGGGGGCGGGGCGGGTGAGGTGCAGAAGGCAGGAGACAGGATGGGGCCAGGGCTCCCGTCGAAACCATTCAGGAAGCCGCTAGCAGCGGGCAGTGGGAGCTCAGGACTGGTCTCCCACCCCTCTCTCTGAAGGCCCAGATATCTTCAGATGCAAAAGGGAGATGGGACATGTGTACCCACTGAGGCAGATGTAAGACTAAAAGGACAGTAACAGGAGAGCTAACACTAGTGGCTGGTAAGGGTCTTCCAAGGGCCTACACCTGCGCTGTCCAACCCAGCAGCCACCAGCCACCTACGGCTACTGAGCACGTGCAATGTGGCCCAGTCCAGACTGAGACGTCCTGGAAATGTAAAATGCACATCAGATCTCAAAAACTTCGAATGTAAAACAGAATGTAAAATATCCCTTAATAACCTTTTACATTGATTATATTGTGCAATTACAAACTTTTGTGTTCAATAGAATATATTAAAATTAATTTCACCCTGTTACTTTTTACCTTTTTCAATGTAGCTACCAAAAAATTAAAAATTACAGCCCTGGCTGGTTGCTCAGTGGTTAGAGCGCCGGCCCATGGACCAAAGGGTCATGAGTTCGATTTCCGGTCAGGGGCACGTGCCTTGGTTGGAGGCTTGATCTCCGGTTGGAGCATGTACAGGAGGCAACCAATCGATGTGTCTCTCTCACATTGATGTTTCTCTCTCTCTCTCTCTCCTCTCTCTCTCTCTCTCCTCCTCCCCCTTCCCTTCCCCTCCACTCTCTCTAAAAAAATAAATGGAAAAAATATCCTCGGGTGAAGATTAAAAAGAAAAATTAAAGATTACATATGTGGCATGCATTATATTCGTGTTAGACAGGGCTGGTTTACATATACTATACACTACGTTAAACCACAAAGTTTACATTTTGTAGGAAAGTTCAGTAACTTACCTGAGGTAACATAGCACCTGAGAGGCACTTCCTAGCTTCAACCTAAGCGGCCTGTGCCCCTCACCCCGCAGGCCCCCTGCCATCTGTCTGCGTATTGCCTCGGTGCACACAGCAGACACAGCGAGAGTCACCAACACCCACAGACATTCTCAGGGCTGGCTGACAAGAATGAAGGCGCTGTCACGCAGGCAACAGACACACAAGACGGACGGGCACTCACACACACGTTTACGATCCTATCCAGTGACAGATGAAGGATTGGGAACGCATACCTAGAATATCCCTCTCCACCCACGCGGCCTCCCCTTCCAGATAAAGCCATGGACAAGCCAGGAGTCCCCACATCCATCAATCCTACCTCCACAGACAGGCCAACGAATCCCACCGCTCCTCCCCTCCCTTCCAGCGGCACTGCCAGCAGTCTGCCAGGCAGGGACAAGGGGAAGGGGTGAAAAGAGGGCAGAGTAAAAGGGACATCACGCCACCTTCCCTGGAAGAGGAAGACGGACGGGCGCCCAGAACCTGCCTTCTAGGCTCTTCCTTCTTCCTCCACTCTGCTGTCCCCCTGCTGGGGGCAGGGTCCCAATTCGCAAAAACGGTGTTCAGGGAAATCCGATCAAGGCCCGAGACATTCCCTTCCAATGACAGGAAGGGCTGTGCTCAAAGGCCAGCCCATCGCCCAGAGCGAAGGCAACGGGAGTGGAGGAAAGCAGACGGCCGGCTGCAGAGCCCCCTCCCACGGCCCTGCACGTGTGGACCAGTGTCTCTCATCTGGGCTTTTGCAACAGGCTCCTAACTCTCCCTCTTCAACCCTCTTCCACGGGGCAACCAGAGATCCTTCTGTAACGCAAATCTGGGCATTTTCCTGTCTTGCCTAAAGGCCCTTCTTGACAAGCTGACTTCTGCTTACTTCTTTGGCCACATGCCCACAAATGCCTTTTCCTCAAGCTGATTTACTTCAGTTCCTCAGACCCACCAGGGCCTTTCAGGCCTCTGTGCCTGGAACATGCTGTTCCTTCCGGCCGGAACGCCCTTCCACCCCTCACCTGCCTCACTCGGCTCAGTGGACACTTTGGAGGTCTTTCGGAAGCCTGCTAGGCCTGACTTCTCTTTACACTTGGATCTCAGTCACCGGTTCTCAAAGTGTGGAGATGCAACTTCTTGGACTTCACCCCAGATCTCCTGGGTCAGAAATCCTGGGTGTTGGGCCCATTAATCTGTGCTTTAACAGGCCTTCCAGGTGAGTTTGGGAACCACTGACCTTGACACCACTGAGTATAACTGCTCACTGCATTTCTGTTTCCCTCTCTAGTCTGGAAGCAGCTTGAGGACAGGGACTCTGTCTCATCCCCAATGCGCGGGGCAGGAGGAGGATTAACATTTACCGAACACACCATAAGGCTGCATACAGACCCACACAACCATAGGCCTGAGTAAGCTAGCTACCCTCTCGAGGATGTTCGCTATGAAAAGAAGTCACCGAGAAAGCAGTGAGCACACCAAGCCACGTGACGCACGGCCACAATGAAAGCAGAGCGGCAACAATCAAGATGGCACATACCATCACACACACAAGAGAACATCCAGAATGGGGATTCACATGCCACGGGAAAGATGCTGCTACCACGAAATACATGCCAACAGTGCAGCGCGGGGGCAGATATGTGCACAGTGGGGCTGACCCAGGCAGGCACTGAGCTCCACGGACCCACCGCACAGCCCCGGAGAGACCCCGTGCAGGAAGACACAGGCCAGAGAAGTCAGCAAGGCAAGGCACCTGGACATGGTTCTTTGGGGAGATGGAGGCCCCGTTACCCGCTCTAATATGTACTAGTAATATTACGTGATCCTCTCTGGAGCAGAAACATCCAGGATTTATAAACACAATAGAGCGCCGAATGGGTTAATGAGCACTTGACTCCCAAAACATAATGCCAATAAAATTAAGAAATAATTAATAGTATGTGTAACCATAAGCATGTTGGACATGTCACATCAGCATATCATGTGAAGGAGCACACATATGTGTAGAGTGAACCCTGACTGGGAAAATATACACAGCAAAGAGGCCAACCGGATTATGAAAGGAGCGTGTGCTAATCAGGTAAGCCATGGATCCCACACGTGAAGACCGCTGCATATGAAGGGAACATGGATGGAACACGTGAGCCCCCCAAAACAAGGTATAATCTCTACATGCCAAAGTTTATGTGCAAGAAACATGAAGCCAATAATAGATGCAATATGTGTATGAAAACTCACACACCTGAACATGTCGAGACTAGACGTGAGACATGGATGTAAGATGAGAATGGGCAATTCTGATGGGAAACAACAGCACTTCTTCACAGCCCGTGGATAGCATAGGACAACCTAGCTGCACACAAGCCACTATGTCCAGGGTACACGGGTCAGAAAACACCCGTGTCCGTGAGGGGAGCCGCGCGGAAGGCCCGGGAACAGGGGCCCTGCGCCTGGATGGGCAGACCAGTCCGAGGGCATTCCTAGGAAGCGGATTCTGCTGCGGAGGGAGGCCACAGCGCGGGGCCTCCTCCAGCCCCAGCCCTCCAAGAATCCGGTGGGGCCAAAGGGCAAGAGAGGAATTGGGCTTGGGGAGCGCAGGGGTTCCCCCCCCAGGACTCGCTGTCCACACCCTTCCCACAACGCGCAGGGTCTCCAGTGCTCCCTCCTCCATCCTTCCTCCCCTCAGGGCCCCTCTCCCTTCCCCAGAAACCCTCTCCCCAGCCCGCCCTCCCAGACCCACCCTCTCCCCCACCCCCTCCCGTCCCTTTCCTGCCCCCACCTCAGTGGGGAGGGGAGCCTGGGGGGCTGGCCCCCTCCCCGGCCAGGCTGCGGCAGCGGTGGTGGCGGGTGGCTGTGTCTCTGCCTCGTTCGGGGTGTCGGTGCCAAGGGGGCGACAGGGCTTGGGGGTGTCCTAGCCCCGGCCGATGGAGGGGAGGCGAGAGTGGGCGGCAGGGCCCATGGCGGTAGGAACGGCGGGGGCTGTCCCCCAGCTCCCTCCCACCCTTCCTGCTGTCTCTGAGGGCTGGGCTGCCGCTGCCGCTATCCCCCCACCCCCGACGCCTGCTGGCTTCCGGGGCTGGTCAGGAAGTGGGGGGCGGTGATGGGCGGCCTGTTTTGCCAATCGCCTCCCAGGCACCCAGGCGTCTCCGCCGCGCCGACCAGTCGGCTCTCGCTGGCGGGCCGGGCCGGGCCGCAGCAGCATCCCGGTCCTCCGCCGACCGCCTTCCAGCTCTGTGCCCGCAGGCTGCGCTCGCGGCGCCTCCCCATCGCCGGCTCTCCTCTCACTTCCCCTCGGCTTCCTCCTTCCTCCTCACCGCCCGTGTCTGCAGTCGGTTCCCGCCTCTCCTCTGAGCCCCCTTTCTTGTCCCCATTCAATCCCAAATATTTACGGGGCGTCTGCTAGAGGCCAAGCACCGAGCCCTTCACCCCTGTCCCTCCAGGGCTCCATCCACCTCGCTCACCTCCCCCCAGCCCCCAGCGGGGTCTCTCCCTTTGTCCCCGCACTGCCCCCCCCCCCCCAGCGCCCCGCTCCCCCTCCCCCCGCCTCGCTCCTCTTTAAGGGGAAGGGTCCTCGCAGGCCCTCTCCCTGCCCGTCTTTCCAGGCTCTGCAATCCAGCACTTTTTCCAGTGCCTTCCTACCCGTCTCCGGACCCAAGCCGGGACAACCCCTCTCCCCAGCATAGAATCTGGGTGCACCTATTCTTAAAATGGAAATTGGGCATTAGGGCTGCTTTGGGGGAGGGGTGCTGATTTCCTCTGGGACAGGCGTGCCTCCTCAATGTTGAAGTCCTGTGCCCAGCCCGTGTCCCCATAATCCCTTTACCAGGATCATCCTATCACTGCTGCTTCCTTGGTCTCCACCGCTTCTTTTCGGCAACCTTTCCCTAACCCTGCACAACTCCTGACCGTCGCCTCCCCTGCATTTATCAGATGCCCGCCCGCCCCGCCTTCGCCGAGCGCGAGTCCACACGCCCTGAGGACGAGGTCCAGGCACTGGCCCTGGAGTCACCTACACCTGCTCCTCGGGCCACCGCGAGGGTCACTGACTGCGGAACAAAGGCCCCGCTCGGAAGCAGCGTGCCCGGCCCGGGGTCCCGCCGGGAGGGCCCCGGCTCCCGGGGCATCCTACACGGAGGGCGGGGCGGGCCTTGCCCCGCAGCCACTCGCCAGGTGTGGGGCTGGGCGTTTTCGCTGCGGAGGTTTAAAACGGGGTCGAGGCCGGCTCTTCCACCGGCCCCTTTAGAAAGGGTCTCTTTGGTGCAGCTCTGCTCCGTAAGCACCTACAGGCGGGCCGAGTCCAGCCGCGGGAGGCGGTTAACACCAGCGCCGCAGGTCGAGGCTCGCACCATCCCGGCGTCGGGCTAAGGCCGGTTCCCCGTTCTTCACTGAGAGGGAGGGGCGGCCCCGAGTTTTGTTCCCTACGTCACCGAAGGAGGCCGGAGCCATTTTGAACCCTGCGACCCTCGTTTTGCCCTTTTTCCTGAGCTCTTCGCCGTCTCTTCCGATCTCGGCCAATTAGGGGCTAAGGAAACGGGCCAATCGGGCGAGAGATGCCTCAACCTGAGGACTCGGAGGAGGCTGAGCCGAATCCTTTGAACCCGAACCCAGCCAATTGTAGAGCAGTCACCATGACGACGAGATAGAGGTGCAGGGTGGGGCCCAGAGAAAGCTCAGAGCTCACGGGATTGGTCCACCCCTTCCCGCCGCCTGCTGCGCACGCGCACTTCCTAACCACCAGTTTCCGTCGAGTCCAGCCAGTCACTTGCTTTGGAGTCATACTGTCCAAAGTCCAATAGGAATGCGGACCTTCTGAGAAAGAGGAAGTAAAGGAAAGCAAGGGCAGCCCCGAACCAATTGCTTCTGGCCTTTGCATATGACTGGCAGCTACCCACACGAATAAAGCTTCCCTTGGCCCGGCGGCGGGCGAATGGCAGAGCACGCCAGCGACGGCGACTGCTTGAGCCAATCGTCATAGGGCAAGGGCAGGGCCGCGCAAACCTCTTCCTCCCCGCCTCCGGACCAATCCTTTATGTTGCATCCTGTGTGATTGGCAGGCACTCAGGCCAATCGTGATTAAGAAACCTTGAGGCCTCCCCAATGATCGTGAGCGGGAGGCGGTTTCTTGTTTGTTGGGGCTTGTATTTGTGTGTTTGCGGGGACTTAGGGGTTCGTGGGGGCGAAACCGAACGGGCCATGGCAGCAGCGGAGGAGGAGGATGGGGGCCCCGAAGGGCCAAACTGCGAGCGGGGCGGGGCGGGCGCGACCTTCGAATGTAATATATGTCTGGAGACGGCTCGGGAAGCTGTGATCAGTATGTGTGGCCACCTGTACTGGTGAGAACCGGGAAGCGGGCGAGAGGAGTGGGGCTCACCTCCATACGGGGCAGGCTGGGGGCGGGGGATCACGAAGCGTACGGATAATCGGAGGGCACATCCCCATAGGTGAGCCCGGAGGAGGGGGCGTACGTCTTTCTGGATACGTGTGGGTGGGAGGGGCTCGTCTGTACGACCAGACTGAAAAGCAGAGGCGCAGGAGCTAGGAGCGGGAGCGTGTGGTGTGTTTTGGAGAAACGGGGCGAGGGTGTACGGCGCACATCTGTATAGGGGAGACCCGAGCCACCTTACCCCCGATAAGAGAGGGGGCTTAGCTATGCAGGTGGAAACGCATTAGACCCAACGGGTAGGAGAGGCATTAGTTGAGTGGGGGAGACCTAGGGAATGTGGGACCACATTCAGGTGAGCTATGTCAGGGGCGGGGTGGTATGTCCTGGGGACAAGGGCACTTGGAGGGACAGCCGTAAGAGGTGGGAGGATTGTGGCAATAGGGACTTCATGTGCCTGGAAGAGAGGAAAAGGAGCCGGGGCGGGTGGTGCTAATTAGGTTTGGTTTGGGAGTGATGGGTGTGGGGCAAGGATGGGGCTGGGGCTGAAAGAGGAGATCTGGAAAGGGGTAGTTGAAAATAATTGAAAATTAAGTCAAAAGGAGAAGGGAGGGGATGAGCGTGTGTGTGGGGGGGGGAGAGGGTTAAGCATTTTGAGGATGGATGAAACTTTGTGTTGGAAGATTAGAAAAGCAGGAAGGCCAAGTTGGTGGGCGTGGGAGAGGTGGCAGACAGTATGAAAAGAAACAGCTGGTGATCCCTAGGAATTGGGGGTGAGATGGGACTCGGAGGTCGGGTCTGTGTCTCTTTCCTGTAGCTAGTTTGACCTTTTTTTTCCCCCCATCCAGTTGGCCCTGTCTTCATCAGGTGCGTACTCAGAAGAGATGAAGCGGGAAATGGGGAGGTCTGAGGAGCTGGAGGACCTGCTGTATACTGGAAACCACTTCGTTTTTCCCCCCAGTGGCTGGAGACACGGCCAGAGCGGCAGGAGTGCCCAGTGTGTAAAGCTGGGATCAGCAGAGAAAAGGTGGTCCCCCTTTATGGGCGAGGGAGCCAGAAGCCCCAGGATCCCAGGTGAGAGAGGAGGGTGCTGAGGGAAGGTGGGAGACTTCCTCCCTGCGAGGGGGTGTGGAAGTGGAGAGACATTTCCTGTTGCTGTCCCGCTCTTCTTCCTCAGATTGAAAACGCCACCCCGCCCCCAGGGCCAGCGACCAGCTCCGGAGAGCAGAGGGGTGAGTCTGTGATGGTGTTCCTTCCTTGCCAAAGCCTCACGCAGCCCACCCTGACTTCCTCTGCCTCCGTAGGGCTTCCAGCCATTCGGCGATCCCGGGGCCTTTCACTTCTCGTTCGGTGTGGGTGCCTTTCCCTTTGGATTTTTCACCACCGTCTTCAATGCCCACGAGCCGTTCCGCCGGGGTGCAGGTAAGGGCCATCCCTCAGCCCCTGCCAGGGAGCCCCCGAATCCCCTCCAGCCCCTCCTGGCCCCAGAGTGGGTGCTTCTGCCACAGCTTCCCTTTCTCCTCCAGGTGTGGATCTGGGACAGGGTCACCCGGCCTCCAGCTGGCAGGACTCCCTCTTCCTGTTTCTCGCCATTTTCTTCTTTTTCTGGCTGCTCAGTATTTGAGCCGTGTCTCCTTTCTGCCCGCCTCCAGCCAGAGGAGAATCAGTATTGGGGGTCCCTGCTGACCCTGCCTCACTCCTGGGCCCTCGCCCAGCCCCTCCACTTCTGTTGGCCACTCCCCAGGCGGGCGTGGGAGGAGTGCGTCTGCGCAGGACCACAGGCCGGACCGGGACGGGAGAAGCAGCCTCTGACCCCGCTCTCCCCCGCACCCCCCGCAGCGCCCCTCCAGCGCTGGGAGAGGCGGGGACTGAAGAGAAGGTCTGTTTCTCCGCTCTCCTCATCCTGTGCGTCCCCCCGTTTCTTGATTTGGTTTTGAAAGGTGGGCAGGGCTCCCTCTGACTCTCCCTGACTTCTCCCTGGATTTAATTTAATTTCTCTCCCCAGGACCTACTGTGGGTTCTGACTAGATGCTCCCTTCTCACTGACTCCTCTGTCACACACTCAATAAACAAGCGGAGATGTATTGATGGGAACTCTGCCCACCTTTGTCCTTCCTCCCCTTCCTTCCCGGGCGGAACAACCCCACTGTGAGTGAGCGTTGGTGTGGTGTGGGGACGTTCTCAGGGCTGTAGGGAGTGAGGGTGTCGCGCGCTCGCTCTCTCTCTCTCTCTCTCTCTCTCTCTCTCTCTCTCTCTCTCTCTCACACACACACACACACACACACACACAAGAGCAAAGGGAGCAAGGTTATGTCAGGTGTTTACTCATCACTGTTTGTGGAAGGCTCGGTGGTGAAAGGACGTTAGGCGAGGTGAGTAGAGGTTATACAAGGGAGAAATGGTCTGGGGCCAAAACAGTGTGGGGAAAAGAAAAGGGAGCTGAGGGATGGGGTGGCCAGGGGCCCCTCAAGGCCCCCCTGCACTGCTCTCGGCTGCATCGGGCTCCTGGGACTGATTGAGCTCTGCACGCTCCTCCTCCTCCTCCGCCTGGTTTTCTGGGGCCTTCCTGGGGAGCGGGCGTGGGAGCGTTCTGCACATGGCCTTGCACGTCCCCACGCCTCTCCTGCTGCCTGGGAGCCCAAGACCAGGTGTCCAGCTTCCTCCACTCACCTCTCCTCTCCTCGGCGACGGCGCCTTTGCCACACGATGACCCCAATGAGCAGGGCGGCTGCCCCCAGGCCTCCCAGGATCCCCAGGGCCAGGGCTATAGTTCCCAGCCCAGGCCCTCCCACAGAGCCTGTAGGGAAATGGGAGGGTGAGGGCCCAGCCCCACCATTCCTTTCTTGTTGGCCATCCCCCCACGCACATGGGGGTCAGTCTTCCTCTCTGACCTGCTCCAGCCCCTCACCTGCAGTAGGCCCCTCCTCGCCTGTTTCTGGAAGACAAAGTCAGAGCCAGTCAGAAAGGAAGGCGGCAGGTGGGAGGGGTCTGTCTAGTGGGAGTGTTTCCTTTTTTTAGCTCCGAGTGGGGAGGGGACAGGCTGGGCTTGGTAGGATTTGGGGGGGCGGGTAGCTGAGGCCTGGGAGTGGGTGAACTGAGGGTGGAGTGGGTGGCTCTTGGGGACAGTGCCAGAATGGAGGAGGTGACGAGCCTGCACAGCCCCTGGGGTGTGGGGAGAGGTCTCACCGATGAGGCTGATGCTGACAGCCCGGCTCTCCTGGGGCCCATGGCTGGGGTGGGTGGCCACACAGCTGTAGGTTCCTTGATCTTGAGGCCCTACCTCAGGGAGGAGCAGCACTGGGCTGGGGGGAAGGGCCAGGGGGGTGCCCTGGGTGGGGGAAGGGACAGGACGCTATTACAACCCAAGTCCACACATCCCATCTCCTGACTTGGTCCACATCCTCAGCTACCCCGTCTTCCCCAGCTCCTTGCCTGCCTCTCCATGAGCTCCCTGCCCTCCCAGTTGCCAATTATGCCCCTCTCTACCTCCCAGCCCCTCCCCAGGTCACTCACGTCCTTGACCCAGTGGATTTGAGGAGGCGGCTGGGTGGAGGCTTCACAGGTCAGGGTCACAGTGCCACCAGGAGCTACTGCTCCGCCTTCCGGCTCCACCACCAGTTGGACCTCTGGAGGCACAGGCTCCGAGGCTGGGGGGCAGGAGGGAGAGTTACACCGCTGTGTGGGCCCGTGGCCAGACTTTCAGAAGGTACTCACCCACCTCTGGGCTGGCCCTGGACGCTGAGCCGGATGGGGGCTGTGTGCAGGGCTCTGCGCCGGGGACGGCCAGGGCTGAAGCTACAGGAGAAGGTGGAGTGGGGCGCTCCCCCCTGCGCTGGGGTCACCGTCAGCTCTGACTGGAGTGTGAAAAGCCCTGTCTCAGGGTGTCTCCTGCTCTCTTCCTTCACCGACACGCCTAAGGTGGAGGGAGAAGGCGGGGTGTCCCACGGTGTGCGGGGGAGGGATCAGGAAAAGGCAGCTAGGAGGGGAAACGGACTCACCTTTGCCATCAGGTATCAGGGGTTTCCCATCTAAGTGCCAGCTAAGAGTCCCTGCAGGGTAGCCCCCCTCAGACACACATGTCCCCACCTGGGGAAAGAGTGACCTCATCACCTTTGAAAGTAAGACACCATACACACGTACCCAGCCCCCTCCTGTTCTCACTCTCCTCCCCTTTTCTCCCACTACCTTATTGGGGACACCAGCCTGGAGCTCAGAGGCGGGATCAACAATCTCCGGCTTCCCGGGGATCTCTGAAGGAGGGAGAATTCCGATCAAAAGCTGGGGCTTTGAAGATTCTCCCACCACCAGGGCCAGCCAGAGGAGCAAGGGCTGGGGTTGAAGGCTCTTCCTGAAAGGAGAGGGGGGCCTTGGGGAGGGCCCCGGAACCCTTACGGTAGACTCGGACTTGGTAGTTGGACTTGATCTCCTTTCCTTTCCGGCTCATTGCCCGGCACCGGAAAATCCCCTCATCCGGGATCCCCACAGCGGGCAGGAGGAGGGAGCCGTTGGGGAGGACTCGAGCCACGCTGTCCCAGGGGCTTCCCTGGGGAGACAGGACCTTCCAGGCTTCTGTCCTGCCTGTGTGCTGCGGGCAGAGGAGAGGCCTGAATAGCGCAAGTCCTTTGGGAAAGGGCTCCTGAGGCATGGAGCTGGGGAGGCTATGCCAGGAGCCCCACTTACCAGTTTCCATTCCAGCTGCTGGGGTGGTTTCCTGGGAGCACCCTTACAGTTGAGCACCAGCGGCTTCCCGATCGGGGCTGTGACGTTTTGACAGCCTGCCACTGCCCCTGCCCCTGGGAGACAGCAGCAAGGTGGAGGGGCTGGAGGGAGGCGGGCTGACAGACCTGGCACAGGGTGGGCAAGGGAGCTGGAGGAGCGTGAGGGTCCAGGGAAGATCTGGGAGGGGGCGAGTGCCTTCCACGGGTGGGGGCAGTGGCTCACCCCACAGACTGAGGACCAGCACCCAGGCTCCAGCCATTGCCCCTGCCGCCATCCTGCCTCCTGTCCGGGCTCCTGGCTCTGTCTGCCTCTCACTGCTGTGGCCACTGCCCTAGGTGGGGCTTGTACCCTCTCCCCTGCCCCCATCTCCCGGTCCTGTCCTGGCACAGGGAATGCTAGGAATTCGTGACTCTCGGATAAGAGTCCTTCAGATGCTAGAACGGTGATCACCCCACCCCTGGCACTGCCACACTGTGGGGGTGGGGAGTGCATCTTCTGGGGTCTCTCGGGCCCTTAGGGCCCCCAACCTGACCATCAGTTTGCTGAGGGCTACCTGTGGGCCACTGGAGCCCATCTGCGGACACAAGGTTGCCAGGCCAACCGGTTCAGGCCAGGCCGTTTTCCCACGGGCGAGGCCCGGCTGAAACATGGGGCCTGGGTGCTGAGGGCAAGGCTGGTGGACTCCGGGAAATCCTTCTGGGCGTTTATGAAGAGAAAAGTGTTTTCTTCCTGGGGTTTCTTATGTTTTTGAAAATAATTCTCAACTAAACCCAGGGGGAAAATTTCTTTATTTAAAACTGCTTTTTTTTTTTTTTGCGAAACTATAAGTTTACAAGTGAGGAGAGAACTGCCCACGCCCGTGCCGTGCCTCCCGCCCCCCATCAGCCCCAGCCTGCCCACAGTCTTGCCGGGTCTTTGACGGGAGGGGTTCCCCAAGGTCACAGTCTGTGAAATCCTGACGCTGTTGGAGGGGTTCAGGGCCAAGGATGGGGCAGCAGTGACTTGACTTCCCTCTGGACCTGGCTTTTTGCAGCCTCTCGCCTCTCCCCACCCACATGATTTTGGACTGAGGACAAAGATACCTCATTTCTGGGGAAATTGAGGGAGATACATACACAGGCACCCCAACTCATACTTATTTCACAATAACCCTTCCCCCTTCTCCCCTCCAACCTGCATAGTTAAAAAAGACGTGTCACAGGGGAAGGTGGCACTGCCTCCAAACAGCTGTGCCCAGCCCTGCCCACGGGCTGAGAGGGGGAGCACAGGCCAGCCCCCAGCCCCTGCCTCCACACCAAGTGCAGCGGGAGCTGGCGGCCGGCAGAGCCCCTGGGCCTGTACGGCAGAGGAGGACACCGAAGGGAGAGGAGGCGGGCTTGGGGCCCAGCTAAAGGTCCTCCTGTGGACGAGCCAGCCGGGCCTCTTCTCCGGTCCCCTTGTTCCCCTTTCTCTTATCATGACCCCTTTTGCTGTCACCCCTCATATGGGAAAGCCGGTAATTAAGGTAAAAAAAAGAAATCAATGTATAAAACATCTACTTCCCCAAACTCAATTAAAAATTAAGAACCACCACCAACAAAACACCCCCAAAATACAGATGGATCCCAGGCATTTTTTCTTCCCTAAAAAAAAAAAAAAAAGGTTCAACCCCCAAACCCAGTTAACAATTCCCAATTCCCTAAAGTAGCAGAAACTCCCTCCGAGGTAGATATCTGAGTCAGACACTCTCGTTCACCGAGCAATTCTATTGGTTTAAGATGAGCTGCATATGAGGTAATAAAGCCGTCTGGAGGGGGAGGGGTGGGAGGCCCGGGGCGTGGCCAGGTCATCGGTCCAGAAGTTGTGTCCCCATTTTTGGCATCTCTGGTAGGTAGGGCAAGGCTGGCGTCTCCACAGATCCCAGAGCAGATAAGGAGTGGGGGAGGGAGAATGGGTGAACAGAGAGAGAGAGAATAGTTGTGTATGTTTGTATGACCGAGAAACAGAATAGTCATATGTGTGTCTGTGAGAGAAACAATAGTTGTGTATGTGTCTGTGAGAGAGAGAGAGAGGATCTGAAAGACAGGATTCTGGGTGTGTTTCTGTGTAAGAAATGGGGAGAGAAAAAGATTGAAAAGAAGGGAAAACAGACCCCGCCTTCCCCTTAGGGGACCCCCTTCTCCTTGCCATGTAGTCAGCAGCCCCAGCACCGAGTCGGCTGGGGTAGGGCAACCCCATTTGCCCTTCTCCATCTTGTGCTTCTCCTGTGTCTGGGGCTTGTCCTCCGGATGCCTTTGTCCTCAGTCGTCACCTCGTGAGCCCCCAGCCCGTGGCCCCGAGGGGGAATCAGTTGGAAGTGTCAGAATGAACGCTCCCTGGTCCCTCTGTTGGGGACGTCACTGAGGACGGGGTCACAGCCTCCTGCCAGCCGCCGTTTGCCTGGAGAAAAGACAGTTGGGGTGAGGCTCTGAAACCTAGAGTGGGGGCAGTGCTGCCGGGGAAGGGCACTGGTCCTGGGAGGGGGGGAGGGCTGCAGGGCTCCACTCACCCTCATTTCCCGAGGGCTGTACATCTGGCCTGCGCCGAGGTTATCGCCGTAGCCGCCGGGGCCCATCGAGTGTCGGAGGGATTCCACCTGTGGCGGCGAAGGAAGGTGCGCCAGACCGTGAGGGCCTCAGAAGCCGTCTGTGTGCGGAAGGGAGGGAACCCGAGGGTGGGGAACCCTGCTCAGGGGAGAGGGCGTCTGACCTGGGAGGCAGAGTAGGAGTCTCCGTTGAGCCCGGGCATCCCCAGAAACATGTCTCCGGATCCTGAGAGATTGAAAGAGCCGCCAGAGCCTTGGGGGAGCAGAGAAGGAATTAGGGACGGTAACAGCCGGTGTGGCAGACAGGAGACACCCCGTTTCCAACAAGCCCTCTGAACTAGCTGTGGGCACCGCCGCGGCATCAAGGCTCCGCTCCGGGCCTCCCGCGCTGGCGGGAAGAGAGCAAGACGTAACTTGCTGGAGTGGCCTCTGTCCCCTGACATCCCCACCCACCTCAGCTTGGTCTCTGTTACCCCCAAAGGCCCCCCGTGCCCAGGATCCTGCCTAGATAGGAAGTGGGAACAAAAGCAGGAAGCGTGCGAAGCAGCCGGCCGGCCGGCCGAGGGCTCCACCTGCGGAGGAAGGGGGTGTCGGGGAGCTGGTGCGGCTGTGGCCCCCCTGGGTGACGGACACGGCGGTCTTGACGGCGTAGATGTTTGCCTCCTCTTGAAACTTTCCGATATTTTTCTTATAGCGAATCCGCTTGTTGCCAAACCAGTTGGAGACCTGGGGTGTTGGGCAGAAGGAGGGTCAGCTGGAGGCCTCCCCTCTGGGACCCTGTCAACGGCCGGAGCGCTTCCTGCCGGGCCTCCGCCCGGTACCTGGGAGACGGTGATGCCGCACTTCTTGGCGAGCTCCTCCTTGGCCTCCTCGCTGGGATACGGGTTACTCAGGTGGGAATAGAAATACTCGTTTAGGACCTCGGTGGCCTGTTTGCTGAAGTTCCGGCGTTTCCGTCTGCAGAGGAGGGAGAGGGGCGCTGAGGACTGCCGGGCCGCAGGTCTCCGTGCTGCGGGCGCCGGGGCCCCGGGGGTCCCGTGTGCAGCCTGGGCCCCGGGCCCCACCTGGCGTCCAGGAACCGGGAGCGCAGGATCATGACGGCCTCGCAGGTGCTCTGCTTGAGCTGCATCTGGATGGCGCTGAACTTGCGGTGGATGATGCTCACCATCCGCTCCATCTCCTTGGGTGCCACGGGCCGCGTGCGGCTCTGCTCCCTCAGCAGGTTCATGACGTGGGTCGTGAACTCGTTACATGCCTGCGGCGGGGGCCGGTGGGCTGTGAGGTGCCCTTTGGCCTTGGGGTCCCCCCGAGGAAGCTCCCGCCACCCACTCCCGCGTCCTCGCCTCACCTGCTCGTACTTCTCCAGCTCCGAGTGGTAGATGTGGCGGATCTGGGCCAGTTTGCTGCGATAGTCCGAGTGTTCGATGGAGTTGTCAGGGGACACGCCGCCCCCGGAAGCTGCTGCGGCTGCAGCTGCTGCCGCTGAGCCCCCCCCTTTCTCAGGCCCAGCCACACCTTCTGCCAGAAGCATGTTGTCCAGGCGCATAAGCTGGGGGTCCACGGGCTCCTCCTCCTGGGAGCCCCGGATGCTGAGGCCTGGCACGAGCGAGGGACTTAGGGACCCGAGGACCCCACACCCAGCTCTCTGCCCTCCTGAGACCCCAGTTTCTCTGGTTCCCGCCCCAGTGCCCCTGGACACCTCCCTGGCCCCCACGCTCCTCAGGGCTCCGTGTTGTCAAACTCCTGGCCCGAGTGCGTGGTGAGCAGGGACCCCACGTACCGGTCTTCTCCTTGATCTCACACAGGACGCTGAAGAGCGCTGGCTTCATGCGGTGGCAGTTCAGGGCGTGTTTCCTTGGGAGGAAACGGGAGAGAAAAGTTTAGCTACAGAAACGTGCGGGGCACCATGAGGGCGAGAGGGAGCCTGGAACAGGAGGCAGGCAGAAAGTGGGGCTGGGGTGACATGGGGGTGGGGAAGCTGCTTGGCCCCGCACAGAGGGAGGGTGGAGGCAGCAGGCGGAAGGCCCCGTGGGCGGCTGGGGGAGACGGTCTGGAAGGGTGCAGAGGGGGAGTTTGGGGTGACTGCAGATATGAAGGTGACTAGGTCGATTTCAAAAGAAGAGAGATGGAGACTGGGAGAAGAGTCAGAATTTGAGGTGCCAGAGGGGTTAGGGGTGCCGAGCTAAAGTGGAGGGATCCGCAGAGATGTGTGTGGAGGGTCCCGGGCTGAGCAGGGGTGAAGGCGGGTGAGGACGCAGGGAGGCTGGGCCTGGTGGAGGAGAGGTAGGAACTCTGGGGAGGGGTGTGGAGGTCCCCAGGTCTGCAGAGGAGGGGGTGGGCTGAGTGGAGAGTCGGGGGAGGAGCCAGAAGGGGGCTCTGGAGAGGGAAGGTGGTTCCGGGGACTGGGGGGTCAGTGAGAGGTTAGGAGAGGGGGGTGAGACCACCTGGGGTTCCCCTCTTTAAGGTTTCAGGGCCTGGGGGTGAAGGAGAGGAGTCACTTATCTGGGGGTTCCGGGAGCAGGGAGAGGAGAGGTGTGGGATCCTGGAGTTGGGGGTTCCAGAGACCGAGCTTGTGAAGGGGCTGCTGTGTGGGGTGGCGGGGCGGGGGCACTCACTTGGCCTGGGCCTCGTCCAGGCTCTGGTCCGTGATGGTCATGATCTGCTGCAGAATGTCCCCGATGTCTTGCTTCCCTCGGCCTCCCGGGACCCCCCCGCCACCCCCACCGGGGTCTCCGCCACCCGGAGGCTCGCCAGGGCCCCCAGGCTCCCCACCCACCAGCCCCAGGCCCCCCCGGCCCCCGCCTGGAGGGGGCGGCCCCAGCAGCCGCTCGTCCATAGTGGGGGGGGCCCTGAGGCCCCCTCCCTATCCCGCCCCTCCCCCGCCTGGTTACTTCCCCCCAAACTCGGCGGGGCCGCTGCTCCCTCCGCCCCGACCCCCGCCCGTCTCCCCGTCTCCTGGCTCCCCCGGGGGTTCACCCCGGCGCTGAAGGGAGACCTGGGGTACCGGCTGGGCCCCCCACAGGAGACCCCGGCCCCCGGCGGCGGAGAAAATGGAGCCGGAGAGAGGAGGCCCAGGCGGGGGTGTGTGTGAGCGAGAGGGAGGAGGGAGGAGGCGCGGGGAGCTGGGGGAGGGGAGGGCGCGGGAGGGCGGGGCGCGGGCGGAGCTGGGGGCGGGGACGCGCGCCGGCACCGCGGCGGGAGGGTGGGGGAGGGGCGGGAGGAGGGGCGGGAGGGCGGGCGACGGGGGAGGGGACGCGCGGGGGGCCGGCCAGTCGGGGCGCGCGGCCGCGGGCTGCTGGGCCGGGGTCCGGGGGGCGTGGGCTCCGGCTCCGGGGCGCCGGGGCTCGCCGACAGCGCCGTTCATATTTCTTGTCCTAATGACTCCCTCCCTGTGGTACTTAATTAAAACCCGGAGGGCGGGGTAATTAGGAGGTCTCCAGCCGCTGCTTAATGAGCCGGTAATTAACCGGCGGGGAGGGGAGCTGGCCCCGGGCCAGCGGGAGCGGCTCCGGCCTCCGGCCCCGCCCGCAGCCCAGACACAGTCCAGTCCGAGGGGAACACCTTTATTCACAACAAACTTGGGCCCGCGGAGCAGGGGGGCGGGCAGGGCGAGCCGTGCACGGCGGAGGGCGTCCTGGCGCGGGGCGGGGGCGCGCAGTCCGTCCCGGCGAGGCCCACGCCCCCTTTCCGGTTGGGAAGGAGGGGGGACTGTCCCTCGGGTCACGGCCTGAGGGGACGGGACTAGTCTTTTCTTGGGAGTTGGAGGCCTCGAGCCCCAGATCCCGCCTAGCGGCTGGACGTCTGGGGTGCCCCCACCGCTCAGGACCCAGACTCAAGCCACTCCCTGAGGTCGGAGTAGGGACGGGTGTCCCTGGGTGCTGGGACCCTCACTGCCTCCGGCTCCGCGCACTCAGGGAGGGTCCTGGGTGACATCCTACCTGGACTATTCCCAGGGTGCGAGGCCTTTCACCCCCTCAGTTCCCAGGAACATGGGCGAGGACGATGGACAGATTTGTGCTGGGTCCAGTTTCTGGCGCCCCTGCCCAGCAGGGTTGAGGGTGGGCAGCGGGCTGCCCCGCTTGGAGCCCCGGGAGTGAGGAGGGGCTGGTGGGGGGCTCAGATCTCAGCAGGTGTGAGTGGGGGGCCGAGACCTTTGTTCCTCCATTCGACCCCCACCCTGAACTCTCAGCAGCAACTCCAGGAGCTCCTGTCCCCCTGGGGGTAGGGGGGGCTCTGACCGCTGGGCTTCCATGCGCTGGCACTGGAGGGATGGAGGGATGGGAAGGGTTGGTGAGGGTGAAAGAGGAGCAGGCCAGGAAAGGAGCCAGGGCTGGTAGGAGGGGCATATAGGACACCTGTGACTGGGGTGGGGGGCTAGGGCCTGGAGAGGGGCAGATGCCTGGGGAGAAGGAGGGATAGGGCCCCAAAGAGGACCGGGTCAAGAGACCAGGAAACCTGGGTCTGGCCTCCTGGGGGGTGGGGCGTCTCACCTGGTGACTGAGGATGGTGCTGTAGAGCTGTTCTCTGTCCTCCTGGGGCCGGGGTGGGGCTGGGGCTAGGTTTGGGGGATCCTCGGGGACGTGGAAGGTGGCTCTCTGCTCCTCGAGGCGGCGGGACTGGGCCTCAGCCACGAGGTCCAGGAGGAGCTCAGTCTGCATGGAGAGCAGGGAGGCCGAGCGGGGTCCTAGGGCTGGGAGGGTAGGGGGGGGGGCTCAGAGAGGTTGGCAGGTGGGGGACTGGGACAGGGACAGACGGGGCGAGGTGATTAGGGCCTGGTGGTCAGAGGTAAGGAGGTACAATGGGGAGTCCAGAGGATGTGGGGAAAGGGCCCATGATGGAGCGGACCCTGGTAATAGGATTAGGAAGGATGCAGGCACCAGGGTCAGGGAACTCCCTGGATGGGTGGGGGTACCTGTGCGGCGGGTCCCTGGAGGAGGGGATGGAGGAGCAGATCGCCAAGGTCGAACGGTGGTGTTTACAGGGGGCCAGCCATGCTCATCCCGAGGGGGGCCCTGATGCCGAGACAGCCGTTCCAGTCAGGCAGGGGCGGGCTGGGCCGGCAGCCTGTTTCCTCTCAGTCTGTTCCTACCCCTGTGCCCAAGCCCTTCCAAGTCCTGCGTCCAAGGTCACTAGTTCTCTGCCTCAGGTCCTCTCACCTCCCTTTCTCCCAGGGTCAGCCCGCCCCCCGCCCCCCCACCGGTGCCTGCTCACCTGCTCACCATCCTCTTCTTCCTGGGGTCTCTCAGCCTCCATGCCCTGGAGGGGAGAAACCGATGGGGGAGGGGAGCTAGGATTTGGAGGAGGGCCGGAACCCTGAGTTCCTGAGGGGAGTGGGGGCTGGAAGGGGTGGGGGTGAGCCAGGGGCTGGATGTCTGGGTACTAAGCAGGAAGCTGGGTTCCTGGTCAGCCCCCCATGGGCCCCGCCCATCCCTGTCAACTTCCTCCAGTTCTGTTTTCCCACCCAAACTGCTTGCTCAACCTCTTCCCCAGGGGCGCAGAGGCTGGCCGGCCCCTCCAGCAGCAGTGGAGGCCTTTCAAGGTGGGCGAGAACTCAGGGCCTTCCCCTCTCCAGAGCCGCCGTGGACCCCAACCCGCACCACTCTGTTCCCTCCCCCTCTCCTCCCCTCCAGCTCTGTCAACACAGGAACTAGCTGCACAGGAAGTGGTTTCACTCCTCAGAGCCCTCACCCCCAGGTCGCTCCTCTCCCTAAGAAGTCCCCTGACGGTCGGATTCATCCTCCCCTGCTTCCCAGCGTCCAGCCTCATTGGGATGGGGACAGGCATGGTTCCAGTGGGAAGCGGGACTCCGATCCCGGGATGTTAGGCCTCAGACACACACACATACCCCCCGCACTGGGCCCAACACAGAGTATCAGATACCCCTGCCCTCTGGTGCTTGGTCTATTCAGTGGACAAGGCGTGTACCCGATGTGAGACATGGTCAGGGCAGGCTTTCCTCTGGTCATGAATGAGGGATAAAGGGAAAGGACCAACTCCCTGGCTTGGTCATTGATCTGTCCACACTGATCACACTGGCGGGCACCAAGCTAGAAGGACAGACATCTGGAGCCTCGGAATGGAAACCTGTCATAATCGGGGGTTTACAGCTGAGCGACTTCAAACACGAAATGTGATGAAGAGCTCTCGTTCTGCCACTTAATGCCTCGTCTTCACCAGATGAAAACCTGTGCCTGTTTCCTAGGGTAAAGTGGACCTAAGAGTTTTGGTAGACCTGACAGTTGGTGTGAGGACTAAGTGTGATAAAGCACTTGGTACAGTGAATGCTCAGTAAATGGTAGTTACTACCAGGCACACTTGGGAGATATTGCAGGTTGGTCCCGGACCACTACAATAAGGTGATTATCACAATAAAGCGAGTCAGATGTTCTGGCTCCCTGGTGCATGTTTACAGCTATACTGTAGCCTGTTAACTGTGCAATGGCATTGTCTTAAAAACAACAAACATACCTTAATTTAAAAATACTTTATTGGTAAGAAATGCTAACCATCATCTGAGCCTTCAGTGAATCATAATCTTTTTGTTGGTAGAGGGTCTTTGCTTTGATGTTAATGAAAACACTTATATGCAAAGCGCAACCAAGTGAAGCCCACACAAATGAGGTATGCTTGTAATCCGCCTTCAGAATGCCCCCCGCCTCCACGTCTCAGGCCCTTCATCACCACGAGAGGTGTAACTACGCTGCGGAAAGGTGGATTAATCTGAGATGGTCTCCGTCTTCCTCTACCTAGCTTGAGCTCCTGGAGTCTCCTATGTGGCTAGAACTAAATGCCCTTGGAAGGCGGGCAACATGTCTAATGTGTGGCTTCTCTTCAGACTACTAGACTCGTTTTCAGATGACACCTTAAATGAGCACCCCCAAATGACACCTTAAATTTGGACCCCCAAATCGTATTCTTGCTCTTACACTATACTGAAAGTCTCCATTCAAATACTGAATTTGGGTCCTAGCCAGTTTGACTCAGTGGAGCGTGTCAGCCTGCAGACTGAAGGGTCCCAGGTTCGATTCTGGTCAAGGGCATATGCCTGTGTTGTTGGCTTCATCCCCAGTAGGGGGCATGCAGGAGGCAGCTGATCAATGATTCTCATCATTGATGTTTCTTTCTCTTTCTCCTCTCCCTTCTTCTCTGAAATCAATAAAAATATAAAAACAAAAAAAAAATATTGAATTTGGGACACAAAATTTTGAAGACAATGCAGCCACTCCCATGTTTTCTTCATTGCACTCCTCAAACCCTCCAAAAGAAGGTAACACTTTATACCAGCTTTATTATCTGATGACAGACTTGGGGTTCTTAACTAGAGAAAGTAGTGGCTAGAAGAGTGGCACCTCATCCCTGCAGTGGTGAGAATGCAAGGAGTCATCAGCTGGAGTGTCCTTGGTGCTCCCCCCACCCAGCACTGCAATGCCTG
Source organism: Eptesicus fuscus (assembly GCF_027574615.1). NCBI lineage: Eukaryota > Metazoa > Chordata > Mammalia > Chiroptera > Vespertilionidae > Eptesicus > Eptesicus fuscus. The sequence continues at coordinate 2,312,632 of NC_072482.1, forward strand.
GCACACAGCAGGTGCTTAGCACAAATTTGCCAACTGTTTGTAGCAGTGGGGGGTGACAAACGCTCCCTTCGGGAACCACATCCTGTTCAGGAAGAACATCTTACATCCCATCTGTAGTTCTTGGTTCCAGTGCAGGGTACCTAGCCCCCTCCACCCACCCTCCGGTAACCCCTCACCCTTACTTCCTGGGCCCACTTCATCTCGGCACCTACACCCTTCCCAGGGCTTCATCTCCACGCGGAAGACGATGACGGTTGTGAGTGGGCATACCCTCATTTTGGGAGGGACGCTATATTCCCGACCCCCTACTTTTGGGGCTCGAGAACTTGAAAACCTAAGGGACTCCCAGGCGGGCATTTAATGGGTGCTCACTTTTGGAACCCCACCCTGCCATTAGCCTTCTACTTTTGAGGTTCGCTTACTGCATCTGAGGGTATTACTTGGTGGACTGGGGAACCCCAGGCAACGCCCGGAGACCCGCGCTCCGGGGACGGAGTAAGGCAAGGAGGCGGGCTCCGAGTGTTGGGGGCGGGGCCGCAGGCTCCCAGGGACACCCAATCCCGCGGCCCGCCAGCGGAGGTCGCGACCCCGGATCTTCCCGGCATGGCGGCGGGGCCGGGCCTCGGCCCACGCGTGCCTGCGGGAAACGTCGGGTCGCGGCGGGGCGGGCCGCCTCCAGCTCCTTTCGCTAGGCTTCGGTACTGAGAGTGGGCACCGGCCCCGTGCGCGGCCAAGTCCACGGACAAAGTGCGGGTTTGCAGGCCTGCTCCGCGCCCACGCGGGGCGGCTCCCACCGACTGCGTCCGGGTGCGCCGCACGGCCCCGCCCCGCCGGCCGCTTCCCGAGGCGGCCCGCGCACGCGCGAAGGCGCCCGCTGGGCCGGGCGGCGCTTTGTGACGCGCGTGCGCGGGCCCCGCCCCCTCCAGCAGCGCCAGCAGGTCCCAGTGGTGGCGCTGGCGGGCGACGTCGGCGGGCGCCAGTCCCGCCTGGTCCCGCAGCGCTCGCGCCGCCCCCAGCCCCAGCAGCAGCTGGGCCACCTCCGCCGCCCCTTCGCGGGCGGCCAGGAACAGCGGCGTCTGCTCCTGCGAGGGAGGAAGCCGGCGGCGAGGTCAGGGAAGGCCACACCCCGGGACTGGCCCTTCGTGACTCCACCTACTGGGCCGCCGGTCCCCCCACGGCTTTGGGAGGTCCCGCTCTTCCCACCTCTCCGCGCCCCTTTTCTGTGTGGGGAGCCCTCTGCCCGGCCTAACCCTGCCGTCCTGGGCGTCTTTGTCGGCTCCGGCCTGGAGAAGGGAGCGGGCGGCCCGCGCGTTGTTCACAGCGGCGGCCCAGTGCAGAGCGGTTTTTCCTGGGGAGCGACGTGGGAGGTTGTCACCCTGAGGCCGGGGGCCAGGCGCCGGGGTTCCCGTTTCCCGGCGATCCTGGCCTTGGGGGAAGGGCTATTCAGACCCGTCGAGTCTGGGTCCCTCAAAGGCGGAAGCGTTGCCCGGGTGACGGCGGCGGGCAGGAAGTACTGCCCGGTGACGTCATCGGCGCGCGGAAGGGACAATGGGGCATTGTTCTGGGGTCGGTGGGACCGGGAGGCGCCTCCACCTTCCCACCGACACCCCTCCCCGTCCTAGTTTACAGAGGGCTGGGGCATGCGCGTTGTTGGGGATGGGGGAGGACGCGTGCTCCATCCAGCCAACGCCCGCGGGCTTACACCCTGGAGAGGCTGCCAGGGAACCCCCAGCCTCCAGCTGCTCCTCTGCCGCCGCCTCCCCACTGTTTGTCATTTTTACCTCACATCCCAACTGCTCAACTTGTCTGTAGCACAGCAACACCCCCAGATCCGTACCCCATTTGTCTCTGGCCCCCACATCTGCTTGGGCTGCAATCAGTTCTTCAACCAGGTCCTCCACTGCCAGCTTGGCGGCCAGCATCAGGGCCGTGGTCCCATCCACTGTCCTGGCATCCACTGCGGTCTGTCTGTTGCGGAGTAGGAGCTGGGGGGCCAGAGAGGGCCAGCCACCCTTGGTATGTCCGGGGCTGCTGGCTCAGGCCCTCACACTTACCCACCTCCCAGTGCACATTCCGCCGTCTGTTCTTTTTCTCTTTCAGGTCCCCAAGCCCACATCACCTTACTCTTTGCCAAACCCTAGGAGTTAGGTCGCCGAAGGAGGACCAGAGGATGCTTTGGCCCAGCTTTACTTCCACATTTGCTCCCTGTTCTCTTCGGGACCCCACTGTGCACTGACCTGGCAGACCTCCCGGGCATCGGCAGCCACAGCGGTGTGAAGAGGGGTGCGCCCCGTTCTGTCTGGCTGGTTGGGGTTGGCTCCAGACTCCAGGAGGCGGCGTGCGGCAGTTGGTCGGGAGAACCGGGCAGCCAGGTGCAGGGGGGTCTCCCCGGTGCCCACGGTGTGAGTCTGGGGACAGGCCCCTCCATCTAACAGAGGTTCCCAGGGCCCAGAGCTTTCCGGGAAAGGCCTGTCCTCCACCGCCCCACAGCAGACTGCTGCCATCAGGGGTGTCACCCCCTCTGCGGGTGGGAGAAAAGGAATGGGCAACAAGTCGATCAAAAGGACACGGGACGGGGCATGGAGGCTCAGGGAGAATCACAGCCCTGAGGTGTCGGGAAGCCCAGCTCTGGCTCTTGATTTTGTGTGGCTTTGAGTCAGGTGACCTCTACTTTTCTCCAGGCCTCAGTTTCCTCCTGTTCAAGGAGCCAGCCAGCAGGCCTAATTCTCTAACCTTCTCGGGCAGTGGTTCTCAAACTTGAGTCTGGATTACACTCACCTGGAGGGCTTGTTCAAACAGATCCCCAAAAGCTTGAGTATCTGAATCAGGAGCTCTGGAGCCCAAGAATTTGTATCTCTACCCATTTCCCCGAGGGCACTGATTCTCCTGCCCCGGGGCCACTCTGTTGTGAGGCACTAATTCTAACATTTGCTTCTTCAGGGCTGATGGCAAAGGATTTTCTGATTCTAAGGGTCAGAGGGATTTGTCCTGGCCCGGGTTGGCTCGAGTACCAGGCCCATGGGTGTCCACGTCAGGGCTGTCCATCTCAGCTTCCTGGGGAGGAGTCAGCAGGGCTGCCTGGGGGAGTTCTCGACAGTCACCACTCAGAGACCAGAGCTGGCACTTGGAGGGTGAGGCCGTGTCTTCAGCCTTGGGATCAGAAAACAACCGGAAGGACGGTTGGCTTGTCCCTTCCCCCTTCCCCCGCCTCGGGACCATTCCTGCCTCAGTGCTTCCACCTGGCCTACCTCCTCTCCTTCCTCGGGGCCTGAGCACATCGCCACTCCGTCCTCATCAGCGTGGGCCTCTGGTTTCAGGGTCCTGGAAGCGGGTGGGTGGGTAGAGGACTTCAGGGTCCACAGGTTTGCAGCAGTCTTCCACCCCCTCCCCTTCCTCCGTCCTCAACCTCCGCAGTGGCTTCTCTGTTGCTTCTGATCATAACTGTCTTCACAGGCAAGAGTCCCCTCCCTGAGCCCCAGTCCCTCCACATTCTCACTTGAGGCCGATGCTGTCCTCGCCCAGTGGGGGCCGGCGTCGGCGGGGAGCTGGCTGAGTCCGAGGCCTTCGAGCGAACCCAGGGGGCAGCCAGAGGGCCCCATGCTCTCGGCGCCTCCGCCGGATGAGCTGAAGGATGAGAAGAGCCCCAAGAGCCAGGAGAAGCACCCCGGCCACTGGCGAGCACAGCACCGGCCAGGGAAGCTGGTTGGCGGGGGGCTCTGGTGGGAGAGACAGAAGGAGGCCGTTCCGGGTGAGGCTGTAAGACCTGTGGGCCTCAGTTTCCTCATCCGTAAAATGGGAATAACAATGCACCCGCCTCCATGGGGTTGTTGGGAGGATAAAAGGAGTTAGTACTGTAAAGCGCTTAGAGCACAATGGGCACGTAGTGCGTGCGACGTGAGTTCTTGCTCTCTCGTGAGCTCTGCACTGTCTGACACAGGAGTGCTGATGCCCTCGGCCTAGCAGAGAGGGTGCGCCGAGACCGAGGCTTGCGGGAAGCCCAGAGGGAGGCTAGCACAAAGCCCTTGGGAAGATCAGGAAGGAGACTGGAGCGAAGGGGCCCCGGGAAGATCCCAGCTAGAGAAAGCGGGTAACAAGGGTAAGGCCCCACAAAGAGCACTGGGGTCCCGGGGCTCCTGTTTCATTTGACCGCCATGCTGGTTGCGGCGTGAAAGCTGGCCTGGGAGCAAGGTCAGCGGAAGTGATGGGGCCACCTACCGGTGCCTGCACGAGGGTGGGCAGCCAGCAGGGGTCCCGGCAGGAGGGGCTCCAGGGCCTCCACTGCAGCCATGGCAGCAAGGAAGCGGAGCAGGAACCCAGGGTCCCAGGGACAGCGGGATGCAGGGTGGTCAGGGCCACAGCGGGACAAGTCCACACCCATCACCACCACAAACCTGCGGGCGAGGCACCTCAGGGACCCCGTGTTGGTCCCGGGCTCCCTGCCCTCACCCCTCGCCAGCCTTACCCTGTGCTGAGGGCGTCTGTCTCCTTGCCCACAGGCTGCGTTTGAGGGGCTGCTGTTTCTTGAGAGGGGTCTGGGACTCCTCCCAGCTCCTCTTCGGCCTGGGCCCCAGGATAGGGGTACACCATGTCCCTGCCGTCACTGTCCTTCCTCACCCAGAGCCCCACCCTCAGAGCCAGGGACAGTGCCCGGGCCAGGGCAAGCAGCTGCTGGTCCAGGGCTGGGGGGCTAAGCACCACCAGCAGGGCCAGGGAGGGCCCCCACTCCGAGTCCCCATCTCCCGGCCTGCAGTCGCCTCCATCCCAGCCACACTCCGGGGTGTCGCAGCCTTTCTCACAGTGCCCGTTGTGGAAGTGATCGCGGCAGAACTGGTCATAGGCTGGACTGGGGGGCGAGGAGAGGGGGCTCAGGACCCCCTCCTTCATCCCAGAGAGGATTCCTGATCTCCCACAGCCTCCGGGGCACTCGCTAACGGGGCAGCTCCAGAGAATGGGCTTAGGCAGGCCCTGGGTGGTAGGTAGCCCAGACACCCAACGTTGACTGACACCTTGTTTCCTAGGACAGTCCCTTCTCCCTGCCCCCCAAGCTCCCCGCTCCCTGGAGGAGAGCCCGAGGCACTTTCCCCCAGGTGCCGGCTGTAGGGGAGTCTCCAGGCAGCAGCTTGGAGAGGCTGGGGCAGAGATGGTGCTCGGGTGGCTTTCGCTTCCGGCTAACCTGATGCTGCCCCCCCCCCCCCCGGGTGGAGCCTAGGCCTTCCACCCCCTCTTGGCAATGCTGACAGTGATGAGGGGGGCAACACCCTGGAGCTTGAGGCTGGGTGACACTGTAACTCAGGAGCACCTGTGGCCCTTCACCCCAACTCACGTGCAGGCTGGAGGAGTCTCACAGTCATAGCCATCAAACAGGCATTCTGCAGAGTCACACTGCGGGTGGCACTGCCCGTCGCGGAAGAGAAGCCAGCAGCGGGAGTGGGAGGGGCAGCCCTTCCAGGGGTCCAGGACCCCCAGTGAGCAGTCCCCTCCATCCCAGTTTCCTCCCGGGCCACTGCAGCCAGCATCACAGGCCCCATCTCCCCCTCTGCCCTCACACCCCTTTGCTCTGGGGCTCTGACACCTGGGCCCTGGGGAGCTGGGAGGGCAGGAGCATCGGAAGCTTGGGCCCCCCAGCTTGGAGGTCTCTGAGCAGCTGCCGTTGTGGAGGCAAGGAGAAGGAGGGCCACAGCCTTGAACGGCTGGGGTCAGGCAGTCAGGGCCCCCGTAGCCATTGAGGCAGGCGCAGTGGGGTGGGAAGCCAGACTTGGGGGAGGGCAGACACAGCCCACCGTGGTGGCAGTGATGGGGGCCACAGGAGGGGGCTCTCTGGCTGCAGGTGGGGCCTTCAAAACCCTGCGGAGAGGAGGAGAGAGATTGGCAAGGGACCTTGCGTAATTCTCCCCACTTCCTCTCAAGACACTCCTGGGTAAGATAACTCGGAGGGTCCCAGAGTGTCCATCTGGAAGGGGCCTCAGAACAAGTTGATCATTTTATAGATGTTGCAACCAAGTCCCATGTTTTTTCCACACAATGACAGTACGTGGTGGTGACAGCGGACGAACCACAGCTCTGCAGCCAGCTGCATGGACTGTAGCATCGCAGTTCAAGTCCCGGCAGACTGGAGTTAATGAGTGTTAACTGAACTACTGTCCTAATCCTTGGAAATAGGACTGTATACGCTCTCTTCCTCTGGAAGGGGGCAGGACAGAGGAGGACATAAGTACCTGCAAGTTATTAATGTTGTCATTCTTGGGTTTGGTTCATGGGTGTTATATTGTAAGAATAAAATATATAGAAGGCCATGCACAAACCAATGAATGTTGTTAGTGTATCATGAACCAATTTTATGCATCGGGCTCAGCGTGTGCACACACGCACACAGTTAAAAGAACTGGGCACTTACCCAAAGTCACCCAGCTTGATTTTGGGGTCCTTATGCATTCGTGCTACCACCTGATCCTGCCTCCACTCCCCCCCCCCCTTTTTTTTTCTGCTGAGAGGCACTTCTGTGAGCAGGGGAGGGCTTTCTCCTGCCAGTCCCACTGCAGAGCCCCCAGGCGGCCCTCTAGGCCCGGCTCAGGCGTCGCCTTGTGTCGGTGCTGGGGCAACGGAGAAGGCAGCGTGGCAGTCACTCACCGGGGGGCAGCGGCAGGTGAAGCCTGGGGGTGGTCCTGCCGTGGCCTCACAAGACCCTCCGTGGGAGCAGGGCTGGCTCTGGCAGGGGTCCATCTCCTCTTCACACCGCTGGCCTGCGGCGGGGTGGGACCAGATGTCACTGCTTTGGTACTGCCTCCTTTTTGCTCATTCCTGGGGGTCAGCCCAGCGCTAGCTGCACAGGTACAGGGACCCTGGCCATATTCTCTGGGGACAAGATGACTAGCTACCTTGTGGGAGGGGATTATCGGGGTTTCCATGGCCAGCTCAGCTGCCCCCCTCCCCACCCCCTCCTCACCCGTGTGCCCGGGCAGACACTGGCAGTAGAAGGCGTTGGCTAGAGGGTGGCAGGCTGCAGTGCCTCTCGGGTGGCAGGGCTGGTCCAGACACTCGTCCACATCCCCCTCGCAGCGCAGCCCCACGAAGCCTGGGGGGCAGGCGCAGTGGAAGCCTCCGGGTGTGGGGGTGCAGGTCCCCTGGTTGTGACAGGGCTGGGACTGACAAGCGTCCGGTTCCTCTGAGCAGTTCTGTCCTTCGTAGCCCGGGGCGCACTGCAGGCAAAGCGGGTCAGAGGAACCAGGAAGGAGCCCCCCCAGGCTGCAGAGCTCACAGCTCCGGACAGCCTGCCCGCCGCTTCCAGCTCCGGTCACCCCAGCCCTCCCCACGTGCAGCTCGCCCCATCCAACACACAGCACACGTTATTCCGTGAGGCACGGCGCACACCCCTCCAGCCCCAGACAGCCTCTGGACAGGGCGCCAACCTTTCGGACCTCACGGCCCACGGTTGTGACCGCTGCTCCAGGACACACTGCCACTGAGGAGAGCTCCTTTGGGGTAGAACCTCTCTCCACCCACCGCCCCGGCCTGGCCAGGCTTTAACCTGAGCACTGACTGCCGGCCCTCGGCGCCGGCCACCCCTTCGGGAGCAGGAGCGCAAAGAAAACCAGGCGGTCCCTGCTGCCCGGAGGCTCGCAGGCGGCAGCTGGCACGGCTTGCGTGACTTACACGCGGGACCTCCTAAACTCCTTCACGTCACAGAAATGGGGCCGAGTCCTGGAAAGACGGACTTGTACAAGCCACACAGCGAGGCGGCAGCTGGGCAGTGCCGGGCTGTGGCTCCGTAACCGGCGCCCGTACCCTGCCTGAGCGTTCCACCTTCTGCTGGGGAGGGGATCGGTGCGAGGCCTTGGCCATGTGCCGAGTTCTTGCACCAGGAAGGCGAGCATGCAAGAATGGAACCAGAAAGGCTTCGGGGAGACGGAGGGAAGGGGCTCACAACCAAGTGGCTGGAGGCTGAGGAAGCAGGCGAGGGGCTGTTTGGAAACTTCTGGAGGGAGTTTCACGAAAGAGAAAGCTGAGCAGAGGTGCGCGAGGGTTACTGGTCAGCGCGCTGCTTCGGTGAGTGTGTGAAATGCTCACAAGACGACGCCGTGGAGGGTGGTTAGGGGGTGCATGGTGCCTTCGCCCCCAAGTCCCGGTTCTGAGTACAGGGACGAGGCTGCTCAGGCTTGAACCTTAGTTTGGCCTCTAGCTCCGTGACCCGACCGCCCCCCCCCCCCCCGCCCGGACCCAGCCTGGGGGGCCGTTCAGGACGTGTTCCTGAAGAAGGCACCCCTGGCATCATCCGGTGGGGAGGCTGGGGAGGGCACCAGAGGGCCGGGATGGGGTGTGCAGCGAAGCCAGACGCAGTTTTGTGTTGCTGGAGCGGGGGTGGGGGGAGAGGGGAGGGCATGAGGCCTGAGAGCCAGGGCGGGTCTCGCAGGGCCGTGGTGGAGGAGGCAGCCACTGGGGGGTTCTGATCAGGGGGTGACGGGTCAGCAGCAGAGGAAGGGCTGGGCAGGGACGATGGGAGGCCGACGCAGGTGGCCACGTGGAATGCAGCAAAGGCCTGGACTGAGCCAGTGTTCAAGGCGAAGGGACAAGGGACAACACAAATACTTAGGGGTGAAGTGGCCGGACGTGGTGGCTGGTGGATGTGGGCCAGGGAAATGAGGGATCGCTGCCCCACCATGCCGACGTTCCCCATGGCCCTGACCCCGCTCACCTGGCAGAGATACCCCGCGGGCTGGGCCACGCAGGTGGCCCCGTGCTGGCAGGGTCTGGACTGGCATGGGTTCACCCTGTCCTGGCACAGACTGCCCTGGAATCCCGGGGGACAGTGACAGAAATAGGAGGGGCCGCTGTCAACGCAGAGCCCTCCATTCTGGCACAGGGAAGAGACGTCTGTGCCTGCGGAGAGACAAACAGGATCAATAAAGCTAAGGGGTGGAGGGCGCCCCGGCCCAGACACTGAGCCCAGAGGCCCATGGGGCCACCATCATTCTCGGGGTCGGGGTCGGGGGCGGCCTGAGGGCCAGCCCTGCCTGACACGGGTTAGAGCCTCGCGCTTCCCCCGGCCGTGCTGCCTGAGGGAGGGCCGCCCCTTCTCGGGCTGTGGAGCGTACTTCTGACCCTCCAGCGTGCGCACTGCCACCAACCACCCCGGCCCACACGCCTCTCTCTGAGGTCTTCTCACATCAAACTCATCTGCACAAAGGGCTGTTTTTACTTTTTAAAAAAATATTTTTATTGATTGCAGAGAGTAAGGGAGAGAGAGAGCTAGAAACATCAATGATGACAGAGAATCATTGATCAGCTGCCTCCTGCACGCCTCCTATTGGGGACTGAGCCCGCAACCCGGGCATGTGCCCTTGACCGGAATTAAACCCGGGACCCTTCAGTCCACTGAGCCAAACCGGCCAGGGCAAGGCCTGCTCTTTCACAAGGGGCTTGGTGTGGCGTCACGTGTGGGAAGCGACATGTGTTGAGTGCGGTTGGGTTAAGTGTGTCCACTCTAGAGATGATGATAGTGACAGAGTCGAGTTGCTCCGCACTGATTACGTCCCTGCGGTCGTGTTAACGAGTCTTATTGATGGGCTGGCTGGTGTTTCTTGAGCTGCGCTGAGCGTGGTGCTGGGAGCTGGGCCGTGTGAGGGCGCCCTGGGCGCGGAGTGTGTGTGAGGGCGCCCTGGGCGCTGAGTGTGTGTGAGGGCGCCCTGGGCGTGAGTGTGTGTGAGGGCGCCCTGGGCGTGAGTGTGTGTGAGGGCGCCCTGGGCGTGAGTGTGTGTGAGGGCGCCCTGGGCGCTGAGTGTGTGTGAGGGTGCCCTGGGCGCGGAGCGTGTGTGAGGGCGGGCGCTGAGTGTGTGTGAGGGTGCCCTGGGCGTGAGTGTGTGTGAGGGTGCCCTGGGCTCTGAGTGTGTGTGAGGGTGCCCTGGGCGCGGAGTGTGTGTGAGGGTGCCCTGGGCGCGGAGTGTGTGTGAGGGTGCCCTGGGCGCTGAGTGTGTGTGAGGGTGCCCTGGGCGCTGAGTGTGTGTGAGGGTGCCCTGGGCGCTGAGTGTGTGCTGGGTGCTGAGTGTGTGTGAGGGTGCCCTGGGCGCTGAGTGTGTGTGAGGGTGCCCTGGGCGCTGAGTGTGTGCTGGGCGCTGAGTGTGTGTGAGGGTGCCCTGGGCGTGGAGTGTGTGTGAGGGTGCCCTGGGCGTGAGCGTGTGTGAGGGCGCCCTGGGCGCGGAGCGTGGAATCAGCCTCTGTGGTTGGCCTGTGTGGCTTGGACTCTGGGCCGAGTGCTTTGTGGTCCCGTGTGTGATGGCCTCAGGGACGGGGCAGGGAGGGCGCCTTTCCCCCTCATCGGCTCCCCGTCGGCCTGGGTGGTACCTTGGCTCAGGGCGGCCTTCTGGCAGGAGGACAGCGGGACTTCGCAGCGACGCCCGGTCCATCCCTGGAGGCACGGGCACTGGACGGAGGGCCCGGCCTGGAGGCAGCGGGCGTTGGGGGGGCAGGGCTTCTGGGCGCACAAGTCCATCAGCGTCTGAGGGTTTGGACGGAGCGTCAGGCCCCGCCCCCCTCCCCCCCCCAGACGGTGCCTGCCGCTTCAGCTCCTCAACATCCGCTCAGAGCCCCGGGTTCCTTTGCTGCCTACACCCCCGGCGCCCGGGCCGGCCCCCGCAGCCCCTCTCCATGCAGACCTCAGTGCCTGGACTCCCAGACCCCTCCCTGTGGGGGCCCTGCTGCCACCTCTCCGGACCCCAGACCCTCCCCCCCGCGCTCCCCGCCTGCCCCTCAGCACACCTGGCTCGGAGCCCTCACCTGGCAGCTGCTCCCCGTGTAGCCGGCAGGGCAGAGGCAGCGGGCGCCCTGGGGCCCATCCTGGCAGGTGGCCTCGTTTCTGCAGGGGCTGGGCAGGAGACGGGCGCGTAGGAGGCAGGGCCGGGACATGGGGAGGGTGGCCCGGGGAGATGGGAACCGAGGGAGGCCCCCCCCCCCCAGAGAAGGAGGTGGGGTGGGAGGCAGCCGGACCCAGAGGAGGAGGAGGAGGGCCTTGGCCCCGGCTCACCTGTCGGCGCAGCTGGGACGGACCCTTCCCTCACAGCGTGGGCCCCGGAAGCCGGGGGCACAGAGGCAGGAGGGGGTGCCGGGCCTGTTCACACAGGTGCCCCCGTTGAGGCACGGGGCTGGAGAGAGGGGGCCGGGAGCCAGGGGTTGGGTTCTTGCCTATCGCCGGCCTGTGACCTCAGTCACACCACACAGCCCCCCCACCCCAAAGAGCGCCAGCGCGCGGCCCAGGGTTCGCTCCGGCCCAGCACCCCGGCCCTGCGCCCAGCCCCGGCCCGGCGGCGCTCACCCGAGGCACAGAGGTCGCTGCGGCTCTCGCAGCGGGGCCCGGTGTGGCTTGGAGGACAGGAGCAGAGGTGGCCCCCGGGGCGGGGGCTGCAGGAGCCACCATTGAGGCAGGGTCCCGAGTGGCACGCTGTCACCTCCTCCGTGCAGGCGGGCCCTGAGGAGGGGAGCCCTGTCTCTCCTCTCCTCCCCGTCCCACCCCCTTCCCCTCCCCCCAGCCCTCCCCCCTCTTCCCTCCCAGCAGCTTTGCTCCTCGCCACCTCCAGCCCCCGGCCCTTGGACGGGGACAGGGCCCGAGGCCCGGTGTCACACGGCCCCACGGCCGGCCCTTCAGAGGGTGGCAGCGTGTACGTGGCTCAGGGAGGTCTCACCTGTGTAGCCCGTGGGGCACGTGCAGTTGTAGCCAGAGGGCTGGGGGTGGCAGGTGCCCCCGTGGGCACAGGGCGAGGAGACGCAGCCCCCCAGCTCTGCCTCACACTCCGGTCCTGTCCAGCCCACGTCACACACGCACGAGGCCCTGTCACGGAGAGGCGTTTTCTCCCGCCTCCCATTGGTCGGTCCCGGGGCCGCCTGTGGCCCGAGACTCCGAGGCCTTTGCCCTCAGCAGCGCCCCCGACAATGGCCGCCTCTGCCGCCTCTGCCCGCGCCCCGGGCAGCGCCCCGTCCTCTGCCGCCTCTGCCCGCGCCCCGAGCAGCGCCCCGCGGAGCAGGTGCTCAGTAACCGCTTGTCTGGGGGACCGGCCCTGGGGCTCAGCGCTCTTCTCTCGGGCTCGCCCCTAGGCCTTCGCTCCCCGTTTTTTGTGATCTCCCCCTCCTGGACCACACTCACCGCCCAGCCCTGCCCCCTGAGGCGGGCACCTCAGAGCTCCGCCGTCTCCTTGTGGTCCCCACGGGCCCCCACAGACCTGCCCGCTGTCTCCTGGGGAGGGGGGGGGGCAGGACGTTACCTCTGGCAGTGCCCGTGCCGGCAGGTGCAGTTGTCCTCCGCGGGGGCACAGCCGGGGCTGCCGCCCGGGCAGAGGCAGCGGGCCTGGTCCTCCTGGCGCTGGCACCTTTGCTCGGGCTGGCACAGGCTGGGGGCACACAGGGGAACCTCGCAGAGATGGCCTGGGCGGGGAGATGGGCGAGAGAGACGGGGTCCCTGCATGTCCCCCATGGGCCAAAGGCCGCTGATGTATGACACGCTCCTGCCCGCGAGTCCTCAGGCCCCTGTGCCCGGCCCGCGCTCCCTGCCTCCCCCCTGCGCTCCCGAGGGGCGGCCGTGACCGCCTCTGACAGACCCGGCTCCCCTGGAAGGCCCGCCCAGGCCTGCGCAGCTCGGCGGGCTGGGGCCGTGTCCAGGGCCCCGCACGCGGCTCTCCCAGCCCCTCCTGGCCTGTGTCCTTCCCGCCCAGACTTCGGCCCTCGGGCGGGCGTCTGTCCCCTAAGTGCCTGCTACCGGAGCGAAGGAACGGCTTCCCCTTGAACGCCCCCCTCTCCGGCCCCAATCCCGCATTCACGCCGAGGCCGCGGTAACAGCACCCCGTGTGCAGCCGCAGGCTTCGCGCGGAACGAGGGCTCCCGCCTTCCGCTCTCCATCTCACACCAAACACGCCCGTGACGGCGGCCCACCCGGGACTCAGTCCCCGCCGCCTTGCCAGTGGCTCCCGCTGACCTGTGAAGCCGGAGGGGCAGAGGCACGAGAAGGCTCCCGGGAGGTCGAGGCAGCTGGCGCCCGGGGGGCACGGGCCGCTCAGACACTCGTCCACCTCGGCCTGGCAGCGCGGGCCCGCGAAGCCTAGGGCACAGGCACGCTCAGGGCTGCGGGCGTCCCCCTCCCTCCCCATCCCCTCCCCTCCCCTCCCCTCCCCTCCCCTCCCCTCCCCTCTCTTCCCCTCCCCTCCCCTCTCCTCCCCTCCCTCGGTGTCTGAGCCCGCTTACCCGGGAGACATTCACAATGGAAGGCCCCAGGCTGGTCCTGGCACTGCCCGCCGTTGGCACAGGGAGAGCTGCCACACTCGTTGACGTCCTCCTCGCACCGGGAGCCTGTGAACCCTGCGGGGGGGAGGGGGCAGAGGGCGGGGCATCTCTGTTCCTTACACGCATTAGGGAGTCGTTACACGCATTAGTCGTTACAAGTGTTGGGCTGAGCTGTGCAGGCCAACGTCGTGGTCGGAAGAAGAACCGAAGTTAGCGGACAGCGAGCCCTCTTGCTACAGGAACGAGCGCTGCAGATGAAGGGCGTGGGGGCCCGGCCAAGCGCATCGCTGTGTAATGAACGCTCCAGTCGGAGGCTTCCTAGTGACTTGAGCTTCAGGACTTTACAGAGCATAACGTGGTCACCTTGTTCTTCATACAAATAAGGCGCCACTGGATGTATGTGCTAATGCAGAAAACGCATTTTATCCAAAGCAAAATCCCAGCCCTGGCCCTTCCCCTGGCCAGGAAGGGCGAACCTGGAGGGCTTCCCGGAGGAGACACGTGGGCAGGTGCCCCTGCAGAGGATTAGTAATGGCACCGACCTCGGGCTGCCGTGGAAGGAGGGACAGGACAATGCCGGAGCCTACAGCTAGGTGTGTGCTCAGTAAGCCCGCCGCCGTCACAGCGGAGGACCGAGGGCCCCGTGCCGCCAGGAGTCCTGCGGCTGTCCCTGCGGTGGGCAGCGGCCCTGGCCGTGCAGGGCGCACCAGGGGCTCGGGTCTGGGAAGGAGGGCTGAGGGGTGATTTGGCAGGACAGTGATGAGGGTGGGCGGGCAAGCAAGGGAAGGAGGATTTGGGGGACATGACCTGGAGCCTGAACGGTGGAGGCTCAGAGGCCCTAGGCGAAAACAGGGTGGAAGCGGCACTCACCTGGGGCAGGTGCAGGGGGGCGAGGGCGGGGTGGGCAGGCAGGTGCAGGGGGTGAGGGCAGGGTGGGCAGGCAGGTGCAGGGGGGGAGGGCGGGGTGGGCAGGCAGGTGCAGGGGGGCGAGAGGGCGGGGCAGGGTGGGCAGGCAGGTGCAGGGGGGCAGGCAGGTGCAGGGGGGCGAGGGGGGCAGGCAGGTGCAGGGGGCGAGGGGGGGGCGGGGTGGGCAGGCAGGTGCAGGGGGCGAGGGCGGGGGGCGCACTCACCGGGCGGGCAGGTGCAGTGGAAGCCGTTGAGCCGGTCCTGGCAGTCAGCCTGGTGCAGGCAGGGAGCAGAGGCGCACTCGTCCGTCTCCAGCTCACAGAGCCGCCCTTCTAAGCCTGAGGACGGAGCTCGGTGAGGGCTGCAGCGCCCAGGGGGCCCGGGTTCTAGAACCAGCCTCCCCCAGCCTCAGGCTGCCCTCCCAGGGCGCCGTGTGCATGCGGGCTGCAGGGATGAACTCGGGGCCCTGCTGCCTCGGGAGAAAGCCCAGGACAGGCGCCCGCCGGCTGTGGGAGGGCTGCGAGGACGTGCCTTTTGGGGCCCTTCCTCTGCGCCCAGGGGGCGGGCTGAGGAGCCAGAGGCCCCGAAGGACAAGTGAGACAGGGCATCTGCTGGGAGCTCCGCCTCTGTTCTCCCTGGGCCGGCTCTGTGCCGGGGAGGCCGGCTGTGTGCAGGGGAGGCCGGCTCTGTGCCGGGGAGGCCGGCTCTGTGCAGGGGAGGCCGGCTGTGTGCAGGGGAGGCCGGCTCTGTGCCGGGGAGGCTGGCTCTGTGCCGGTGAGACCAGTGCCCCAGCGGGGCCTCTAGGGCATCGGGGAGGCTCGTCGGTCCAGACGTGTCCTATTCCTCGGGCAGGCCCCGGACCACACTGCACGCCCCCCCCCCCCTCGCCCCCCGCCTGGGAGCCTGCTTCTGCAGCTCCTCATGCCCACAGCCTGTCCCTTGGGTCCTGGACGTTTTCTCAGCACGTTCCCGGGAAGCCGCTCAGCTTTAGGGGGCACGAAGCCTGGGCCTGAATCCTGGCTCTGCGACCTTGGGCAGGTCACTTAGTGTGTGTGTGAGGGTGAAAGGAGGGACGGGAGAATGCCTGAGCATTCTGAGAATGCCACTTACAAGCTGGGCGACCTTGGGCAGGTCACTCAGCCTCTCTGAGCTTCAGTTTCTGCATTTACAAAGCGGGCACAGTAACGGGCTGACCTCGTGGGGCTATTGTAAAGCTTAGATGGGCATGTAACCTGCTCAGTAGCACCTGCACAGGGTAAGCTATTCTCGTCAGTTTCTTTCCACTCCCGGCACCGGGGGGCGAGCGGAGCTGGGTGCGGCCTGGCAGCATTCCCTTCCTGTTGCACCAAATTCAGGCAACAGGCCCTTCGAGGGCTTTACTGCCGAGCTCCACAGAGGAGCGCCTCCGTGTCGGGAGGAGCATTCTGGGTCGGCATGCCGTTTAGGAACTGCTGTTCTGCTCGCGTGACGGGCCTGAGTGCGGGGACCGGGCGGCACACTCCACGAGGACTGGGAAACGCATGCCCCTCCCCGGAGTCGAGCAGTGCACAGCCTTTGCCATCTGGGGCCCCGAGTGTTCATCTGGGGTGGGGGCAGGAGCAGGCTCTCGGGGAGCTGACTCGGCTGCCCTGAGGCCCTCCATGCTCTCGAGGCGAGAGGGCCTGCGGGTCCGGGACGAGCCCGCGGGTACCTGGGGGGCAGAGGCAGTGGAAGCTGGCGAGCAGGTCCAGGCAGGTGCTGCCCGGGCGGCAGGGCTGGGACAGGCACTCGTTGTGATCGGCCTCGCAGCGGGAGCCGGTGTAGCCAGGCGGACAGAGGCAGTGGAAGGAGCCGGGGGTGTTGAGGCAGGAGCCGCCGTGCTCGCAGGGCCCCAGGCCTTGCTGGGCTGGGGAGGGAAGAGCCGGGTCCCCAGGGGCCCAGGCCTTGCTGGGCTGGGGGAGGGGAGAGCCGGGTCCCCAGGGGCCCAGGCCTTGCTGGGCTGGGGGAGGGGAGAGCCGGGTCCCCAGGGGCCCAGGCCTTGCTGGGCTGGGGGAGGGAAGAGCCGGGTCCCCAGGGGCCCAGGCCTTGCTGGGCTGGGGGAGGGAAGAGCCGGGTCCCCAGGGGCCCAGGCCTTGCTGGGCTGGGGGAGGGGAGAGCCGGTCCCCAGGGGCCCAGGCCTTGCTGGGCTGGGGGAGGGAAGAGCCAGGGGCCCAGGGTGGACGGCCGGGCAGCCAGCCGCTGGGGGCCGGGGCCGGGTGTGGCAGAGGAGACCGCGCCAGGAAAGGGCAGTGCCTTCAGGAGAGAGGACTGCGTGGGGCTGGGCGTGGGGAGAAGACCACGTGGGGGAGAGAGGCCAGCCCTGGACAGGTGCAGGGAGAGAGCCGTTCATGCTTTTAACTTGGAAAGCGATCGGCCTGTCTCCAGTGCGGAGGCTGTCGGGGCTCAGAGAGGGCCCGAGGGGGCGCCTCACCCATCTGGCACTCGTCCAGGTCCTGGTGGCAGGTGGGGCCCGCGTAGCCGGGCTGGCACAGGCAGAGCGTGGCGCCCGTCAGGGGGTTGGTGCTGCACTGGGCTTCCCCGTGGCAGGGCTGGCTCAGGCACCTGTCCTCCAGGTGACACAGGAGGCCTGCGGGCGGGAGGCTCTCAGCGGCCCCGGGGGCTTCTCTGGCAGCCGCCCCCCAGCCCCGGGCCTCCGCCCACACCTGTGCGGCCCGGGGGGCAGAGGCAGGAGAAGGCGCCCACGCGGTCGATGCAGGTGGCTCCGGGGGCGCAGGTGGCCGCGGCGCAGTCGTCCAGGTTCTCCTCGCAGCTGGCGCCGCCCCAGCCGCTGACGCACACGCAGTGGAAGCCGCCGGCCGCGTTCCGGCAGGTGCCGCCGTGGCCGCAGCGAGGGGCGCGCTGGGGCTCACACTCGTCCACGTCTTCCGAGCAGTCCCGGCCTGCGGGAGGGGCGGACGGGGCTGGGCGGGCCCGTGGGGGCGGCAGGGGCCGGCCGCCGGGGCCGTTGGCGCCGGGAGCTGGGCTTCAAGGACTCACCTGTCCAGGCCTCCGGGCAGAGGCAGGTGTAGGTGCCCAGCCCATCCTGGCAAGTGCCGCCGTTCTGACACGGGCGCCCGGCACAGTCATCGGGGTTCACCTCGCAGCGCGGGCCTGTGAGACCTGACAGGGCCCCGGGTCAGCCGAGGGCGCCAGGCTCCGGCCCCGGGGGCGCAGGGCCTGCGAGCACACACCTGGGGGGCAGAGGCAGAGGTGGGCGGTGGCGTCCTCCCCGGGAACCAGCCGGCAGGTGCCCCCGTTGGGACAGCCCGCCGGGGGACAGGGTCCTGCCCGGAGCGCGCAGCGGGGGCCTGTGCGCCCCGCGGGGCAGACACACCGGAAGGACCCCAGGGTGTTGTGGCAGGCGATGCCCTCGGGGCAGGGCCCGGGGTCTCGGAAACACTCGTTGACGTCGCGCTCGCAGGCGTGGCCCTCGAAGCCCGGGGGGCAGCGGCACTGGATCTGGGGGTAGGTGGTCAGGCACACCCCTCCGTTCATGCAGGGGTTGGCTGAGCAGAAGTCCCGAAGCTGGCACTGCTCGCCTGCGGCCGGGGGCAGAGGGCAGAGGGCAAGGGCCGTCAGCTCCCAGGGCCTGGGAACAGCTCCCCCGCCTCTCACCTCCCCATTCCCCCCCCCACTTCGCCCTGCCCCATCGCCCTGCCTCGGTTGGCTTGTTTCTTGGGGGGTTTATCGGGAGCGAGGATATTTCTGAGCTAAAGGTAGGACATGGGGTTGTTGGCGTGTTGCAGATCGGCCCGGCCTGGGGGAATGGGACACGGGCCCCCTCGGGGTGACGTGGTGGGGGGTGGAAAGCGGCCCTGCCTGCCCGCCCCCAGGAGACTTAGCACCCCCAGCCCCTCTCGTCCGGCCGCCTGATCTTTGCGAGGGTGGAATCTTCGAAGCAACAAGAGACTTCCTGCACAGCCACCGCGCCACCGGCAGGGGCACTTGTGCCCGCGTGCTGTGCGCCAGGGCGGGCTGAGCGAGCGCCTCCTGAGCAGCGTGGGCACAAGGGCCGTCAGCTCCCAGGGCGTTCGCCACACGCCACCTGTCCGCTGCGGACACAGTCTTGTCAGTGGCAGAGCCGGCCTGGACCGGGGAAGGGGCTGCCCAGAACCCCGACGCCACACGCAGGCCTGGTCCCGCGTGCCGGTCCCTGACGCCCAGTCTCAGAATTACGTGGGCAGCTTGAACATCTCCGTGCCCCGGGCCTCCCAGACCCACCAGCCCCTCTGGGGTGGGCGCTGGTATTTGAAGGCACTCCAGGGAGCTGCTGTGCCGGCCGAGGCTGAGAGGCCGCAGCCCCCGAGCCGCCCGGGCCCCACCCCCCAGGGCCTTCCCCCGCCTCCCGGCCTTGGCGGCCTGGTCCAGCCCTCCAGCCGACAGCCCTGCGGCCCTTCCTCTCCGCGGCCGCAGGCTCTGTCCTCCCCCGCACCATTTCCTCAGGGCGGCACCCCCTTCCCACCCCGTCCTGCTGTCTTGCACCCTCCTCCTGGGGGGACACCCATTCCTCTCCCTGGTCAGACCCTCTGCACCCCTTCTCACCCAGCACCTCCCCCCACTGAAGTCTGCCTGGTGACCCCGGCACCCAGCAGGCAGAGGCCACTCGGGTGCTCAGGCAGAGCCCGCTGCGGGCCGGCTGACCCTGAGGCTGCGGCGGGCAGGGGCTGGGAGAGGACTCGGCTGCACGCTGAGGAACCGCTTTGGAAGTATGTCAGACTGGGGCGGTCAGCACAGCTGTGTGGTGAGCGCCAGTCGCGGGTGACCGTGTCACCAGGGACGGCTTGTGGATTCTCAGGGCCCCTGTCTCCGGCCCGGCCCAGCCCCCGCCCGCCGGCTCCCCCCGCCGCTCACCTGTCCACCCCGGCAGGCAGGAGCACCGCGGGCGTCCTGAGGCCTGGACGTGGCAGCGGCCCATTTGGGAGCAGAAGGAAGAGCAGGGGTCCTTGAGCTGGGCCTGGCACCTCTCGCCAGTGAAGCCCGAGGGACAGGTGCAGAGGAAGCTGGGGGCTGAGGAAGAGGGGGCGCTTGGGGAGCCCGGGGGGACAGGAAGCAGGGCTTGGCAGCTGCCCCCGTTCTGGCAGAGCTGGGCGTCCTGGCAGGGATCGGGAAAGCGGCACGTCTCACCCAGGAAGCCAGGAGCACACCTGGGGGGGGGGGGGGACTCACATCACTGGCTGAGGTTGGCCTTCTGTCCCCTCCCCCTCCGGGCCTCTCCCTCCCCTTCCCAGTCTCCCTCCCCCACAGGCACCTCACCGACAGGTGCCTCGGCCCGGAGACAGGCTCAGGCAGGTGCCGCCATTGGCACAGGGTTCTGAGAGGTTCCCGCAGGGCAGCCCTAGGATGGAGACGGGGACCTGTTAGCCTCCTACCCGTTCCTCGACCCCATGTGGTGCCCTCCCCACCCCCCAGGTCCCAGGCCTCTCACTGACTCATCCCCACCCCCCTTCCTGTTTTTTCTCTGGCCTCCGTCCCTGGTCCCTCGGAAGCAAGACAACAGGGATCAGGAGGGGCGAGGGGACTCCTGGGAGGTGAATGGCTGAGACAGAGAAGGGATTTCCTCCCGGAAGGGCCCAGCATTGAGCCATGGGGGGGCGGGGGCGGGGAAGGGGGGCCTGAACCGGAAAGGGACTTGGTGGACCCTCAACCTTTCCACGTCTCCATCTCGTCACGTCTCTTTCCCCACCAGGCGGTCAGTCTGTTCCTCTTCCCCCCAAATGAGCCCGCTGTCCCCAGGCTCCAGGTCACTGTGCTCTCCCTGGGGGTGGGCACCCTGTCACCCACCCCAGCAGACCCCTGGCACCAGGCCCGCAGCCTTGGTGTGCGCAGAGCCCTCCCGCCAGCTGCCCCTCCAGGGCGAGCTCTCCTCCACCCAGTGTCCCCTCAAAGCACGAGGCTCGGCCCCGTCCCAGCCCGCCAAAGGTGGCCCCTCTTCCACCAGCACGGCCCCCTGGCCCTCACCTCCGGGCTCCCCAGCCCAGGAGCCCAGCAGCCAGAGCAGCAGCAGCGAAGGGGGCTGCATTCCCGAGCCCGCAGCCCTCCGGCCGGAGCCTCCTGCGCCACAGCCCCTTCCTCCGCCGTCTTGGCCGCCGCGGGCCTCAGCTGAGTTGTTTCCTGAGTCGCACAATGTCCTGGACACCCAAGTGATGGGGGAGGGAGGAGGGACATGGAGGGGATGAGGGAGGGGCCTTCCATCCCTGACAACCCCTGCCCCCCCCCCCCCCCCAGGACAGAGTGGCTGGAGGGCAGGTGATGGGAGGGGAAGAACGGCTGGTGGGGCCTGGGGACATCCCAGCCCTTCTGCTGAGGCGGCCTCTCCCTCCCCAGGGGGCACTGCAAGGTGGCGCCTGTGCGGGGGGGGGGGGGGGGGGGGGCGGGGGGCGGCCAGGGGGGGCAGGGGGGGGGCAGGGTGTGAGGGGAGCGCTGCTCCTCTGCCAGGGGAGGTGCCTGCTCCTCGGGGCCATACAGATGCTTCTCCGAGAACTGCAACTTGGCCAGAGACTGCCCGGCCTCACTTCGGCCTTGCTAGGGCTCCTCCCCTTTGGGGAAGGAGGGGGGTGTCGGCTGCTCCTGGGGAACCCTGGCCTTCCTTGGAGGGGAAAGTGTAAAACTGCCATCAATTTTGCAGTCTGGATTATTCACAGCAAACCCTGCATTTGGGTCTTTCCCCTCCCCCCATGTCTCCCTCCCTCTACTGCAGAGTCCCTGGGAGGCAAGGAATGCTAGTCATTGACTTTATGTATTTTTAAAATATGTTGTATTGATATTTTTTAGAGAGAGAGGAACGGAGATGGGGGGGAGGGGAGAGAGAGAGAGAGAGAGAGAGAGAGAGAGAGAGAGAAAACAACGATGTGAGAGAGAACATCTGTTCCTTGCCTCCTGCATGCCCCCTGACCAGGAATTGAGGAATCAAACAGTGACCTGTTCGGTGCACGGGACAAAGCTCAACCAACTGAGCCACACCATCAGGACCAGGCATTGACTTTAAAATCGGACTAAATAACATCACGAAAGAGAATCCGCTGCCCTGACTCACCTTACCTGCTTTGTAAGCCCTGCCATTGGGCTCACCGTCTCCGGCCTTCCTCTGCTGGCTCAGGACTGAGAGTCAGGCGACTGGCACAGGTGCGGCAGCAAGTACCCTCTGCAGCCTGGGGCACCCTGAGCAATTCCTCTGCCGAGGAATGCACCACTTAAAAAAGCTTTTTATTTTTATTTTAAATATATTTTTATTGATTTCATAGAGGAAGAGAGAGAGAGAGAGAAATAGAAACATCAATGATGAGAGAGAATCATTGATTGGCTGCCTCCCACACACCTCCCACTAGGGATCGAGCCCACAACATGGGCATGTGCCCCTGACCAGAATCAAACCTGGGACCCTTCAGGCCATAGGCCAACGCTCTATCCACTGAGCCAAACCAGCTAGGGCAGCTTTTTATTTTGAAACTAGTGGCCTGGTGTACGGATTCGTGCACATTGAAAGGAAATTAATTAGAAGGTGGCTGATGGGGTGGGACTGGGTGAGACAGGCTGGACACACCCTGGAGGCGCCCGGGCTTGAAGGACGTCTGTGGAGTGAGCGGGGTCCCTCTGACAGGTGGGGTCCCCTAGCCTGGCCAGCGGGGATCAGGCCGAAACCAGTAGTTCAACATCCCCAAGGGGTTCTGAAGTACGAGAGGGCACTCTACAAAGTTGCTATTGCTCGGCAGCTCCTGCATTGAGCGTCTGCCTCCTGGTGGTCATTGTGTGTCATAGCTACCGGTCAGACGGTCGCTTTGGCTTTTATATATATAGATTGCCAGCGCACGTCATATGTACTGGCCCATCAGTTGAACAGTCAGATGGTTGGTCACTTAGCCTTTTATATATATAGATAACTTAAAACTCACAGAAAAGGAGCAATGAGCCCTAACTGGTTTGGCTCAGTGGATAGAGCGTCAGCCTGCAAGACTCAAGGGTCCCAGGTTTGATTCCGGTCAAGGGCATATACCTTGGTTGCGGGCACATCCCCAGTGGGGTGTGTGCAGGAGGCAGCTGACTGTTGTTTCTCTCTTATTGATGTTTCTAACTCTCTATCCCTCTCCCTTCCTCTCTGTGAAAAATCAATAAAATATATTTTTAAAAAAGGAGCATGATAGTAAAAATAATTTCGGGATATTCTTCACTCAGATTCACCAGTTGATATCATTTAACCATGTTTGCTTTGTCATTATTTCTCTAAATACACATTAGAGTATTTTTCTGAATCATTTGAGAGTAAGATGCATACAAAATATCCCTCTACTGGTAAACACGTTGGTGTGAACTTCTTAAGAATAACATTAGCGAGAGAGGAACCAAGATGGCGGTAAAGTTAAACAACTAAACTGTCGCCTCGCACAACAATTTAAAAAATACAACTAAAAAACAAAACGTCTACCACCCAGAACCACGGGAAAGCTGGCTGAGTGGTAGATTTACAACTAAGAAGAGAAGGGAGCACAAACGCTGGGGAGCTGAGGTACGGAGGCGCGCGAAGTGGGCTGGCGGCGGGCGACTGGGCGCGCGGCTTTTCTTCAAACCGAAGGGAGACAAACTCCCGATCACTCTGAACTCCAGTTTCGGGGGACACGTGGGGGACCCAGACGCCTATGGGGAGAAGCTGGATTCACTCTCGGTCGGAGAGTGAGAGTGACTTTTCTGCAGAGGTGTGCCCAGCAATCAGGGTTTGCTGCGCTGGAGTGCGGGACACGGGGACTTGGAAACGCGGAAAGGCAGAGACTGCTGAAGGCAGCCATGGCTGTTGGCCACGCCCCAGCCTAGTGACGCCCTGAGACCCCGCCCCGCCCTGAGATCCCACCCCGCACATTCTACAAACCCGCCCAGGCTCCACACAGCGGCCTTTACATATAAATGGCCTGTGCTGTGGCAGCTCAACCAAATTAACTGCAGCTCCAGTCAGACTGCTCCAAAACCACCCAAGCAAAGAGGAGAAAACTGTAGTTCTTGCTGTAGCTCCTGCTGGGAGGCCTCAGACCTGCACCCCATTGGAGATCCAGACACTAGGGTATCTAGTGGTTGGTGTGGATGACACCAGATTTCAACCACTCTCATAAGGGACACATTCAAGAGGCAGACTCAGTGAGCACCAAAGCCCTACTTTGTCTCCAGCACAGCAATTCTTCCGTTATAGACACAACAGGTCCTCACAGCCAATTGGCCTGGAGGTCAATTCCTCCCAGTGTACCAACAGCAATCAAGGCTTTTAACTACACCAAGACTTTCCACTCAGCCCACAAAGGGGTGTACCAAGAGTGACCACCTAGAGTGATTGGGGAAGCTGAGCTACCGGCCCCTATAGGTCACTGACCACACAAAGTCACTCCATCAACACAGGGAGGCAGCCAAAATGTGGAGACACCGAAGTATGTCACGAGTAGGAGAGATGGAGGAAAGCAAACTAATGGACGACACAGTGTTCAGAACCACATTTATAAGGTTACTCAAGAATCTTCTAAAAACCGCTGAGAAACTTGAAGAGACCTTCAAGGACCTTAATGAGAATACAAAAAAAAAATGGAAAAGGACCAGTCAGAAATTATGCATACACTGTCTGAAATAAAGAATATATAGACACTCAACTGTAGACCACCGTACCCGAAGAGTCAAACCAAAGATCTGGAATATGAGGAAGGAAAAAACAACCAGAGAGGCAGAAAGAAAGAAGAATCCTAAAGTGTGAGGATAGCGTAAGGAGCCTCTGGGATGGCTTTAAGCGTACCAATATCCGAATTTTTGGGGTGCCACGAGAAGAGAGAGAACAAGATACTGAAAACCTATTTGAAGAAATAATGACAGAAAACTTCCCCGACCTGGTGAAAGAAAGACTTACAAGTTCAGGAAGCACACAGAACCCCAAACAAGAGGAATCCAAAGAGGACCACACCAAGACACATCATAATTAAAATGCCAAGGGCAAAAGACAAAGAGAGAATATTAAAAGCAGCAAGAGAAAAACAGTTAGTTACCTACAAGGGAGCACCCATACGACTGTCAGCTGATTTCTCAACAGAAACTATGTAGGCCAGATGGGAATGGCAAGAAATATTCAAAGTGATGAATAGCAAGAACCTACAACCAAGACTACTCTACCCAGCAAAGCTATCATTCAGAATGGAAGGTCAGATAAAGAGCTTCACAGATAAGAAAAAGCTAAAGGAGTTCATCACCACCAAACCAGTATTATATGAAATGCTGAAAGGTATTCTTTAAAAAGAGGAAAAAGAAGAAAAAAGTAAAGATAAAAATTATGAACAACAAATACATATCTATCAACAAGTGATCCTAAAAATCAAGTGAATTAAAAATCTGAGGAACAGAATAAACTGGTGAACATAATAGAATCAGAGGCATAGAATGGGAGTGGATTGATAATTCTCAGGGGGAAAGGGATGTCTGTGTGGGGGGTACGGGAAGAGACTGGACAAAAATCATACACCTATGGATAAGGACAATGTGGGGGAGGTAAGGGCAGAGGGGAGGTGGGAACCGGGTGGTGGGGAGATATGGGGGGAAAAAGGAGAAACAATTGTAATAATCTGAACAATAAAGATTTATTAAAGAAACAACAACAAAAGAATAACATTAGCCCTGGCTGGTTTGGCTCAGTGGATAGAGCATCGGCCTGCAGAATTGAAGGGTCCCAGGTTTAATTCCAGTTAAGGGCGCATGCCCCGGTTGCAGGCTTGATCCCCAGTAGGGGACATGCAGGAGGCAGTCGATCAATGATTCTCTCTCATCACTGATGTTTCTACCTCTCTCTCCCTCTCCCTCTATGAAATCAATAAAAATATATTAAAAACAGAATAATGTTACTCTTTTATTTTTTAATTTTTTAATGATACTCTTACATAACCGCAGTACAACTATCAAAATCAGGAAACTATTAAACAAAAAATATTAATGTCCATGGCTAAAAGTCTTTTTGTGTTTTATATATACTAATATATCTATATCTATATCTATATCTATATCTATATCTATATCTATATCTATATCTATATCTATATCTATATCTATGTCTATATATATCCTCACCTGAGGATATGTTCATTGATTGTAAAGAGAGAAAGGAAGACAGAGAAACATTGAGAGATTTGCTGCCTCCTGTATGGCCCCCAGGACCATAGCAGCAACCTAGGTATGTGCCCTGACCTGGAATCAAACCCACAACCTTTTGGTGTACAGGATGATACTCCAACCAACTGAGTCACCCAGCCAGAATGGAAAGTCTTTTTAAAAGAAAGGGTTTAGCCCTGGCCGGGTAGCTCAGTTGGTTAGAGCATCATCCCGATACACCAAGGTTGCGGGTTCAATCTCCCATCATGGCACATACAAGAAACAACCAATGAGTGCATAAATAAATGGAACAACAAATCTCTCTCTCTCTCTCTCTCTCTCTCTCTCTCTCTCTCTCTCTCCCTTCCTCCCACAAACCAATGCATTTTAAGGGTTTATTAGGGCATTGATGGAGCCTCCCCCGGCATCATGGCGAGGTGGGAAAGACCACCTGCCCGCAGTCCCGGAGTTTTGCTGCATCAGGTGGGGGAAGAGAGGCGTAAGCCATTCTGAAGGACTTACATTGGCTATAGACAAAGGAGGCAGAGAAGGTGAAGCAGGCAGCTCTGGGACAGGCAGAGTCAGCAAGGGAGAGGCGTCCGCTCCTGTGGATGAGCTTGGAGCAGATGGGGAGGTACACGTGTGAATGAGAAGCAGACTCCTGGGGTGCCTGTGTTAGGGGCAGAAGTAGAACATTGGAAACTAATTATAATGATAAGAAATGTTAATCATGCTCTGTTAACTGTGATGGCTCTGTTCTGGTTAGAAAGCACATTCTCACCCGCTGGGAGCCGCATGCCCTGAGACATGGGAGCTCACATGGGAATGCAGTCCATCCTCCTGTCCCGAGAACTGTCTGTCCTATGGAAAGATTAGCACCCTCGGGGCTGAGACACCTGCTCTTCACAACCCCCAGGGGGTGTCCGGGGCCCGCCCTCCGTGACCCCCACCCCCCAGCCCACATGACTTGTAACCTGTAATGATTATCCCGTGCCCACTTCCCCACGCCTGTATTTCCTATTTCCCACGTGATCTTTGTCCCTCTACCCTATATAGCAGCTGGCTTATGGGGGGGTGGGGGGGAGGAGAGCGGATTTCCGTGTCTGACCTGCTGCAGGCAGGATTGGAATAAACCCCCATGTATGATTCGACCCTGTCTCTGCTGAATTGGCTCAAGTAGTGACAGGCAGCCCAGACCCTTGGTTGTCCAGTTACACATTCTGGTGACCCAGATGGGCCACAAGTGGGGAATTCCTCTGGAGTGAGCACCAGGGATCCCGCTTGCTGCCTGGCCTGGGGGTTCCCAGGCTGAGGCCTGGACTCTTACTTGCAGCGCTGCCTGGAATTTTCCTGTTCTGAGTCCCAGCCCAGCCTCAGCAGTCCCGTTGTCTCACCTGAGACCTCAGTTGAGTTGAGCGTTCTGGGGCCTGTAACGGGGGAAGTCAGTTGTCTGCTGCCCCCATCTGGGGTGAGTCTGACCAGCTCTTGGTTGCAAGCGGCCTCTCAAGGTCCTTGCCTGGTTATTCTGTCTGGCTGTGCAGGGTAAGGTCTGACTGTGCAGGGTAAGGTCTGGCTGTGCAGGGTAAGGTCTGGCTGTGCAGGGTAAGGTCTGGCTGTGCAGGGTAAGGTCTGGCTGTGCAGGGTAAGGTCTGGCTGTGCAGGGTCAGGTCTGGCTGTGCAGGGTAAGGTCTGGCTGTGCAGGGTCAGGTCTGGCTGTGCAGGGTAAGGTCTGGCTGTGCATGGTAAGGTCTGGCTGTGCAGGGTCAGGTCTGGCTGTGCGGGGTCAGGTCTGGCTGTGCAGGGTAAGGTCTGGCTGTGCAGGGTCAGGTCTGGCTGTGCGGGGTAAGGTCTGGCTGTGCACGGTAAGGTCTGACTGTGCAGGGTCAGGTCTGGCTGTGCAGGGTAAGGTCTGGCTGTGCAGGGTAAGGTCTGACTGTGCAGGGTCAGGTCTGGCTGTGCAGGGTAAGGTCTGGCTGTGCAGGGTAAGGTCTGACTGTGCAGGGTCAGGTCTGGCTGTGCAGGGTAAGGTCTGGCTGTGCAGGGTCAGGTCTGGCTGTGCACGGTAAGGTCTGGCTGTGCGGGGTAAGGTCTGGCTGTGCGGGGTAAGGTCTGGCTGTGCAGGGTCAGGTCTGGCTGTGCAGGGTCAGGTCTGGCTGTGCAGGGTAAGGTCTGACTGTGCGGGGTCAGGTCTGGCTGTGCGGGGTAAGGTCTGGCTGTGCGGGGTAAGGTCTGGCTGTGCAGGGTAAGGTCTGGCTGTGCAGGGTCAGGTCTGGATGTGCAGGGTAAGTAGCTGTGCAGGGTAAGTAGCTGTGCAGGGTAAGGTCTGGCTGTGCAGGGTAAGGTCTGGCTGTGCAGGGTAAGGTCTGACTGTGCACGGTAAGGTCTGGCTGTGCAGGGTAAGGTCTGGCTGTGCAGGGTAAGGTCTGGCTGTGCAGGGTAAGGTCTGGCTGTGCACGGTAAGGTCTGGCTGTGCAGGGTAAGGTCTGGCTGTGCAGGGTAAGGTCTGGCTGTGCAGGGTAAGGTCTGGCTGTGCAGGGTAAGGTCTGGCTGTGCAGGGTAAGGTCTGGCTGTGCACGGTCAGGTCTGGCTGTGCAGGGTAAGGTCTGGCTGTGCACGGTAAGGTCTGGCTGTGCAGGGTAAGGTCTGGCTGTGCAGGGTAAGGTCTGGCTGTGCAGGGTAAGGTCTGGCTGTGCAGGGTAAGGTCTGGCTGTGCACGGTAAGGTCTGGCTGTGCAGGGTAAGGTCTGACTGTGCACGGTAAGGTCTGGCTGTGCAGGGTCAGGTCTGGTTGTGCGGGGTAAGGTCTGGCTGTGCGGGGTAAGGTCTGGCTGTGCACGGTAAGGTCTGACTGTGCAGGGTCAGGTCTGGCTGTGCAGGGTAAGGTCTAGCTGTGTACGGTAAGGTCTGATTGTGCACAGTAAGGTCTGGCTGTGCACGGTAAGGTCTGGCTGTGCAGGGTAAGGTCTGACTGTGCAGGGTAAGGTCTGACTGTGCACGGTAAGGTCTGGCTGTGCAGGGTCAGGTCTGGTTGTGCGGGGTAAGGTCTGGCTGTGCAGGGTAAGGTCTGGCTGTGCAGGGTAAGGTCTGGCTGTGCAGGGTAAGGTCTGGCTGTGCGGGGTAAGGTCTGGCTGTGCAGGGTAAGGTCTGGCTGTGCAGGGTCAGGTCTGGCTGTGCAGGGTAAGGTCTGGCTGTGCGGGGTAAGGTCTGGCTGTGCGGGGTAAGGTCTGGCTGTGCACAGTAAGGTCTGACTGTGCGGGGTAAGGTCTGGCTGTGCGGGGTAAGGTCTGACTGTGCACGGTAAGGTCTGGCTGTGCAGGGTAAGGTCTGACTGTGCACGGTAAGGTCTGGCTGTGCGGGGTAAGGTCTGGCTGTGCAGGGTAAGGTCTGGCTGTGCACGGTAAGGTCTGGCTGTGCTGGGTAAGGTCTGGCTGTGCAGGGTAAGGTCTGACTGTGCACGGTAAGGTCTGGCTGTGCAGGGTAAGGTCTGGCTGTGCGGGGTAAGGTCTGGCTGTGCAGGGTAAGGTCTGGCTGTGCACGGTAAGGTCTGGCTGTGCAGGGTAAGGTCTGGCTGTGCAGGGTAAGGTCTAGCTGTGCAGGGTAAGGTCTGACTGTGCACGGTAAGGTCTGGCTGTGCAGGGTAAGGTCTGACTGTGCACGGTAAGGTCTGGCTGTGCGGGGTAAGGTCTGGCTGTGCAGGGTAAGGTCTGGCTGTGCGGGGTAAGGTCTGGCTGTGCAGGGTAAGGTCTGGCTGTGCGGGGTAAGGTCTGGCTGTGCAGGGTAAGGTCTGGCTGTGCAGGGTAAGGTCTGGCTGTGCGGGGTAAGGTCTGGCTGTGCGGGGTAAGGTCTGACTGTGCGGGGTCAGGTCTGGCTGTGTGGGGTAAGGTCTGGCTGTGCAGGGTAAGGTCTGACTGTGCACGGTAAGGTCTGACTGTGCGGGGTCAGGTCTGGCTGTGCGGGGTCAGGTCTGGCTGTGCGGGGTAAGGTCTGGCTGTGCAGAGTCAGGTCTGGCTGTGCAGGGTAAGGTCTGACTGTGCACGGTAAGGTCTGGCTGTGCAGGGTCAGGTCTGGCTGTGCGGGGTCAGGTCTGGCTGTGCAGGGTAAGGTCTGGCTGTGCAGGGTAAGCCACAAACGGTTGTCTGTCTGTTGTGCGCACTTATAAATATTGTAGTAAGAGTGGTTTTTGCCTGGTGTACTTTTGCCTATAATCTTGCTTAAATTGTTCAATGATGGGTGCTGGTGGCTCTTGGCTGGGCTGGACTGCAGGCCTGGGGACACCAAGGGCTGTGAGTTGTCCCACTGGAGCCTCTGTGGCCCAGGCGCCTCTGACACCCCGTGTGCACCCAGAGTCCTGGGCTGCCCCTGGGGCCCACATCTTTGTGCAGGGAGGGTTGTTGTCTGGCAGAAGCAATAGCTGGGTAACCAGGGAAGCTGCTCCCGGTAGAGACGGATGTGGGGGTAGAGTTCTCATTTTAAACCTCCCCGGTCCATTTCTCCTTGGATGTGTGATTCTCTGTTGTCCCCTTCAAACCCCAAACTTTCTTACTTTTTTTCAACCAAATGTCCTCCTGAGAGACAGACTTCTGAGGAGTAATATGGGCTTCCTCTCGATGGCAGCTCATCAGCGGGTGTGTGCTGGAGGCTAAATCTGGTGGGTCATAATAAGTGTGGGAAGTCCTCAAAAGGCTGAATGGACTCTTTCAGCAGGGCTGAAAATCTGCATATATTATTGCCTGCTGCCAGACAGCTGAAGGCAGTTCCCCCAACCTGATAATCTTACTGATTACCAAACCTTACCTTTGATATGTATATCTGCTTTACTAAAGGGAAAAATCCTATACAATAAAGTGGTAATATGCAAATTGACCATCATGCCCTCGCACAAGATGGCCACCCCCATGTGGTCACTAAATAGCCAGCACAGGAGGGCAGTTGTGGGTGATCAGGCCAGCAGGGGAGGGCAGTTAGGGACGATTGGGCTGGCAGGGGAGCAGTTAGGTGTCAATCAGGCTGGCAGGGGAGTGGTTAGGGGGTGATCAGGCTGGCAGGCAGAAGCAGTTAGGGGCAGTCAGGCAGGCAGGCAGGTGAGTGGTTGGGAGCCAGAAGTCCTAGATTGGATAGGGTGCATGTTGGGCTGAGGGACACCCCCTTGCCCCAGTGCACAAATTTCATGCACCGGGCCTCTAGTCCTATCTAATAAAAAATAATATGCAAATTAACCATCACTCTGCTACACCCACAAGCCATGTCCACCAGCCAATCAGGAGCAAGTATTCAAATTAACCAAACCAAGATGGCTGCAGCCACGGAGTGAGCAGGAGGCTTGGGTTTCCCCGGCAATGGAGGAAGCCAAGCTTTCAACACACCCTGGCCAGCCCAGGCCTCCGCTCAAGGCTACAAAGTTTCAATTATAGAAGATAAATAAATCCCAACAAAAATAGCGGCAGCCACGGAGCTGGAGAGAGCAGGAGGCTTGAGTTGCCCCCAGCGATAGAGAAAGCCAAACTTCCTGGCCTGCCTTGGCCTGTGCTCAAGGCTACAAAGTTTCAATTATAGAAGATAAATAAATCCCAGATACCAGGGCCTCTGCTTGGATCTCTGTGGGGTGTGGCCAGCCTGCAAACCACCACAGGCCCCTCTTCCAGGCCACCCCACGCCCCAAGGGAACCCCCACCCTGATCCGGGACACCCTTCAGGGCAAAACCAGCTGGCCCCCACCCATGCACCAGGCCTCTATCCTATCTAATCCTATCTAATAAAAGAGTAATATGCAAATTGACCATCACCCCAACACATAAGATGGCTGCCCCCATGTGGTCAAAGATGGCTGCCCCCATGTGGACACAAGATGGCCACCACAAGATGGCCAGCAGTTGGAGGGCAGTTGGGAGGGACCTGGCCTGCAAGGGAGGGCAGTTGGGGGCAATCAAGCCTGCAGGGGAGGGCAGTTAAGGGTGACCAGGCCTGCAGAGGAGGAAGTTGGGGGTGACCGGGCCTGCAGGGAAGGGCAGTTGGGTGGGACCCAGGCGTGCAGGGGAGAGCAGTTGGGGGAGACCAGGCCTGCAGGGAAGGGCAGTTAGGGGCAAACAGGCTGGCAGGGGAGCAGTTAGGCATCAATCAGCCTGTTAGGGGAGTGGTTAGGGGGTGATCAGGCTGACAGGCAGAAGTAGTTAGGGGCAATCAGGAAGGCAGGCAGGCAGGCTAGTGGTTGGGAGCCAGAAGTCCCAGATTGGATAGGGTGCAGAGCCGGCTCACTCCCGAGGGGTCTCAGGTTGGAGAGGGTGCAGGTTGGACTGAGGGACACCCCTCCCCCTCACACAAATTTCATGCACTGGGCCTCTAATGTGTTAATAAAAAGCTAGGGGTCCAGAGACTAGGGGAACTGAGTTACTAAAGCTAAGCCTCCCTGGCTCCCCCAAAAATGCCTCCCAAATTTATATTTCATATCTAGTTTATTAATATACTCGCACCCCTTCTCCAGATTCCTGAACCCTAGCAGATGCAGGATAACACCCCGGCGTTAGGTGTGGCCAGTGGGGGGGCCTCTGCAATGCAGAGGGAATGGGGTACTTCTCCTTTGCTGCCTGTCTCATTCCCTGCCAGTGTCTGGGCTAAGGGAGCTACAACTATTGTCCTGCTGTTCCTCCTCCTCTCGGCCCTTCCTGACTGGGCCTCCCCCAGCCTCAGATCCCTGCTGCTGCTCCTCTAGGCCCTGCCTGGCCCTGAGGAGGGGGCGCCTACTGTCTCGGGTCCCCTGCTGCCCTGGTGAGTTCTGCCTCCTGCTGGCGGCTTCACCTCGGGGCGCTCTCCTCACTCAGGACTCTTCTCTGTTGGCAGAATCTGCAGGGCAGAGTCTGGGCGCTCTTTCCTGCCCCTCCTCGGCTTAGACTCTAACCGCTCCCTCTGTCTTGAACCTCTGGCCCAGCTCTGTCAGTTCCGAGGTTTTGGAGAGGCCAGGTTCTCACTCCCATTCTGGCTTCTTGCCAGAGGGTTTGGCGTCTCCCCAGGGAGTCCAAGCTGGAACCTGAGGCCACTGCTCCAGCAACTCTCCCAGGAGCAGCCTCTGCTCCTTTCTCTCCGAACCCCCCACGCCTCTCCGAGCAGCTGAGGGGTCTGCCTTCCTGCCCACGTTGTTGTGTGGTTTCTCCACTTCTTCACCTGTCCTGTCAGTGGTCCCCCTTGTGAGGGAGGCTGCTCAGAGCAAGAGGCTTAGCGTTCCCTGTTAGAAGCACCTCTCACCGGGACCAGAGAGGTGTTGTATGAGAGACCTTGACTGCGCTTCGAAAAGCCAATTTATTAAAGCGATTAAAAGATGCTCCTTTATTGAAAAAGCAAAGCCAGCAAACTTATGCATCTGGCTTAGAAGGGCGGCGGGCGCTCAGCTGATCTGAGGAGCGAGCTGGGTGGGGGCCCGGGGCGTTACACACCCTCCTGTCTATGGGTCTCAGGACTCCTCCGCTGGCTGTACTGGTGCAGAGTAATCCTCCAGGTCCCTTTCACTTTGCTGTGGCGTCCCAGAATTCATGAGTAACACCTGGCAGCTTTATCCTGACAAACCTGCCGGCTGCTCTGCTTAGGGAGTAAAAACACTCTTTTTTCCCTTTCCCCTCCCCCTCCCTTTCCCCATTCTCTCATCAGGGTTTTTAACCATTTGCTCTCCAGGGTCCTTTGCTGGGAAGATAATGGTTTGTTAGTTACAAGCTGGCTGTGAATTGCCCACACTGCTTGGCCTTGTTTTAACTTTCCTGTCCCAGTTTCCCTATTCCTCCTGCCCTGGGTCCTGTAACATTCCCCAGGTGCAGGCAGGGGGTGTGTCCTCTAGCCTTTCAGTAGGGGCGCCTTGAGAGGTGGGAGGGGAGGGGCAGGCGGAGGAGAAAGGCTTTGGGTTTGGGGGAATGGCAGAGACAAGGTCTGGTGTGGGCCTTTTTCAAAGAGAGGGTGCCTGTGTGCACGCATGTGCATGCGTGTGTGTGTGTGTGTGTGTGTGTGCGTGGTCCATGACAGGAGAGACCCTTGCCCTGTCAGGCCTGGGGCAGCAGTGAGATTGGGGAGCAAGGTGGGGCAGACCAATGCGTGGGGACATACTTGCTCAGAGACGCTGACATTGTCCCAGTGTTCCCTGTGGGAACTCAGTTTTGCTATAAAAAAAGAGTAACAGTTTATTAAAATAAATAAAAATAAAATTAATAGAACGAGTAACAGTAAAGCATCAGTGAGTGAGTACGTGGTGAACTCGTCCCAGCCCAGATCACTCCCTGGTGTCCTCTCCTGTCCTGCCTGCCCCTCAGCCTTCCGAGTCATCCTGGCCTGGTTTCCGCCGCTCAGCTTGCTGTGCCCGTGGCTTCATCTGTCAGGAACCCTGCAGGGAGTGGTCCCTCTGTCCGTCCATCTGCTTCCCGGCTCCCCTCCAGCTCTCTAAGATCCCTTGGCGGCCCCGCCCCGCCCTCCTCCGTGTCCTGTCCGCCACGTGCTGGCCACACGGGGGCAGCAGAGCCTGACGGATCCCGGTGCGACCCGGCGGTGCTGGTCCACTGTTCCTGGGCTACCGACCCCCCAACCCCACACCCTTTGATGGCGCCTCCCAGGCAGGTGCTCCGCTTCGCCCCCTGGAGACCTGCTGCTTTAGAGAGGATTTCTGGAGCGAGGTCTGGAGTGAGCCGGCTCCGAACTCCTGAGCTCTCACACTCCTTCCAGCGGCCGCTGTGTCCGAGTGGATCAGAGACAGAATGACCGGCCAGAGACCAGGCTCGGATACACAGGGAAACGGGCGGGTGATGAGCGATCCAGGGCAGCAAAGACGGGGAGGGTGTGCGGTTTAACGACCCCACCAAAGGGCAAACCTTACCCCACACCTGCAGACAGAGCCCAGAAGCGCATAGCTGGGAACAAACGGGATAGTGGGATCAAGACCAAACGAGGGAGGGGCAAGAATAAGACAGAAAACCAGGGGCTACCCCACGGGGCCCTGGACCCTCGCTCAAGCTGCCCCTCTGACTTCGGCTCTTAAATGACTTTTGCCTCTTGCTGCAACTTCCCGTCTCTCCTCGCCGCGGAATTCCTCCCTCTGCGCAAGAACTTGGCCTTGCAGACCCCAGCACCGCGGACACTTTGAACCTCAGTTAACAATTATGTGCAAACATTGCACGGACTATAAGAACAACTCCAGTACCACATCCAAAGAGACACGAGTATGCTGTTATAATGGAAAGTCTAACTTTTAAAAAATACATTTTTATTGGTTTTAGGGAGGAAGGGAGAGGGAGATAGAAACATGAATGATAAGAGAGCATCACTGATCGGCTGCCTCCTGCATGTGCCTCCCCCTACCACCCCCCACTGTGACGGAGCCTGCAACCCCGGCCTGTCCACAAGCTCCGGGCGGCTCTGCGGGCGGCCACCTCCTCTCTCAGCCAGCAGTGCGGGCTCCTGTGGGCACGGGGTGAGGGCACCTCCTCTCTCAGCCAGCAGTGCAGGCTCCTGTGGGCACGGGGTGAGGGCACCTCCTCTCTCAGCCAGCAGTGCGGGCTCCTGTGGGCACGGGGAGGGCACCTCCTCTCTCAGCCAGCAGTGCGGGCTCCTGTGGGCACGGGGAGGGCACCTCCTCTCTCAGCCAGCAGTGCGGGCTCCTGTGGGCACGGGGTGAGGGCACCTCCTCTCTCAGCCAGCAGTGCGGGCTCCTGTGGGCACGGGGAGGGCACCACCTCTCTCAGCCAGCAGTGCCGGGCTCCTGTGGGCACGGGGTGAGGGCACCTCCTCTCTCAGCCAGCAGTGCTGGGCCCTGTGGGCACGGGGAGGGCAGGCTTTAAGGGAGGTAGCGTTTGCCTCCAGGTTTCAGTCCCGACAGAAGCCGTCAGAGGAGAAAGGCCAGGCGCCAGGGGTGCGGTGGGAGGGGGTCCCTGGGCGAGGCTGAGTGATCAAGAGTTCGGACCTGGCCAGCTTCCGGTCCTGTCCTTGGAGGGGCCAGGTGGGAGCTGTGTTCTGGGGCGGGGGGCGGGGGGGGGTCCCGGAGCCTCAGTGTCAGCTTCGGGGACTCGCTAGCAATGCCCGTTCTCGGGCCCACCTACCGAGTCAGAAGCTGTTTTACAGGCCCTGCTGGTGACGCCAGCCCCGGAGGTGACAGCCACAGGCGGAGAGTCCCTCACAGAGGGTGTGAGGACAGGAGCCGAGGGGGAGAAGGGAGTCGTTTGGACATTCCGACCACAACTTTGTGACCCGAAGATCGTGCCCTGATCCGAGTGGCTACACCTGCGCCCCTGCCTGGGCCTTCCCGCCTGAGGGTCCGTGTGTCTCCACCTTCCTCCCTCTTCCCGTGTCCGCAGGGGGTTCTTGTCCTCGGCCCCTCGGAGCCCCTGGGGGCCGCGCTGGGCGGGGACGGGCGCTGCCCTGCCGCACGCCCGGGCCAGGGGCGCCGAGAACACGCAGCTGCGGTGGTTCCGGTGGTTCCGCTCCGAGTTCCCCGAAGCCGGGCTCATCTACCAGGACGCGGGGGCAGCGAGGAGCTGAGGGCCCGGGAGGCAGGGCGGACCTGGCTGGAGACTGAGCTCCTGGCCAGGGGCAGGCTGCTGCCGCGCATCCGCGACGCCCAGGCTCCGAGGAGGCTGCACCCTGCTTCCGCAGGGAGGAGGCCAGCGTGCAGCTGAGGGTGGCAGGGGGGTGGCCGGCTCTGCACTGTCCTGGGGTGCGGGGTGGGGAGGGGCCTCCAGGACCGTGCAGTCCAGCCCTCACCTTATGGAGAGGAAAGGGCGGCTCATTCATTTACTCACTAAAAATACAGAGAACCCCCACTATGCGCCAGCCTGTCTGGGCGCTGGGACACCCAGGGAACCAGAGATCCCTGCCTGTGCCGTCATGTTCTGGACAGTCACCGGGTAGATACGTGGGTAAGTGGGCTACAGGGATGGCCGGTGTGGCCCTGCTTAGGATGCAAGGCCGAGTAGAACAGGGCAGCAGGCCAGGCTGTGGGCGGGGGCAGGGGCGGGGGCGGGCTTCGCGGTCACACAGGGCTCACACGGGATCTTCCCGACAATCTGAGCACAAGTTCCAAGGAGGTAGGGATGTAGCAAGTGGCAGGAGGGCCAGGGGGTGCCAAGCAGAGGGAACCCCCGTGAAGCCGGAGCCGGGGTGTGGCTGGCTGGCTCCGGCGCCTGAGGAGGCCACGGCCGCGTGTCCGTGAGACCAGTGAGTGGGAGGGCGGTAGGAGCTGACGACACTGGGGAAGAGTTCCTGGTGCGGGCGGGCTTGATGGACAACCCCAGGAACACCCACAGGGAGTGTGCGCCCGAGCAGGTGCTTGAGGTCACCAGCCAAGGTCAAGGTCCCCCTGAGCACTTGAGGCTGAGGGACTGGGATTGGAGGGGCAGGTGATTGTGTTTTGAGCAGTTACAGTCCTTGTGACAGGAGTGTGTGGCCCCGAGGGGCCCAGGTGGGGGGAGGCGGTCAGTGGGGAGAGCAGGTGGAGGGAGGCAGGTGGGGGTCAGGGAGGCTGTGCTGGGGCGGGGGCAGGGGGGGGGCGGCTGGATGCCCTGCTGAGGAAAGAGCACAGGCAGTGCTGAGAGAACGGATGGAGAGGAGCATGGCTGGGGCTCGGATGGACGGGTTGTGAGGTGGGAGGCGAGTGGCATTGGGGCGGGCAGAAGGGATCACACATCATGAGGCTTCCAAAGTAGACCCGCTGGGTGAGTAGGTTTGGGGACAGTTTGCAGGGAGAGGGGCTGTGGCGCTGTGGCTGGTCGCCAAAGGAAAGCCTTTCTGACTGAGTGAGCGTTCCAGCCAGTGCGACCCCCTCCCGGCGGCCAGCCTGCTGCCAGCCCAGCACCGGCAGCGCCCTCAGGCCGCGGCCACTAATCCTCAGGAAGGAGAACGCAGGCCCCATCACAGATAGCTCACCCTAAACTCACCTGCGAGTTGGGTGGCCATGGATGAGCTCATTGGAGAAAAGCTGACGCTCAGCCTTTATGAAGGGAGGGAGGTGGTTACAGCTCAGGGCGCCCCCACTCCCGCCAGTGGGAGGCAAGGCCGGGGGCTCACATTTCAGAGGGGCCTCCACCTCCTCCCCGGGCAGGTGTGGGCTCTGCCCCCCGAGTACGCATCACAGCATCACAGGGCCCGAGGAGGACGAGGAGGACGGGGTCCGCATGCAGTGCGTGGCCTCCGGGTGGTTCCCGAAGCCCCAGGTGCAGTGGCCAGGCCGCTGGGAGGGCTGTTCACCTGGGACGCCCGCGGGCTGTTCAGCGCAGAGGCCGCGCTGGTGAGAGACCGCAGTGCAGGCAACGTGACCTGCTCCTTGCGCAACCCCATCCTGGGCCAGGAGGAGGCTGGGCATTTTCATCCCGGGTCAGAGCTGCTCCTGCTCCCCGCAGCTGGAGGGCGGGTGGGCCTGTGCGCGCTGGGGGGCTGTCCCGGGGTGCTGGGGGGCCGTCCCCGGGGGCTGGGAGGCTGTCCCGGGCTGGGCCCTGTTGGGGCCTTCCTCCCCCAGGCCTCTCTCTGGAAGCTGGCTTTCTGGGTGAGCCTGGCCGTGCTGGGGCTCCTACTCCTGGGGGCTGGCTATTGCGCCCACAGAGAACATTCCATGAGACTTCGGGCACTCAGGGACAGGGAGACTCTGCTCAGGGCTAAGGAGGAAGACCGGCGGGAAAAGGAGGCTGCGCTGAGGGCCACAGGTGAGGCCGGACAGGCCCAAGGCAATGGGTGTGGCAGCCGTGCTGAGAGGGGCAGGCCCAGGGCGGTGCCAGCACCAAGTGCCAGTTCTCCAGGGAGACCCAGGGCCTGGCGCCAGCAGGTGCGCGGAGACCCAGAGAGGGCACTGCAGGCTCGGGGTGGGGTCTGCAGTGGGGACCTCCAGGCTAGAGCGGTCTCTCCGGCGCTGTCGCTCATGCTTGCTCTCACTCTCTTTCAGGTGAACTGCAGGCCCAGCCGGTAGGTTCTGCTCCCCCCGACCCCTCTGCCCCTGCGGGAGACACTCGGCGTCGGCTCACCTGGCCTGTGTTTTCTCTCAGAATGGAGGAAGAGAGTTGGTGAGTGGCTGGTGAGTGGCTCTCCACGGTCCGCGCGCTCCTGCCCCACTTGGCCCAGTGTCCCTCTCCTGGCTTCTGTCTGGGCACATGCGTGTGGACCCCTTCCTGGGGCAGAAGTGGGAGCTGGTGGGAGGCAGACCCCAGCTCCCCGGGCTCCCCTGACCGGCCGGCTGCTGCTCTTCTCCACCCAGTGCCTGGGAACCGGGCGTGATGGTGGCCGGGGGTCTGCCAGGCACCTGGTCTCATTCCAGCCCTGACCACCGCTGTATGGCCTTCAATGCGCGTAGCTCGGCCAGCACCTGGAGCGGAGCCATGTAAATAAAGGGTCAGGAAGTGTAGGATTGTGAGCTCCTGCCTTCCCCCAGACACCACCCAGAGAGTCTGTTTTCTCCAGTTCCTGCGGGTGCTGATCAAAAACGATTGGGGGAGCCCTGGCCTGTGTGCTCAGTGGTTAGAACACTGGCTCTCCCACCGAAGGATCGCAGGTTCAATTCCCGATCAAGGGTACCTACCTGGGTTGTAGGGTTGATCCCTAGCCCCGATTTGGGCGCAAGCCGGAGGCAACCAATCTCTCTCCTTCCCTCCCTCCTATCCCCCCCTCCCTCCTTCCCATTTTCTCTAAAACTCAATGGGAAAACTATCCTATAGTGAGGATTAACAAAAAAAGTCACGGGGGACTGGGCTGGCCACTCAGGGACTGTGCCGGAGGGGGCCAGCGCCCAGAACAGGGACAGTGCTGGCTACCTTTAGAAACTATCTATATGAGAAAGAGTGGCCACTCTATCCCAGCTCCCACCTCACACCCTGTCCTTAACTTAATTCCCAGTTTGAGTTATTTTTCAACTATACCTTTGTCAGAAAAAGATTGGATATGAAAGTGCTTTCTTACAATTACAGAATAATTTATATTTATTTCCTAAAATATTTTCACACATAGTGCACCTTTTCATCCTGAATAGCAATGGTGAGTAAGTAGCAAGTGAAACGGGAGTTTTGAGGTTGTTTTGGAGCAGAGCAGCTAAGTGACCAGCCAGAGGCCACACAGCAGCAGCCCACCTGCCACGGGGTTTCCCTCAACCCCTGCCAGGCACCTCCCTGTAGGCAGTCTCCCCTGCAGAGCTGGTAGCCAGCAGGTTCCCGCTGTGCTGGGTGTAGTGGCCGAGGTCTCACAAGGAGTGTTCCCTTTCAGCCTGGGGGAAGGCCCAGCTGTAGGCAGGCAAGTGACTCTGTTTCCCGCGGCTTCACCTCCCCAGCCTCGACCCCGCCCCTTCTCTGTCAGTGGACCGCACCCCAGGGTGGGGTGGGTGAGCTTGCTCTCGTGTCACTTTTGTGGCCGCCATCTGAAGGGTGCCAGGACTCCTCCCAGGGAACACACACCGGCCTCCATCTGGCTCTCCCCCCACCGCAGGTCACTCAGGGTTAGCAGCACTGCTGAGCTCACCCTCCTGACAGCGGAGGGGTTGTGAGGAGAGATCGCAGGCCGGGACCACGGTGCAGATCATCGGTCTCTCTCTAGGTTTCAGAAATCCTGCTTGCCTGCGTAGGACTCAGGTCTTCCTAAGAGGTCCTTGGTTTTGGATCCTTCTTGCCCCGAAACCCCTCCCGTTTTTGGATCTACTGTATTTTCCAGCGTATAAGATGACTGGGCATATAGAAGATTTTCCTGGGTTAAAAAGTCATCTTATATGCCGGAAAATACTGTAGTTTTGGTCCTCTGAGGGATTGGTCTTCTCTGCTTCCTGATGCTCTGAGCTCCGTCTAAGTTGGTTCCTCCCTCTCAGCCTCCTTGGTGCTGAGGAGGTGGTTGCTTTAGAGCAGGTGTTCTCAGTCTGGGGTCCAGACCCTGCAGGAGGTTTCTGGTATAGTCTGTGACAGAGCTAAAATTACATGCAAAATTCTATGCAAAAGTCTGTAAAATAATACGCAAAATTCTGTATATGATTCTAAAATTACATTAGAACCAACATTTCCATATTGACAGGTTCATAGTGTGAGGTGGACAAATGTCTGATCTCATCTTAGTCATAAAACTGGAAAACAGGAGAAAACCAAGATGGCGGCATAAGGTATACACCTATACGTGCTGCCTCTCACAACCACCAAAACTACAACTAAAAGACAAAACGATATCACCCAGAACCACGGGAAAGCTGGCTGAGTAGAAGTTCTACAACTAGAAGGAAAGAAAAAAGTGCATTGAGACTGGGTAGGAGGTGCAGAGGCATGAAAGAGCAGAGGTATGGAGGCGCACACATGGGGCTGGCAACTGGGTGCCCTGTGTTTTTCAATTGGGAGGGAGATACAAGCTCCTGACTGCTCTGAACTCCAGTTTCTGGCGAGACTATGGGGACTCAGACTCCTATGGGGAGAAACTGGACTGTCTGGCATCGGGTCGGAAAGTGAGGGTGGCTTTCTCGCAGAGGTGCTCACAGGGATTATTGTTATTGCGTGGGGCACAGGACGTGGGGACGCGGGGACACAGAGATGGCTGACTGGCAGCCATTGCTGTTTGCTACACCCTGGTGACCCCCTGAAACTCCACCCCACCCAATTTACAAACTCACCCAAGCTGTGCACAGTGGCTTTTGCATATGAATGGCTGTCTTTTTGCAGCCTAACCTAACAAACTGCAGCTGGGTCAGAGAGCTCCAAAACTTCCAAACCCCAAACAAAGAAGAGGAATCTGCAGATATCTCTGTAGCTCCTGCTGGGTGGTCTCAGGCAGTAGCTGACTTGCACCGCCTTGGAGATCCAAGAACCAGTGTACCCAGTGGTCAGTGTGAGACCATACCAGATTACAACTCTTCACATCCGTAAGTGACACACTCAAGGGGCAGACTCAGTGAGCACCAAAGCCCCACTGAAGCAAGTCCTGCCCCATAAGGGTGTCTCCAGCACAGTAGTTCTTCCATATTCCAAAGTGGATATGGAGACACAGCGGGTCCTCACAGCCAATTGGCCTGGAGCTCAATTCCTCCCAGTGACACCAACAGAAATCAAGGCTTAACTACAACAAGACTGTGCACCCAGCCCACAAAGGGGTGCACCAAGAGTGTCCACCTCAGGTAATTGGGGAGGCTGAGCCACTGGGCCCTAAAGGACACCTAGCACACAAAGCCATTCTATCAACACAGGGAAGCAGCCATAATGCGGAGACAAAGAAACATGTCACGAATGAAAGAAATGGAGAAAAGCAAATTACTGGATTTAGAGTTCAAAACCACGGTTATAAGATACTCAAGAATCTTCTAGAAACCTCCAAGAAAGTTAGTGAGATCTCTGAGGAACTTAGTGAGACCTTCAAGGATCTTAATGAGAATGCCAAAAAATTGGAAAAGGACCAGTCAGAAATTAAGCATACACTGTCTGAAATAAAGAATAATATACAGAAATTCAACAGTAGACTAGAGGATCCCAAGAATCAAACCAAAGATTTGAAATATGAAGAAGCAAAAAACACCCAATCAGAAAAACAAAAAGAAAAAAGAATCCAAAAATATGAAGATAGTGTAAGGAGCCTCTGGGACAACTTCAAGCATACCAATATCTGAATTATGGGAGTGCCAGAAGAAGAGAGAGAACAAAATATTGAAAACCTATTAGAAGAAATAATGACAGAAAACTTCCCCTACCTGGTGTAAGAAATAGACTTACAAGTCCAGGAAGCACAGAGAACCCCAAACAAGAGGAATCCAAAGAGGACCACACCAAGACACATATAATTAAAATGCCAAGGGCAAAAGAAAAAGAGAGCATATTAAAAGCAGCAAGAGAAAAACAGTTAGTTACCTACAAGGGAGTACCCATACGACTGTCAGCTGATTTCTCAACAGAAACTATGCAGGCCAGACGGGAGTGGCAAGAAATATTCAAAGTGATGAACAGCAAGAACCTACAACCAAGATTACTCTACCCAGCAAAGCTATCAGTTAGAATTAAAGGTCAGATAAAGAGCTTCACAGACAAGAAAAAGCTAAATGAGTTCACCACCACCAAACCAGTATTACATGAAATGCTGAAAGGTATTCTTTAAGAAGAGGAGGAAGAAGGAAAAGGTATATAAAGATAAAAATTATGAACAACCAAGTGACAACAAATACATATCTATCAACAAGTGAATCTAAAAATCAAGTCAATAAAAAATCTGATGAACAGAATAAACTGGTGAATATAATAGAATCAGGGACATAGAAAGGGAGTGGACTGACAATTCTCAGGGGGAAGGGGGCGTGAGGGTTGTGGGAAGAGAGTGGACAAAAATCTTACACCTATGGATGAGGACAGTGGCGGGGGGTTAGGGCATGGGAGTGGGGAGGGAATCAGGTGGAGGGGAGCTATGGGGGAAAAAAGAGGAACATCTGTAATAATCTGAACAATAAAGATTTATTAAAAAAACTGGAAAACAAAAATGCATTGTGAACAAAAACACAATTTATAATTGTTCACACCCATTATTTCTCTTTGTGGGAGAACCTGCATTTGCCCGAGGCTCTTGACCCTGGTTGAATCTGTTAGGGCAAATGTGTGAAGATTCCCAAAGGAGAAACCTACAGGAGTTAAAATTGTTTTCTAGAGAAAGGGTGGGGAGCAAGTGAGGGAAGGAAAGATGGGGGGCATGGAGGGGGGTTGATGAGAGAGGAGGAGGTGAGAAGGAAGTGGAATGCCCGAGATTCACTAGATAGAGATTGGGTGGCTCAGCGCGGTGGGAGGGAGACCAGCAATGGTGGTGTGAGTTGGGGAGTTCGCACAGGGTTTGCAAGTGCTTTGGGTGCATGAAATGTAAGCATCTCCTTGGTAAATTTCAGTAAAGATATTTATTTTTAGGCCATTTTGAAGTAACCAAGCAATTGAGTTTCCTCTGGTGGTGAGAACATCTCATCCTCCCATTGGCGGTCAGGGCAGGAGGGTGGTAAGGGGGATCCCAAGGCAATGAAGGGTGGTCCAGAGGACCCCTCAGCACGGGGCAGGTAAGGATCTGTGCCCTCCAAGCCTGGGTAGCGCCCTCCCTGTGCTTCACATGT
This sequence comes from Eptesicus fuscus, assembly GCF_027574615.1. NCBI lineage: Eukaryota > Metazoa > Chordata > Mammalia > Chiroptera > Vespertilionidae > Eptesicus > Eptesicus fuscus. The sequence goes on from NC_072482.1 coordinate 2,355,940, forward strand.
TTCTGTCTATGGTCAGGGACACAGATTGTGTGTGTGTGTGTGTGTGTGTGTGTGTGTGTGTGTGTGTGAGTGAGAGAGAGAGAGAGAGAGAGAGAGAGAGAGAGAGAAGAGAGAGAGAGAGAGAGAGAGAGAGAGAGAGAGAGAGAGAGAGAGAGAAAGGGGTGAGCCATGGGGTGACGGGGCATGTGGACCGGATGCATGAGGAACCCTCAGAGAGTCCTACTGAGTCTCCCCAGGATTTATTTCTATAAAGTGGTGATCATCTCCCCCGTACACACGGAATTAAAGTGCTTGTGTTTTAATATGTACCTGTATCCCTTTTATTTTGTAAGGATAAACACCATTACATTAGAACCAACATTTCCATATTGACAGGTTCATGGTGTGAGGTGGACAAATGTCTGACCTCATCTTACTCATAAAGCTGGGAAAATAATTTCTAACGTAAAGGTTTGCTGTAGAAATTAAATGAAGAATGCAGTAAAGTGCATAGCACTCAATGTATTGTAGAGGGTCAAAATCAAATACAAATCCCCCTTTCTTCCCTCCTTTGGTAATCTCCTTTAGTTATGATCTCGAAACTTATCATTGGCTATCGACTCCTATCTTGGTGAAGAAGTAAATTAAAGTTCATTTTCCTCAAAGGTCACCTGGGTCAGCCCATTTTATGTGATTTTATTTCCTCCAAGCAAATCATTAGAGACAGAAGTGCAGTTTCCCCGAGTCACCCTAAATCAGTGTGCTGGTGGCCACCCATCACACCCCGCTGTGCGAGGAGAGCGCCGTTCACTACTTCTAGAAGCGCTTTAGTCTTGCTCCCAGCATCCGTCCTGTTGGAGGCAGCAGCCCCGCCGTGGCCGACTTTTCAGGTCTCATGACGTACAGGCTTTGCTGTGGTCAGCGAGCTTCCTCTCTTCTCCCCAGCGGGAGTATGGCGGTTGGAAGAGGTAATGTGGGGAGAGGGGTCCCGTGCTCTCCGTGTAGTCATGCCAGGCGCTCACCCGGGAAGGCTAGCCTGACCTGGTCCTCAGGGTCCTTGGTTGGGGTCTGCTTAGGAGGGGCAGGTGCCATCCAGCTATTGGAGGGAATTTTTGGTCCTCCCTACTGACCCCATCTCCATCTGTAACTGTATCTGTAAAGTTCCCCTTTGCCGTATCACATGTGCATGTTGGGGGCTTGGGACATGGCATCTTTGGGGTCCCACCACCGCAGGGATCTCCTGGAAGCGTTCAGTCTCTCTGGGCCATGTAGGGGGAAGCAGATGACAGAGCCAATGGCTATATCCTTTATATAGATAGGGGTTATTTTCGATATATGGGTGATTTTTGCTGTCACTACCGATGAGAAGGGGAAGAAAATTTGTTAATGTCTGTCCTCTTACTGAATGCATGACTTTCCTGCTTTGAACCCCTCTCCCTTCCTTAGAAACCCCTCCACTGCCTCCGACTGGGCAAGATTTCTCTGATCTGTATCCCCATTCTCTCCACTCAAGGCTGGAGTCACCCTCCGAGTTCAGCCCAGCCAGTTGTATTCTCTCTTCCATGGCTGAGGGGCACCCCGAGTTCAGCTCAATCCGTTTTTCATTTGCAAAGGGACATTTCGATCTCCCCAGCTCTTTAAAGGAAAACCTAGCTTTCAGGATGGCTGTGTGGCTTGGGACTTGAGAAAGCAACTTTGATACCAAGTTTGGGCCTTTCTGCTCAGTCTCCAGACTCTCAGTCCCGAGCGTTAAGCTTTCATGGGAAGGTGGTAGCATGATGGCTCCATGTGCATGTGTATGCCTATGTGTATGCATGCATTTATGTGTGCATCTGTGTATGCGCGTGTGTGTATGTTTGCATGTATAAAAAAGAAATAAATGCATCAGCTGAATGTTTCCAAAAACAGTTTCCCCTGTATATCTGCATCAGTATGTTTCAGAAAACTAGGTGCTGATCTGATGTGTGCGGTCTCTGCGAATCCCTGACATGTCACGTGCTCTCTTGCAGATTGGCGGCAGGAGAAGTTCCAGGCCTGTGAGTGAGTGTGTTCTTTCCGGTGCTCCTCCCGCTGCCCCACGACTTCTGGCCTCCCTTCAGTTCTCTGTGGTGGGGCAGATAGTGGCCCCATCAGCGGTGGCGGGCTGGGTGGCGGAGGTGATAGCACAGGGCTGGGGCTGGGGCTGGGGGGTGGCTCACCCGTGGAGTCCAGGCTGGGCCTCAAGGTCCCTGAGACATAACTAACCCCAAGTAAGTCTTGTGATTCCTTCTCCTGCTTGGGGGGCCATGGGCTTGAGTCACAAGGCTCTCCTCTCAGGAGGCTGGCCCCCCTGCAGCTAAGGGTCGGGTGGTGGGGGAGGTGTGCCCTTGTTGGGGGAGGGGAGGCCTTGCATGATTGGCACCTCTCTGCAGGGTCTGTCACTCTGGATCCAGGCTCTGCGGATTCCAGCCTTGTTGTCTCTCACGAAAAGGGGAGCGTGACCTTGAAGGACACCTGTGAGGATCCGGGGGCAGCGCAGCGTGTTGGGCCTGCACTATCAATGTCACTCCTTCAGCTCTGAGGCAGCTTCCCCGCAGGTGAGGGCTTTCCTGGACCACAGTGAAGGGGACTTCTCCTACAACGTGACGGATGGCTCCCACATTTTCTCCTGCCCTCGGGCTTCCTTCTCCGGACTCTCTTTCCATACTTCAGGTTGAAGTCAGAGTTGGGTCCTTGACCATCTGCCCCATGGTGGGTGCGCCCGAGGGGCTCCCTTGCTCTGTAACAGTTCTTCTTGGGGGGAGCCTGTGAGCCTCCCAGGCTCTAGTGTTGATGGGACTGAATCTCCATTACTCCTGCAACGCGGGGGCGCCCCCCACTGTCCCTGACCCCTCGCTGAGGTGCTTCCTAGAGCTGCAGCCTGCCCTGGCAAAGCCTCGGAGGGAGACCTGAGTGCAGAGCCCCGCCCCCGCGTGCAGAGCCCCGCCCCCGCGTGCAGAGCCCCGCCCCCGGCATGCAGGCTCCCAGGTGTGAGCCTGTGAACAGTCAGTTCCTGCCCCCCTCCCCTCCCCGCCCCCTCAGGCAGCAGGTTACAGAAGTTGACTGGGCTGGGTTGGGATAGGCGCTATTTTGATATGGGAAGTTGTTTTTCTTTTGGTAATGAAAAATATTTCATGGGCTCATTATACAGCTTAAATATGCAAGGTGGCTGTGTTAGAGTGGGGATTTTTGAGCATGCTTCCTCCTAGTTGACTTGCCCATAAATCCCAGCTGCAACTAACAAAATAGCCTTACAGGATAAATTACTGTCAGTTTTCTTGAGAACAGGAAGCCAGTAAGCCTTACAAGATAGATCACTGTCAACTTTCCTGATAACGGGATGCAGTTACTTACTCCACCAGGCGCCAGGACCCTGTAAATGACATGTTGACATTACCTAAGAAAAACTACTTTGTTTTAAATTGTTTGCTCTGCAAAAACAGGATGTAGTGAATGGGTTTAAATACGGTCGGACACGAAGGGTCAGGGCTGCTCTCTGGGCTTGCTGCGTGGAGAGAGAGCTGTCAGCCGGCCGGTTATTAAAGGCTCCCTAAATTTTAATTTGGTCTGGACTCCAGTGGTCTTTACTCGCGTTCGCTCCACAACAGGCTGGGGCTGAATTACTCTGCAGCACTAAGTGGAGTTTCTTTTATCCAACTTGAGTCTGTGCAGAGGAGCCCAGGGGCTGAGGGTGGTCCCAGATCTATGTTATGGGCTCTTCACTATCTGACCAGAAAAGTTGGCCACCCACAAATCTCCAGGGCAACGATGGCAGGTGGACTGTTCAGGGGAGAGAAGTCGGTAGTTCCTGTTCCGGGATGGCTGGAACAGTTGTTCCCCAAACCTCAGTAAGTTTCTGTTACCTGGGCAAGACCTGGGGGTCAACTTAAGGAGTGAAGGAGAAGCACCCGGCCCTCTTCAGTGTGCAGCACCAGGGAAGAAGGGCGCTCCCCAGGGCCACGATGTGCCCGAATGCAGCGCGAACGGCAGGAAGCTTTGGCTGGGAGCGCCCATCCAGTCATCAGCATGTCGCCTTCCAAGTCCAACGGCAAGGTTAATGGAAAACCACAGCAAAGAAAAGGAAGGCGGACCCCGGAGGACTTGGACCTACAGGAATGAAGTTCTCTACGAGACGAGAACTCCGACTTGCTATGGTTCTCACTGAGGGTGGAAGAGCGGGATGGGAAGTGGAAGAAAGAAGTCAGATGATCAGCTCTCACCTCCGACCCATGACAAACAAGGAGTGAAGTGACAGCCTTGCATATGTTCTCTCGTGTGTGTGTGTGTGTGTGTGTGTGTGTGAGTGATTTGTACACATGAACCATTTTCCTGCTCGCTCTTCTCCTTACCCTCTGCTTTTTGTCAGTTGCTGGGGGTTGTGCTTAGTATAGTCTGTAGGTAACAGAACAGTCAGTGGGGCTGTGGATTTCAGGAATTGGCAATATAAATATAGCAGTGATCGATACAGTGACTGAGACTTTCTGCCTCCTCATTTTGGGGGAAGGCTAAGACTTTCTTCACGTGTAACAATGGTAGCTTTGTCTTGTGTGTGAAAAAGTAGAGTTGTACTTTTATATGAAAGCTCAGATTTGGTAAATGGTTCATATGGAAGCTGAGTAGTCAAAGGTATGGACTGTGTCCATTATCAATTTATTGCCTCTTGGTTCCAAATCCACCTCATGTTTGCCCTGTTTTGTGACCCCCCACCCCTGTGCCATCCAGCCCAATGCTGTGAGCCTTTGACGGCCCTGGTGCTCTCACACGGGCTCTCTTCCCTGCTGGCCCTTTCTTCTTGCTCCCGCGTGGACTGCCACTGGCCAGCAGAAGGCCCCGTGTCGCGCCTTTTGGTGACTTTGCCTGGCATTGCAGCAGTCTGTTTTCCGGAGGACAGCTTCCAGGGGGCTAAGCAGAACCCCCGGGGGAGGTCTCCTGCCACCAGCTGTGGCCCGTGGCTTGTCAGTGTATTCCTTCCAGGGGGCCACGGTCCTACCTTGACCAATTAGCTCTGAATATGTTTTGTGGGGGGTCCTCTCCCAAATTTCTTCCTTCCTGTGTACTCTGTCTTAACTCCAGAGCTAGGGTCTGTTTCTTGTATCTGCTATTTCTGTATTCCTTAGCGCTTTCTTTTCCTTGTTTCAGTAGTTAACCACTAAAACTACCTTTGGTTACTTAATAATTTTTTTATATAAAAATTAGAGGCCTGGTGCATGAAACTCGTGCATGGGGGGTGGGGTTTAGGGGGGGGTGGGATCAAGCCTAAACCGACAGTTGGATCTCCCTTTCACAATCCAGGACCACTGGCTCCTAACTGCTTGCCTGCCTGCCTGCGTGGTCACCCCTAACCACTCTGCCTGCCTGCCTGCTTGATTGCCCCTAACCGCCTCTGCCTCGGCCCCCACCGTGGTGGCTTTGTCCAGAAGGACATCCAGAATGATGTCTGGAAGGTTGTTTAGCTGTCTGGTCTAATTACCATATTATGCTTTTATTATTATAGATTTCCCTGCTCTAGCCAGTTTGGCTCAGTGGACAGAGCATTGGCCTGAGGACTGAAGAGTCCCAGGTTTGATTCTGGTCAAGGGCACATGCCTGGGTTGCAGGCTTGATCCCCAGTGAGGGGTGTGTAGGAGGCAGCCGATAAATGATTTTCTCTTATCATTGATGTTTCTATCTCTCCCTCTTCCTTCCTCTCTGAAAGCAGTAATTAATAATAATAATAATAATAATAATAATAATAAAAATATAAAATTTCCCTGTTTAGCCCAACTGGTGTGGCTCAGTGGTTGAGTGTTGACCCATGACCAGGAGGTCATGGTTCGATTCTCAATCAGGGCACATGCCTGGGTTTAGGGTTCGATCTTCAGGAGGGGGTGGGCAGGAGGCAGCCGATTGATGATTCCCTCTCATCATTGATGTTTTTATTTTTCCCTCTCCCTTCCTCTCTCTGAAACCAATAAAAACATTAAAAAAATTTCCCTCTTCAAATTACTGATGTGTCTTTTGTCTCCTGACTGGACATCCAGCCCAATGCTGTGAGCCTTTGTCGGCCCGTGTGCTGCAGGGGGAGCTGTGGGGCACAGCAGGGGAAATGGGCTCTCTTCCCTGCTGGCCCTTTTCTTCTTGCTCCCACGGTGGACTGTCACTGGCCTGCAGACATCTAAACATTAAACATCTAAACCACAATGCAGCTTGGAGGGGGCAGGGCACTGTTCCCAGTGTGTGGGGAAGGGCAGTTGAGGCATTTGCAAATGCATTGAAATGGATTACCCCAACAATAAGGTCACAAATATATTCTACAGGGTCCCTGTGTGGGTATAACTGCTCTGCATGTTCATATTTATATGTCATCTCTATGCCCCTCCATTTGGCTTGTCCCTTTGTGATACTATATTCTTTTTTGATGAGCTATGGGCATAGTACTTCATTTGAAACAGACAAGGAAGGCATGCATGTGACATAAATTATCCACCCAAAATAGGAGTATTTATTACTCCACTAAGTAGGAGTAATCTTTTTAAACAAGTGTACCAGCAGCCCAAGTCATTCCAGAAAAAATGATTAAGGCAATTGATATGGAAGAGTTTTGTCAGAGTTGACCGACTTAAAAGTTACCTGGATGTACATTTTGTACTGAATTATCTTGGAAGTTCTGGTGATCAAGCTTGCAAGGTGGTCTTTTGAGCACTTACTTACTGCTGTTTAGGGAGGTGTTTCATGACAAGGAAGCCGTGTTTTGCGTCCACCCTGCACGGGGTGACCTAAGCGCCCCCTGCGTGTGGCTGTGCCCGAGGCGCTCCCTTTGCTTCGCCAGCCCCACGGCCACTCCAGGCGCCTGTGAGTGAGGCTTCTCAGGGCCCACAGGCGGGTGCAATGGGCCCGCAGGCCGCCCCGGCCCTGAGCACACGGAGGGCGGCTGTCGGCCTGTCTCAGCGGTACTACCCACTCTGGATGTTTTTGGAATTTTAATTTTTTATCATCCTTTAGCAAGCTTTCAACTATTAGCCATGAAACCTTTTCTTTATATTGTTAAGAAAAGCTGTTTGAAGGAAAGCGGCTGTTCGCAGTCCGGAGGTGAAGCCGAGCTCTGAGCAGGTGGTGCATTATGGCTGACGTGCAAAATCTGGCAGAAAGATTGGAGAGGGCCGTGGGCCACCTAGAGGCGGTATCCCATGTCTCTGACACGCACTGTGGGGACGGAGACAGCGCCTCTGACATGCCTCTGACACGCACTGTGTGTACGGTGACAGCGCCTCTGACATGCCTCTGACACGCACTGTGGGGACGGAGACAGTGCCTCTGACATGCCTCTGACATGCACTGTGTGTACGGAGACAGTGCCTCTGACATGCCTCTGACATGCACTGTGGGGACGGGGACAGTGCCTCTGACATGCCTCTGACATGCACTGTGGGGACGGGGACAGTGCCTCTGACATGCCTCTGACATGCACTGTGGGGACGGGGACAGCGCCTCTGACATGCCTCTGACATGCACTGTGGGGACGGGGACAGTGCCTCTGACATGCCTCTGACATGCACTGTGGGGACGGAGACAGTGCCTCTGACATGCCTCTGACATGCACTGTGGGGACGGGGACAGCGCCTCTGACATGCCTCTGACATGTACTGTGGGGACGGGGACAGCGCCTCTGACATGCCTCTGACATGCACTGTGGGGACGGGGACAGCGCCTCTGACATGCCTCTGACATGCACTGTGGGGACGGGGACAGTGCCTCTGACATGCCTCTGACATGCACTGTGGGGACGGAGACAGCGCCTCTGACATGCCTCTGACATGCACTGTGGGGACGGAGACAGCGCCTCTGACATGCCTCTGACACGCACTGTGGGGACGGAGACAGTGCCTCTGACATGCACTGTGGGGACGGAGACAGTGCCTCTGACATGCCTCTGACATGCACTGTGGGGACGGGGACAGTGCCTCTGACATGCCTCTGACATGCACTGTGGGGACGGGGACAGCGCCTCTGACATGCCTCTGACATGCACTGTGGGGACGGGGACAGCGCCTCTGACATGCCTCTGACATGCACTGTGGGGACGGGGACAGCGCCTCTGACATGCCTCTGACATGCACTGTGTGTACGGAGACAGCGCCTCTGACATGCCTCTGACATGCACTGTGGGGACGGGGACAGCGCCTCTGACATGCCTCTGACATGCACTGTGGGGACGGGGACAGTGCCTCTGACATGCCTCTGACATGCACTGTGGGGACGGGGACAGCGCCTCTGACATGCCTCTGACATGCACTGTGGGGACGGAGACAGCGCCTCTGACATGCCTCTGACATGCACTGTGGAGACGGAGACAGTGCCTCTGACATGCCTCTGACATGCACTGTGGGGACGGAGACAGTGCCTCTGACATGCCTCTGACATGCACTGTGGGTACGGAGACAGTGCCTCTGACATGCCTCTGACATGCACTGTGGGGACGGGGACAGCGCTCCGAAAGGAGCAGTTCCCTATGTGCAAGCATTTGACTCACTGCTTGCCGGTCCCGCGGCAGAATACTTGAAGACCAGTAAGGAGATTGGGGAGATGTGCAGAAACATGCGGAGATCTGAAGTTGGAGCGGGCTCGCTTGGTTACAGCCTCTCAGTGCCAGCAGCAGGAGGTAATAAGCTTTCTGACTTGTTGGCTCTGATCTCAGAGCAGACCCAAGAAGAGTATAACCCCTCGGGAGAAGAACCGAGGCAGCAAACTGTCCAATCACCTGTCAGCTGTCAGCGAAAGTATCCAGGCCCTGGGTTGGATGGCTGTGGCACCCAAACCTGGTCTTTATGTGAAAGAAATGAATGATGCTGCCATGTTTTATACAAACCGAGTCCTTAAGGAGTACAAAGATGTGGACAAGAAGCATGTGGAGTGGGTTAAAACTTACTTGAGTACATGGACAGAGCTGCAGGCTTACATTAAAGCGTTCCATACCACCGACTGGCCTGGAGCAAAACGGGCCTGTGGCGAAAGAACTGTGTGGATTGCCATCTGGCCCCTCTGCGCTATCAGGTCCTCCCCTCCCCACCCCCCCAATGCCGACTAGCTCAGGGTCAGATGACTGCTTCACGCTCGACACTGTTTGTGCTGATTAATCGGGGAGGCCATCACACATGCCCTAAAACATGTACCTGATGACATGAAGACTCACAAGAACCCTGCCCTGAAGGCTCAGAGTGGTCCAGTACGAAGTGGCCCCAAACCATTCTCTGCACCTAACCCAGGAGTTAACCCATCCCCTAAACCAGCCACAAAGAAGGGGCCGGCTCTACTTGAACCGGAGGGCACGAAGTGGAGAGTGGAAAATCAGGAGAAGGTTTCTAACCCGGTGATTGATGACACAGAACTGAAGCAGGTGGCTTACATACACAAGTGTGTCCACACGACGTTGCACATCAAGGGCAGAATGAACTCCACTACAGTAGATAACTGCAAGAAACTCCGTCTGGTGTTTGATGACGTAGTGGGCATTGTGGAGATAATCAGTAGTAGAGATGTCAAAGTTCAGGTAATGGGTAAAGGGCCAACCATTTCCATCAACAAAACAGATGGCTGCCACGTTTATCTGAGCAAGAATTCCTTGGATTGTGAGATCGTCAGTGCCAAACCTTCTGAGATGGATGTCCTCACTCCTATAGAAGGCGGAGACTTTAGTGAGTTCTCCATCCCCGAGCAGTTCAACACCCTATGGAATGGGAAGAGTTGGTCACCACAGTGACAGAAATTGCTGGATAAGCGAAGTGCCACTGGGTTCTTTGCCCTCTCCCTCACACCATGGGATAAATCTGTATCAAGATGATTCTTTTGTAGATTCCCTCTACCTTTCTGCTCTTAAACTGCTTCTCTGCTTTGAGAAGCACAGCTACCCGCCTTCACTGAAATGTACCTCAGGCTGAGGTTTGGGTGGGATAGCAGGACAGTTATCTTCTGCAGCAAGGGGCGGCCTTTTCCTGTCGGCTCAACCACACACCAGTCTGTTCTTAAGGAGCTGCAGACCAGGGCTGGCGAGCTTCAGCTTTCAGCCTTTGGGGATTATTCCACCAATAGTCTTTTGGGAAGAACAAAGCAGTCCCCAGGAATTAACAGCTCAGGAAATTCACACAAGTTAATCTTTTCCTAACAATGAGCACGAGGTAGCAGAAGCTGGTGTGATTCCAGCTGGTTCTTCTAACAGACTAATTTTTCAATGTTGACAAGTGAGGCAAGTGCTGCATTGGACCAAAGGCTGAAGCTCGGCCATCTAGCATTCCAAGCAAGATTGTTCCCTCTGAGTATTCCTTTTATTCTGCATTCCATCCTGGCTCCACCTGAACCTGAGACAACAGGTTCTCCTGTACCAGCTGCTGTGGCAGTGCCTGCACCCAGGCCAATTTAGAGTCTTGGACCCTTTCTTTCTCTGGGATCCCTGCCCAGCACCTTCCTAGAGAAGACATAAAAACAGAGAGAGAGAGCGAGAGAGAGAGAGAAGGAAGAAGAAGGAGGAGGAGGAGGAGGAGGAGGAGGAGGAGGAGGAGGAGGAGGAGGAGGAAAAACACACCATTCTAAGGAATCTGGCATTCCTTCCTCCCATGCTAGGTGCCTGTCATCCATCTTCCCTGTCTCCATTGCCCTGTCATGCTCAACAGCTTTTGGCTTCGGTCCAGGCACCTGAACAAAGGACTACAATCTCCACTGTAGGCGGGTTTTCAGTTTTATGTAAGAATCTTGCACAGCATTGCTAATATAAATTTCAGTTTTTCCTCCCCCAACCCCAAAGGACTGCCTGGGTGCCATTGCACATGGCGCTCCGTCCCAAGGGTGTTGCCAGCACGAACATGGTGACCCTCCACTTTCTTGATGCCAAAGCATTTGCCTGGTGAGTTTTTACCGAGGTTTTGGAGCTGCCGCTTGTCTTCTCGGATGCACATCTGATGGCAGGAGCTGCTGCCTGTGGGGGCCTCAGCAGGCTGCAACAGCTCTGCCCCTCCCCAGCGCCAGCACCACCGATGCCAAGTTTGCAGTACACTTGCTTCTGGCCCTGGTGGAGACTGTGGGTTTTCTGTGTACGATATCATGTCATCTGCTAATAATAACAGTTTTAGAGGAAAAGCTTTCAGTTTTTCGCCATTGAGTATGATATTGGCTGAGGGTTTGTCATATATGGCTTTTATTATGTTGGGGCACTTTCCTTCTATTTCTATTTTATTGAATGTTCTAATCATACATGGGTGTTGTATCTTATCAAATGCTTTTTCTGCATCTGTTGATAAGATCACATGATTTTGATTCTTTTGTTAACGTGGTGTTTTACATTGATTCATTTGCATATGTTGAGCTGTCCTTGTGGCCCTCGAATGAACCCTAGTTGATCGTGATGTATTATTGTTTTCAATTTGCTAGTATTTTGTTTCGGATCTTTGCATCTGTATGCATCAGAGATATTGGTGTGTACTTTTCTTTTTTTGTGCTATTATTGCCAGGGTTTGGTATCAGGGTTATATTGGCCTAGCAGAATGTGTTAGGAAGTATTACCTCTTCTCCAATTTTTTGGAAGAGTTTGAAAAGGTATATGTTTTAATTCTCCTTTGAACGTTTGGTAGAATTCACTGCTGAAGCTATCTGGTCCTGGACTTTAGTTTTTTGATGGTTGTTTCAATTTCCTCACTGCTGATTGGTCTATTTAGATTTTCCAATTCTTCATGATTTAGTCTAGGAAGATTATATATTTCTAGGAACTTATCCATTTCTTCTAGGTTATTGAATTTGGTGGCATAAAGTCTTTCATAATATTCTAGTAAGATCCTTTGTATATCTGTGATGTTTGTGGTGACTTCTCTCTCATTTCTGATTTTGTTTATATGGGCCTTTTCCCTTAGTGAGTTGAGCCAGGAGTTTATCAATTTTATTAATCTTTTTAAAGATCCAACTCTTTGTTGTATTTTTTAAAATATCTTTTTGTTCTCTATTTCATTCAATTCTGCTCTAGTTTTTACTATTTCCTTTCTTCTGCTGACTTTGGGTTGCTCTTGTTCTTCTTTTTCTAGTACTTTAAGATGTGATGTTAGGTTATCTACTTGGGATTTCTCTTGTTCCTTGAGATAGCTCTGTAATAATATAAACTGTGCTCTTATTATTTTTTAAAAAATATATTTTATTGATTTTTTACAGAGAGGAAGGGAGAGGGATAGAGAGCCGGAAACATCGATGAGAGAGAAACCTCTATCAGCTGCCTCCTGCACACCTCCCACTGGGGATGTGCCCGCAACCAAGGCACATGCCCTTGACCGGAATCGAACCTGGGACCCTTCAGTCCGCAGGCTGACGCTCTATCCACTGAGCCAAACGGGCCAGGGCAAAACTGTGCTCTTATTATTGCTTTTGTAATAATATAAACTGTGATCTTATTATTGCTTTTGCTGCATCCCAGAGGTTTTGATATGTTGTGTTATTCTTATTTTTCTCTATATATCTTTTGATCTCATCGTTTATTTCTTATTTGACCCAGTCATTTTTTATTTTTTTAAAATTTAATAAATCTTTATTGTTCAGATTATTACAATTGTTTCTCCTTCCCCCCCCCCCATATCTCCTCACCACCTGGTTCCCACTCCCCCTCTTCCTTTACCTCCCCCTGCCGCTGTCCTTATCCATAGGTGTATGATTTTTGTCCAGTCTCTTCCCTTACCCCCCACCACAGACACCCCTTTCCCCCTGAGAATTATCAATCCACTCCCATTCTATGCCTCTGATTCTATTATGTTCACCAGTTTATTCTGTTCCTCAGATTTTTAATGCACTTGACTTTTAGATTCACTTGTTGATAGATATGTATTTGTTGTTCATAATTTTTATCTTTACTTTTTTCTTCTTTTTCCTCTTTTTAAAGAATACCTTTCAGCATTTCATATAATACTGGTTTGGTGGTGATGAACTCCTTTAGCTTTTTCTTATCTGTGAAGCTCTTTATCTGCCCTTCAATTCTGAATGATAACTTTGCTGGGTAGAGTAGTCTTGGTGGTAGGTTCTTGCTATTCATCACTTTGAATATTTCTTGCCACTCCCGTCTGGCCTGCATAGTTTCTGTTGAGAAATCAGCTGATAGTCGTATGGGTGCTCCCTTGTAGGTAACTAACTGCTTTTTCTCTTGCTGCTTTTAATATTCTCTCTTTGTCTTTTGTCCTTGGCATTTTAATTATGATGTGTCTTGGTGTGGTCCTCTTTGGATTCCTCTTGTTTGGGGTTCTGTGTGCTTCCTCGACTTGTAAGTCTATTTCTTTCACCAGGTGGGAGAAGTTTTCTGTCATTATTTCTTCAAATAGGTTTTCAGTGTCTTGCTCTCTCTCTTCTTCTGGCACCCCCATAATTCTGATGTTGGTACGCTTGAAGTTGTCCCAGAGGCTTCTTACACTATCTTCAACTTTCTGAATTCTCTTCTCTTCTTGCTTCTCTGGAGGAGTGTCCTTTGCCTCTTTGTATTCCAAATCTTTGAGTTGATTCTTGTGTTCCTCTAGTCTGCTGTTGGGTCTCTGTATAATATTTTTTATTTCAGTCAGTGTATGTTTAATTTCTAGTTGGTCCTTTTTCATATCCTCGAGGGTCTCATTAAATTTATCTGCCTTTTCCATGAAATTCTTGAAAAACCTTATAACCGTGGTTTTGAACTCTAAGTCCATTCGTTTGTTCTCCTCCATTTCTTTTTTTTTTTGGGATCTGTTTCCTTGCCTCCTCATTTTCGCTGCTTCCCTGAGTTGGTTGGGTAGCTTTGTGTACTAGGTGTCCTATTGGTTCAACGGGTCAGCCTCCCAGTTACCTGAGGTGGACACTCTTGGTGTACCCCTTTGTGGACTGTGTGTACAGCCTTGTTGTAGTTAAGTCTTGATTATTGTTGGTGTCACTGGGAGGAATTGACCTCCAGGCCAATTGGCTGTGAGGACCTGCTGTGTCTATAACAGAAGAATTGCTGTGCTGGAGACACGTTTATGGGGCAGGACTTGTTCCAGTAGGGCTTTGGTGCTCACTGAGTCTGCCTCTTGAATGTGTCCCTTATGAGAGTGGTTGAAATCTGGTGTCGTCTCACACTGACCACTAGATACACTAGTGTCTGGATCTCTAATGGGGTGCAGGTCAGCTACTGTCTGAGGCCCCCCAGCAGTAGCTACAGCAAGAACTACAGTTTTCTCCTCTTTGCTTGGGCGGTTTTGGAGCAGTCTGACTGGAGCTGCAGTTTATTTGGTTAAGCTGTCACAGGGCAGGCCATTTATATGCAAAAGCCGCTGTGTGGAGCCTGGGCGGGTTTGTAGAATGTGCTGGGCGGGGTCTCAGGGCGGGGCTGGGTCTCAGGGTGTCACTAGGCTAGGGCGTGGCAAATGGCGATGGCTGCTAGTCTGCCTTTTCTGCCTTTCCCGTTTCCAAGTCCCCATGTCCTGTGCTCCAGCGCAGTAAACAATGATTGCTGGGTGCACCTCTGCAAAAAAGTCACTCTCACTTTCTGACCCGAAGGCCGAGAGTCCAGCTTCTCCCCATAGGCGTCTGGGTCCCCCGTGTGTCCCCAGAAACTGGATTTCAGAGTGATCGGGAGCTTATCTCCCTTCTGGTTGAAGAAAAGCTGCGCGCTCAGTTGCCGGCCACCAGCCCGATTCGCGTGCCTCCGTACCTCAGCTTTTCAGTGTTTGTGCTCCTTTCTCGTCTTAGTTGTAAATCTTCCACTCCGCCAGCTTTCCCGTGGTTCTGGGTGGTAGACGTTTTGTCTTTTAGTTGTTGTTTTGAAATTGTTGTGCAAGGTGGCAGTTTAGTTGTTTAACTTTGCCGCCATCTTGGTTCCACCGACCCAGTCATTTTTTAGTAATCTCCATGTATTTGTAGATTTTCCTACTTCCTTTTTGCAGTTGATTTCTAATTTCAAATCATTGTGGTCAGAGAATATGTTTGGTATAACTTCAGTCTTCTTGAATTTGTGGATGCTAGTTCTGTGACCCAACATATGGTCTATCCTTGAGAATGTTTCATGTGCACTGGAGAAGAATGTGTAATCCAGTGGTTCTCAACCTTCCTAATGCCATGACCCTTTTATACAGTTCCTCATATTGTGGTGACCCCCAACCATAAAATTATTTTTGTTGCTACTTCATAACTGTAATTTTGCTACTGTTATGAATCGTAATGTAAATATCTGTGTTTTCCGATGATCTTAGACTCCACAGCAGCTTTTCATGACCCACAGGTTGAGAACTGCTAGCAGGGTCGCCTAAGACCATCAGAAAACACAGATATTTACATTACGATTCCTAACAATAGCAAAACTACAGTTACGAAGTAGCAACGAAAATAATTTTATGGTTGGGGGTCACCACAACATGAGGAACTGTATTAAAGGGTCGCGGCATTAGGAAGGTTGAGAAACACCGGTGTAATCTGATGTCCTGGGATGAAATATTCTGTAAATGTCAATTACGTCCATTGGTTTAGTGATTCGTTTAAGGCCCATATTTCTTTATTGATTTTCTGTTTGGTTGATCTGTCTAGAGCTGTCACTGGAGTATTAAGGTCTCCAACTATGATTGTGTTTTTATCTGTTTCTCCCTTTAGTTCTGTAAGTAGTTGTATTATATATTTCGGTGCTCCCTGATTGGGTGCATGTATATTAAGAAGTGTTATGCTTTCTTGATATAATGCTCCTTTTATCATTATAAAGTGTCCATCTTTGTTTCTTGTTATCTTGAGATCTATTTTATCAGATATAAGTATGGCTACACCTGCTTTTTCTGCGGGTGTTATTTGCTTAGAGAATCATTTTCTACCCTTTTATTTTGAATCTACCTTTGTTTTTGCTGCTTAGATGTGTCTCTGGTAGGCAGCATATGGTTGGATTTTGTTTTTGGATCCACTCTGCTGCTCTGTGCCTCTTTACTGGTGAATTCGGGCCATCTACATTTAGGGTAATTTTGATGCATGAGGATTTCCTACAGCCATTTTACCTTTTGTTTTCTGGTAGCTCTGTGCCTCCATTGGTTCTTTTCTTTTGTGCTTCTGTCTGTGGTTTTTGTTTGGTGGTATTCCACACTTCTTTCCTCTGTTTCCTTAGCTTTTAAGCTATGTGTCCCATTTTGGGAATTTTTGTGTGTGGTTGCCATTCTTCATTATAAAGAATGAAGTTGTATATATACCACATTTCCCCCCATTTTGAGTGCAACTGATCTTCATCCTCCTTTGCCAGTTCAGACCTTTCCCCTTTCCCCTTATATGCTTTTGTTGTCACAAATTATCCCTGTTTATGCTGTAAGTTTTGTGGTATCTTACTCTTCGTGTTCAATGGAAGTTTTCTGGTGATAAAACCCCTCAGCTTCTATATTCTGGAAATGTCCTTATTTCTCTGTCATATTTAAAGGATAATTTTGGTGGATATATTATTCATGGCTGGTAATTTCTCTCTGTCAGACATTTGAATATTTGGCTCCACTGTCTTCTGGCTTGTAGAGTTTCTGCTGAGAAGTTGGGTGAAATTCTGATGGGTTTTCCTTTCTAGGTCACTTCCTTCTTTTCCCTGGCTGCTGTGAGAATTTTTCTTTGTCATTAATTTTTGACAGCTTTAATACCAAGTGCCTTGGAGAGGGCCTCTTTGGATTGAGGTAACTAGGTGTACTGTTTGCTTCTTGGATTCGAGGATCTAGTTCTTTCTATAGTTTTGGGAAGTTCTCATGCACTATTTGTTTGAATAGGCCCTCTGTCCCATGCTCCCTCCCCTCCTCCTCTGGAATGTCTACAATTCTAATATTTCTCTTTCTGGTGGAGTCAGATAAGTCTCAGAGAGCTCCTTCATTTTTCTTTATTCTCAGGTCTCTCTTCTTCCCTTTGAGTCATTTCTTGATTCCTATCTTCAATGTCACTAGTTCTTTCCTCTAACTGGTTGGTTCTGTTTTGATGCTCAGTAGTTCACTCTTAATCTCCTTAATTGCCGGCTTCATTTCCAGGAGTTCTGATAGATTCATTTTTAAAGTTTAAATTTCCTTGGAGAAATACTCCTTTTGTTCATGGATTTGTTTTCTGAGAGCACTGGATTTCCTGTCACTATTTTCTCGCATCTCGTTGAGGATTTTCAGACCTGTAATTGTGACGTCTCTGTCACTTTTATCACACAATCCCACGCGTTGCAGCCTGCTTTCTGGGGTTTTTCCCTTTTTTTCTGGTCGTTGTGGTTCCTGTGGTTCCTCATGGTATTTGCTGCCCTCCATTGTTTTTCCATTTATATCAGAGGGTGTTTCTATTATGTTCCAGTAGATGGCGCTGAATCACAAGCCTTTCCTCCGTGCTCTCGCAGGTTTGAGCCTGTGGCTTCAGAGGCTTCCCTAAGGACTGTGCCGCCTTGCTGCTGGGCTTGGGGTGAGTGCGGGGGGGTGAGGTTCCTTTTACCTTCACCGTAATGGCGACCCCTGACCTCCATGGGTGCAGCCCAAGCACCCCTTCTGGGGGTTAGTTACAGAGGGAAGCAGCGACTGGACTGCATCTTGGTTTCCGGACCATGTGCTCCTGGAGCCAACGCCAGGGGCCGCAGGAGGCGAGTGTTGGAGGCCAAGCAGCGGCGGGGCTCTGTGATTCCCGTTTTGTCCAAGCTCCGCCGCCAGGCGCGGTGCTCTGACCCGCGGGCATCTGCGGACTCAGCCCGTGTAGCTCTGGCAGCTCGTGTGTGTGCAACTCGGACCCTATTCACACGCGCCCTCGGTTCAGATGCGGTTCTCTCGCCATCACGCGCCACCAGCCCTCTCCTCTCCGGCTGTTCCAGCGCGTGTCTGCGCTCCCTCCCTCTCCGCTCCCCGATTAATTCCCGGGCGCGCACGTAGGTGTCTCAGGGTGCGGGTGTCTCAGGCGTGCATCTGTGTCGAGCAGGGACTTCTTTGTTTAATTATAGGTCAGGGGGAGAGGAAAGGCGCGCCCTTGTGCCGCCGTTCCTCTGCCGTCAGCACCCAGGGGTCTTAAACGGACACCAGCCCCTCATACAAGCGCATGCCCAGAGGGCAGGCTGCAGTCATGAACAAGTGCACGTTCTGGCTGGCCTTCCCCAACAGTCTTCCCTGACTCCCAGGGCCTACATGCCTCCGTGCCAAAGCGCTCTACCTGCGGACCCTAACTAGGCCCTGTCTCTGTCTCTGTGGCACCGGAGAGGCCAGTATCTCCATCGCTTGTGGGAGTGAGGCCCCTGGGGTCCCGCTGAAATAAGCATTTTCAGAAGCCCCCGCGGAGAATGCGATGTGGTAAAGGCGTTATTTGTCTGCAGTTACATCCATCGGCCCCTAAGCCAGTCCCGAAAGGTGCGCTGGGGTCCAGCAGAGCCCAAGGCGTGTCCAGAGCTTCCGTCCCTGTTGCAGCCGGTCTAGTCCAGCGTCAGGCTGATTAAGGTCCATCAGTCCACGTGTGGATCCCACAGGGCTCTGAGCCACTGGGCACAGGGGAGTGCATCCCTGGAGCAGGAGGCCCAAGAGGACCAGAGGCTGACTCCTTTGTCTGGAGGTGAAACATTCAGGCTTCCTGCCCTCGCAGTGGCCACGCCTATTCTGGCCACTGACCTGCTTCCTGGTGTGATTAACAGACAGGTAAGCACCTTCCATGTCACCGGACCTTACTGGGCATACTCCAGACCGCCTTGTCCCGTCCCTTCCCCGCCCATCAGCAGGGAACAGGCTCCGAGAGTGTTAAATCGGGAAAGCTGTGTAAATGCCATGCCTAATGCTCTCTTCTTCCCTCCACTCCTTTCCTGGTAAATAATAACCAGATTACTGCGCGGCATCTCTGCATCTGCCTTCGCCTCCCCGCATGGCCCCTCAAGGCAGTCTGTGGCCTCCTCCAGGGCCCGGGAGTATCAGCGCCACCCCCAGCTCATCCTCCGGGCTGCACTCACCCAGTGTTAATGTAACAGTCTGAGCAGCACCGCTCCTGCTCCGTACACAGGAGACACCCCCACCAACCAGCCTGGCCAGGAGTCTGTGGGCCTCCGTGGACGCCTTCCCTCTGCAGGCAGTGTTGTGGGTGACCCGCGAATGACGACCACCAGTCAGTCAAATTGAAATTTAGGAAGCCTTTATTACGAACGAACTCGAGTCCGGGCTCACGTCTCAACTGGCACCGCAGGACTGGTGGTCGTCATTCGCGGGTCGCCCACAACAGCAGCTGCGGTGCTTGTGAGCTCTGAGCCCCGCGGAGGGCCACCTTGTCTGTTAGCCCACGCTGCGTCCCATTCTCCCCAGGGCGTTGGGCTGTGGTGGACCCCACCAAGTCCCACTGGCTCCACTGAGGTCAGTCTTCTGGGGATCCCAATGTGGAGAGTGGGGTGCCGGTCATTTGAACTCACCCCTTCCTTGGGAGGAGCTGGGCGAGAGGGGTTCTCTGAGCCCATGGCCCTGCACCAGTGTAACCGGACAACCAAGGGCCCGGGCTGCCGTCACCACCTGAGCCAGTAAAGCAGAGACAGGGTGGAGTCACTATGACCGTTGATTCCAATCCTGCGGGCAGCATGGAGAGCAGCAGGTCAGCCACAGACACCTGCTCTGCCCGCCCCCCACAAACCGGCTGCTAATATTGGGTGGAGGGACAAAGAGTATGTGGGGAGTAGCCAAAGGCTATGCCAAACGGGCAGTTTACAGGTAGGCAGGCTGGAGATTTGCAAAGGCCTGTGGGTATGCAAAGGCTGGGCCTTCAAAGGGCTAGTGATCTGCAAGGGCTGGGTCTTCCAAGGGCTGGCGGCTCTGGTTTCTGCAACAAAGTTGTTCATCTTTCCATGAGAATAGAGCGGATGGGCTGCATTTCCAGGTGAGCTCCCAGGACCCGTGTGTAACTGCCAGCCAGGTTAGAGTGCGCCTTCTGTAACCAGAACAACACAATCACAGTTAACAGAGCATGATTCATATTTCTTACAATTCTAGCTGGTTCCCCAACCTTCTATTTCTGCTCTATCACCAGGGCACGGACTACAGTGGACAACATCTGGAATCTGTAAGCACATTCTTGCACTCCATTATGCCCTGCTGGGGGCTCTCACCACTCCTGCCATTTTCCTGTTGTTCTCATTGTAGGTTTCATGATTAACGGTCTTCAGCTTCCAGTAAACCGCCTCGCCCAGTTTCCAGTGACCCCCACACCTGGCCCACCTGCACCTGGTCCCACCGGTTACTCTGACTGACCCGCACAAGGGACATATATATCCCGCCCCCCCTACTCAGCCTTGCTGACATGGCACACTGGTCTCAGCCTGCTTAAACTCTCACAGCGTCCCCTGGCCTGGCTCCTTTCCGCAGGGACCTGACATTCCTCTTTACAAGCTCTGGGGAGGCCTGAATGGTGGCCTTACAAACTCAGAGACAAACCGTGGTCTGAGATTAAAGTTTTTAAACTAAAAGCAGTTTATGACAGCTAGTCATAAACTGTCTTAGGCTAGAATCTTCCTTGACAAAGGTTCATTTTCACCGAAATCAAGCCTGCCTATTGTCTTTTTGCATCTATGATAACATACCTTTGGAATGTCAAGGTAAGTTCCTTCCCTCCCCTCAAAGCACAGGCACCACTCCGCTCCTCTCTGCTCTGGGGACCACAAATCCCCTCATTGTTATCCTGTTAATTGTCGGCTGTTGACTATGCTGCACCCACCTTGTAAGAGAAGCATGTGTCTATCATTTTGCTTTTTATCCAATCCCAGAGTCCAACCCTTTGCTTTTTCCCGCCTCCCTAATCCATCACCAATGGATTCCGTGTAACCGCTTCCTTCTTCTCTTCTGATTGTAATGTTTGAAATAAGGCGCAGTGCTTCCATCCTCTGGAGCGGTTTCTCAATCCCTTAAGATTCTGCTTCCAGGCGGTTGTTGACAGTTTGGCGCAAATAAACTCCCAGAAACCCTCTCCAGGTTCGAATGTTTCTTACGTGGCCTTGGCTTTGCAGGTGCCTGGAGCAGGAGCTTTTCACTTCGTTTTGGATTTCCCACAGAGGGAACCGGTGCTGGGTGGTGGTGGTGGATTTCCCACAGAGGGAACCGGTGCTGGGTGGTGGTGGCGGATTTCCCACAGAGGGAACCGGTGCTGGGTGGTGGTGGATTTCCCACAGAGGGAACCGGTGCTGGGTGGTGGTGGCGGATTTCCCACAGAGGGAACCGGTGCTGGGTGGTGGTGGTAGATTTCCCACAGAGGGAACCGGTGCTGGGTGGTGGCGGATTTCCCACAGAAGGAACTGGTGCTGGGTGGTGGTGGATTTCCCACAGAGGGAACCGGTGCTGGGTGGTGGTGGTGGATTTCCCACAGAGGGAACTGGTGCTGGGTGGTGGTGGCGGATTTCCCACAGAGGGAACCGGTGCTGGGTGGTGGTGGCAGATTTCCCACAGAGGGAACGGGTGCTGGGTGGTGGTGGATTTCCCACAAAGGGAACCGGTGCTGGGTGGTGGTGGATTTCCCACAGAGGGAACCGGTGCTCGGTGGTGGTGGTGGATTTCCCACAGAGGGAACCGGTGCTGGGTGGTGGCGGATTTCCCACAGAGGGAACCGGTGCTGGGTGGTGGTGGATTTCCAACAGAGGGAACTGGTGCTGGGTGGTGGTGGTGGATTTCCCACAGCGGGAACTGGTGCTGGGTGGTGGTGGATTTCCCACATAGGGAACCGGTGCTGGGTGGTGGTGGATTTCCCACAGAGGGAACCGGTGCTGGGTGGTGGTGGATTTCCCACAGAGGGAACCGGTGCTGGGTGGTGGTGGTGGATTTCCGACAGAGGGAACCGGTGCTGGGTGGTGGTGGCGGATTTCCCACAGAGGGAACCGGTGCTGGGTGGTGGTGGATTTCCCACAGAGGGAACCGGTGCTGGGTGGTGGTGGCGGATTTCCCACAGAGGGAACTGGTGCTGGGTGGTGGTGGCGGATTTCCCACAGAGGGAACCGGTGCTGGGTGGTGGTGGCAGATTTCCCACAGAGGGAACGGGTGCTGGGTGGTGGTGGATTTCCCACAGAGGGAACTGGTGCTGGGTGGCGGCGGATTTCCCACAGAGGGAACCGGTGCTGGGTGGTGGTGGTGGATTTCCCACAGAGGGAACCGGTGCTGGGTGGTGGCGGATTTCCCACAGAGGGAACCGGTGCTGGGTGGTGGTGGATTTCCCACAGAGGGAACTGGTGCTGGGTGGTGGTGGTGGATTTCCCACAGCGGGAACTGGTGCTGGGTGGTGGTGGATTTCCCACATAGGGAAGCGGTGCTGGGTGGTGGTGGATTTCCCACCGAGGGAACCGGTGCTGGGTGGTGGCGGATTTCCCACAGAGGGAACCGGTGCTGGGTGGTGGCGGATTTCCCACAGAGGGAACTGGTGCTGGGTGGTGGTGGTGGATTTCCCATAGAGGGAACTGGTGCTGGGTGGTGGTGGTGGATTTCCCATAGAGGGAACCGGTGCTAGGTGGTGGTGGTGGATTTCCCACAGAGGGAACTGGTGCTGGGTGGTGGTGGATTTCCCACATAGGGAAGCGGTGCTGGGTGGTGGTGGATTTCCCACAGAGGGAACCAGTGCTGGGTGGTGGTGGATTTCCCACAGAGGGAACTGGTGCTGGGTGGTGGTGGTGGATTTCCTACAGAGGGAACCGGTGCTGGGTGGTGGTGGTGGATTTCCCACAGAGGGAACCGGTGCTGGCTGGTGGTGGTGGATTTCTCACAGTGGGAACGGGTGCTGGGTGGTGGTGGCGGATTTCCGACAGAGGGAACCGGTGCTGGGTGGTGGTGGATTTCCCACAGAGGGAACCGGTGCTGGATGGTGGCAGATTTCCAACAGAGGGAACCGGTGCTGGGTGGTGGCGGATTTCCCACAGAGGGAACCGGTGCTGGGTGGTGGTGGCGGATTTCCCACAGAGGGAACTGGTGCTGGGTGGTGGCAGATTTCCAACAGAGGGAACCGGTGCTGGGTGGTGGCGGATTTCCCACAGAGGGAACCGGTGCTGGGTGGTGGCGGATTTCCCACAGAGGGAACCGGTGCTGGGTGGTGGTGATGGATTTCCCACAGAGGGAACCGGTGCTGGGTGGTGGTGGTGGATTTCCTACAGAGGGAACCGGTGCTGGGTGGTGGTGGTGGATTTCCCACAGAGGGAACCGGTGCTGGCTGGTGGTGGTGGATTTCTCACAGTGGGAACGGGTGCTGGGTGGTGGTGGCGGATTTCCGACAGAGGGAACCGGTGCTGGGTGGTGGTGGTGGATTTCCCACAGAGGGAACTGGTGCTGGGTGGTGGTGGTGGATTTCCACAGCAGGAACTGGTGCTGGGTGGTGGTGGATTGCCCACATAGGGAAGCGGTGCTGGGTGGTGGTGGATTTCCCACAGAGGGAACCGGTGCTGGGTGGTGGTGGTGGATTTCCCACAGAGGGAACCGGTGCTGGGTGGTGGTGGTGGATTTCCCACAGAGGGAACTGGTGCTGGGTGGTGGTGGTGGATTTCCACAGCAGGAACTGGTGCTGGGTGGTGGTGGATTGCCCACATAGGGAAGCGGTGCTGGGTGGTGGTGGATTTCCCACAGAGGGAACCGGTGCTGGGTGGTGGTGGTGGATTTCCCACAGAGGGAACCGGTGCTGGGTGGTGGCGGATTTCCCACAGAGGGAACCGGCTCTGGGTGGTGGTGGATTTCCCACAGAGGGAACCGGTGCTGGGTGGTGATGGTTGATTTCTCACAGAGGGAACTGGTGCTGGGTGGTGGTGGATTTCCCACATAGGGAACTGGTGCTGGGTGGTGGCAGATTTCCCACAGAGGGAACCGGTGCTGGGTGGTGGCAGATTTTCCACAGAGGGAACCGGTGCTGGGTGGTGGCGGATTTCCCACAGAGGGAACCGGTGCTGGGTGGTGGTGGATTTCCCACAGAGGGAACCGGTGCTGGGTGGTGGTGATGGATTTCCCACAGAGGGAACCGGTGCTGGGTGGTGGTGGTGGATTTCCCACAGAGGGAACCGGTGCTGGCTGGTGGTGGCGGATTTCTCACAGTGGGAACGGGTGCTGGGTGGTGGTGGCGGATTTCCGACATAGGGAACCGGTGCTGGGTGGTGGTGGTGGATTTCCCACAGAGGGAACTGGTGCTGGGTGGTGGTGGTGGATTTCCCACAGCGGGAACTGGTGCTGGGTGGTGGTGGATTGCCCACATAGGGAAGTGGTGCTGGGTGGTGGTGGATTTCCCACAGAGGAAACCGGTGCTGGGTGGTGGCGGATTTCCCACAGAGGGAACCAGTGCTGGGTGGTGGTGGATTTCCCACAGAGGGAACTGGTGCTGGGTGGTGGTGATGGATTTCCCACAGAGGGAACCGGTGCTGGCTGGTGGTGGCGGATTTCTCACAGTGGGAACGGGTGCTGGGTGGTGGTGGTGGATTTCCCACAGAGGGAACTGGTGCTGGGTGGTGGTGGTGGATTCCCACAGCGGGAACTGGTGCTGGGTGGTGGTGGATTTCCCACAGAGGGAACCAGTGCTGGGTGGTGGTGGATTTCCCACAGAGGGAACTGGTGCTGGGTGGTGGTGATGGATTTCCCACAGAGGGAACCGGTGCTGGGTGGTGGTGGTGGATTTCCTACAGAGGGAACCGGTGCTGGGTGGTGGATTTCCCACAGAGGGAACCGGTGCTGGCTGGTGGTGGCGGATTTCTCACAGTGGGAACGGGTGCTGGGTGGTGGTGGCGGATTTCCCACAGAGGGAACCGGTGCTGGGTGGTGGTGGTGGATTTCCCACAGAGGGAACCGGTGCTGGGTGGTGGCAGATTTCCCACAGAGGGAACCGGTGCTGGGTGGTGGTGGATTTCCCACAGAGGGAACCGGTGCTGGGTGGTGGTGGCGGATTTCCCACAGAGGGAACCGGTGCTGGGTGGTGGTGGATTTCCCACAGAGGGAACCGGTGCTGGGTGGTGGCGGATTTCCCACAGAGGGAACCGGTGCTGGGTGGTGGTGGTGGATTTCCCACAGAGGGAACCGGTGCTGGGTGGTGGCGGATTTCCCACAGAGGGAACCGGTGCTGGGTGGTGGTGGTGGATTTCCCACAGAGGGAACCGGTGCTGGGTGGTGGTGGTGGATTTCCCACAGAGGGAACCGGTGCTGGGTGGTGGTGGTGGATTTCCCACAGAGGGAACCAGTGCTGGGTGGTGGTGGTGGATTTCCCACAGAGGGAACCGGTGCTGGGTGGTGGTGGTGGATTTCTCACAGTGGGAACGGGTGCTGGGTGGTGGTGGCGGATTTCCGACAGAGGGAACCGGTGCTGGGTGGTGGTGGTGGATTTCCCACAGAGGGAACTGGTGCTGGGTGGTGGTGGTGGATTTCCCACAGCAGGAACTGGTGCTGGGTGGTGGTGGATTGCCCACATAGGGAAGCGGTGCTGGGTGGTGGTGGATTTCCCACAGAGGGAACCGTTGCTGGGTGGTGGCGGATTTCCCACAGAGGGAAGCGGTGCTGGTTGGTGGTGGATTTCCCACAGAGGGAACCGGTGCTGGGTGGTGGTGGATTTCCCACAGAGGGAACCGGTGCTGGGTGGTGGTGGTGGATTTCCCACAGAGGGAACCGGTGCTGGGTGGTGGTGGATTTCCCACAGAGGGAACCGGTGCTGGGTGGTGGCGGGAGGGAGGCCCACGCTTCCCACTCTGCCATCTTGCTTATGGCAGCCCTGATCCATGATTTAAGTCGAGAGTAATGTTTTGGGGAAACCCTGTCCCATGGGTGTGCAGAAGGAGACTAAGGGAGGCTCGCAGGTGTAACTCCTCTGGCACAGATTTTAGTCACTTCACTATTTTCAGATTTACTCTCCCCCCAGATTTCCTTGGCTTGTTGTGTCTAGAGATCAGAGTTTCACCTGAAAAGCAACCTTCTCTTTGAAGTTCCCTGGATGCACACACTTTCATCAGTTGTGTTGTCACCAATTTTTCAGGGAAGTTACAGTCCTTGCTGTTAGCTGTTCTCGTTGTGCCTGCCTGGTCATCCTGTCAGTGGCCTTACCAGTGTTTGGGGAGAAAGTGGCCATACTTGCCTGCCCCCACAGGCATAGACCTCTGTTCCCACAGCCCATCAGCACAGCGAGGGGACAGGCGGGAGGCGCTGAGGAGGCAGCTAGGCAGATGGGGGGCGGGGTGCTTGGAGCCCCAGGGGACCGTGAGCCAGGGAAGGGGGAGCTGCTAGGCCTGATCAAATAATTGAATGACACCCCCACGCCTGGGAACTGACTTTAGAACAAACACTTCACAACCCATGTCCCCACCCCCCTTTTTTCTTTTTTTTATTAAGGTATTATATGTGTACATATCTTACCATTGCCACGTCCCCTTTCACTTAGACCAGTGATGGCAAACCTATGACACACGTGTCAGCACTGACACGCGTAGCCATTTCTGATGACATGCGGCCGCATGCCGAGGATGAAACATTTGCTGCTCCTGAGGATGAAACATTTGCGACTAGAGTCTTAGAGTTAGTTTTTTCCTCAAAGTGACACACTACCCGAGTTATGCTCAGTTTTTTGGCGAAGTTTGGCACACCAAGCTCAAAAGGTTGCCCATTACTGACTTAGACCGCATTCCACTTGCTGAGACCATCATTTCCCCTTCAGACTTCCCCAGGATTGGACCTGCCCAGAGAGTCCCGTCCCCTAGACTCGAGTACTTTATTATTTTTTAAAAAATATATTTTATTGATTTTTTACAGAGAGGAAGGGAGAGGGCTAGAGAGTTAGAAACATCGATCAGCTGCCTCCTGCACACCTCCCCACTGGGGATGTGCCCACAACCAAGGTACATGCCCTTGACTGGAATCAAACCTGGGGCCCTTCAGTCCGCAGGCCGAGCTCTATCCACTGAGCCAAACCGGCCAGGGCGACTGGAGTACTTTAGAACCTCTGCCCCCAGTCCCTGGGTGCTGGCGCCATTTGGGGCTCAGCCCATCTGGGGTTCCAGATGACGTAATAAATTTGTATTTCTTTACCACTTTCTGCCCCGTGCTTCCTAGCTCTGGCGCCTACCGGTAGCCAGAGGGGAGGGGGAGCCGAGAGGGGGAGAGGGGAGAGTGGGTGAGAGCGAGGCTGGGTGTGAGTGCAAGAGGGTGGGAGCGGAGGGAGAGAGGTGTCAGGAGGCGGGCAGGCGGGGCGAGGGGAGGAATGTGGGGGGATGGAGGGGCTGGGGGAGGTGTGAGGCCGGGACCGCCCCAGGTGAGGGGTCGGTGTTAGAGGGAAGGCCTGTAAGGAGGAAACTGGAATGGGGGGCACGTGGGCTGGGAGGGGCCCCCAGCGCCGGCCGCGCTGCTCCCCGTCCCCACGGGGGGTCCTGCCCCCCGCCTGGCGGGTGGAGGGCGCCCAGGGACCTGGTCCGAGCAGAGCGGTTCCGGGAGGCTGAGCTTCAGTTCGGGGAGGAGAGGCGCCCCGTCCCTCCTCACAACAGCGACTCTGCGGTTCGGTTCGGCTGAAACCTGGACGCGGGCAGCGCCGGCGCCTCTGCTTCCCTGGAGCCGCAGGGACAAGGGGGTCCCCTTCGGGAATTCCCCGCCTCCCCGCCCTCCTTCCTCCCTAAACACCGCTCACTTGGAGTGGATTTAAGGCTCACAAGAAGTTGCAAAAACAGGGCCGCCGAAAAAGAGAAAGAGAAGCCTCCCCCCCCCCCCCCCCCCCATGATGGCATCTGAAGTCACACATCTGAGAACAGAATTGACCCAGATCATAAACCGCAGCCCTGCTCGGAGGTCACGGTTGGACACCTTCCCTTTGGGCCTCGGGCGCCGAGCGTCGGGCTCGGCCTGGAGTGGCCGCTGCCGTGGGAGTACAAGGGCTTCGCCGCCGCAGGAGCCCCTCACGCGGCGTCTCCAGCCGGACCTCCCGAGCCCAACCCCAACCTCCCGAGCCCAACCCCAACCTCCCCAGCCCAACCCCAACCTCCCCAGCCCAACCCGACCGCCAGGACCTGCCCTCCACCACAGCCTGTCATTGCAGCCGTGTCACAGGAGCAAGGCCACGCGTGTGTCACCTCTGGCGATGGGCTCTCAAACTCAATGTCCTGGGGCCCATCCAAGCTCCTCTGTGGATCGGCCGGTGTGCGCCGTTCTGTGGCCCCCGGCCTCCCATCCGGCGGACGCCCGGTTATCACTGCCCGCCGAGGGCCTTGGGGTTATTTCTGGTTCTGGGCTGTGACCGGTGAAGTGCTCGGAATCTGCGGCGCGGGCTTCGGTGTGGGCGTGGCTTGTCTGTCGGTACAAACGCGGCTAGATCGCACGGTAAGCGCACGTTTTATAAGAAACGGACGCCGTTTCCCCAGTTGCCGCGCACTGTGCGTTCCGAAGCAGGGCCTGAGCCTCCCGTCCTTGCAACGCTAGGTATTATCAGTACGTCTTACCAACAGCTTGTGGATCTCCAGAGCTGCCGCACCATGTTCAAGCTTCAGGTCCCTCATGCCTAATGATGTTCACTGCCTTCTCCCCCGTCTTACCGCGTCCCTTCTCTTAAATAACCCAATCCTGCAGTTTGGCTGAAGCCTGGACTGTGGATCTAGTTTTCCTTTTATGGATTGTGCGTATCGTGTTATAGCTAAGCCATGATATTTTCTCCTATGTTTTATTTTAAAAGTTTTACAGTTTATATTTAGATTTATGATCAATTTTTACTTAATTTTATTTTTAAAAATAAAGTATGAGATTTAGGTTGAGGTTCATTTTCCTTTGTTTAGTGGAAGTCCAGTTATTTCAATCATACCATTTATCAAAAATGCCATTTTCTATGAATTCCCCCCCCCCCCCCCCCCCAAAAAAAAGCCACTGAATTGCTCTTGCACCTTTGTCAAAAACCAGTTGGGGATACATGTGTGGGTGTTCATCTGTACGATCACGTTCTGTTGATACCTGGCCTATTCCTCTTCTAGAACTATCCTGTCTTGACACTGTAGTTATGTAGTACTTCCTAACATTGTGCCATAGTGTGATTCCTCCGACTTTATTACTCTTTTTTCTTTATTTTTTAAAAATTTCTTTATTGATTAAGGTGTTACATATGTGTCCTTTCCCCCCCATTACCTCCCCAACCCTCCATTCATGCCCTTACCCCCCTGTTGTCTGTGCCCATTGGTTAGGCTCATATGCATGCATATAAGTCCTTTGGTTGATCTCTCCCCGTTACCCCCACTGTCCCCTACCTTCCCTGAGGTTTGACGTTCTGATCGATGTTTCTCTGTCTCTGGATCTGTTTTCGACTTTATTACTCTTTTTCAGTATTGTTTGTTATTCTTGTTCTTTTAACTTTCCTCATAAATTTTAGGGCCAGCTTGTCTATATCTACAAAAGAAAGCTCTTGCTAAGAATTACTGCAAACTTACATAGATATTTGGGGAGAATTGATGTCTTTGTTGAGTCTTCTAGTTAACTAGTGCTGCATGCATCTCTATTTAGATTGTTTTTCAAAAATCAGCATTTTGTAGTTTTTAGCACTCAGATTCTGTATGTATTTTGTTAGATTTATAGTGCTTTAGTTTTGGTTTCCTATTGTTTATTGCAAGTATATAGGAATTTTATTGATTTGCACATATTTGGTGACTTTGCTAAGCTCACTTAATAGTTCTAGGAATGTTTTGTAGATTCCTTGGGATATTTTTTTTTCTGATTATAAACTGGGTTGACAGTTTTTGTCTTTCAGGACTTGAAAAATGTTGTGCCACTTTCTTTCAGCTTCATAATTTTTGAAGAGAAATCCACTGTCATTCTATTTGTTGTTCTTCTATAGGTACTGCTCTTCTCTGAATGTTTTCAAGATTTCCCCCTTTGTCCTTAGTGTTAGAAAGTTGGTTGTGATAAGTCTGAGCATGGCATTCTCTGGGCTTATTGTGTTAGAGGTTGATCTAGTTTCTTGAATTGCACGTTTACGTCTTCCACTAAATTTGGGAAGTCTTCAATCATTATTTCTTCAAATATACACCCCCCCCCCCTCCCTGCCACCAGCACGCCTTGTTCTCTCCCTTTGGGGCTTTGATGACAAGAAAGTTAGATCTCTTGTAAAAAAAGAAAGAATTCTTACCATTCGAAAAGCATGGATGGATATGGAGAGCATTATGCTAAGCAAAATGCCAGTTGGAGAAAGATAAATATAACGTGATCTCACTCATTTGTGGAATACAATGAACAACATAAACTGATGAACAAAAATACATCCAGAGACAGAGAAGCATCGAACAGACCATCAAACCTCAATGTCAATTAAATCCATCTGATCCTTCTTAGGGAAGGCAGAGGAGGTGGGGGTAAGAGATCAACCAAAGGACTTGTATGCATGCATATAAGCATAACCAATGGACACAGACACCAGAGGGGTGAGGGCATGTGCTGTGGGGTGGGAGTGCCCAGGAGAGGTCAATGGGGGAAAAAGGAGACACATATAATACTTTAAACAATAAAGAATAATAAAAAAAAGAAAAAAAAAGAATGTTAGATCTTTTATTATTTCCTACAAGTGTTGCGATCTCCATTCTGTTGGTAGACCTACCCAGTGAGTTTTCATTATTTTATTTTTAGTTATTAATTTTCTTCTTATATTTTCGATTTCTCTGCTGAGTTGTTCATTTAAAAAAAATTTGTTTCACAGAGGCATGGATACATGGGACAGACTGACAGCTGTCAGAGGGGAGGGGCAGGGAGCACTGGGTGAAAGAAGGTGAAGGGATTAGCCAAAGAACATATATGCATAACCCATGGACACAGACAACAGTGTGGTGATGGCTAGAGGGAAGGGGTGGTGGGGGCTGGATGGAGGTGGGCAAAGGAGGGGAAAATGGGGACATTTGCAGTGGTGTCAACAATAAAAAATAAAGTACTACTAGATGATAAAAAAATTTGTTTCAAGGGAGTTTATAATTGCTTGTTGGAACATTTTTATGATAGCTGCTACAACGTCCTTATGAGATAATTTCTACACCTATGCCATTTTGGTGTTGCTATTGTTTACATTTTTTATTTAGGTGAGATTTTTATGGTTCTTGGTAATGACAAGTGATTTTTCAAATTATATGTCAGAAATTTTGAATAGCATCCCTTGAGGCTCTGCTTAAGATCTCAGGGACCATGTTTACAGTCATCCTTTTGCACGTGCACAGAACCTAAATGGCTGCATTTTGCATACCGACTTCATCTCAGAATTTTGTTTTTTCTTATTGTAAAAGATCTTTTTTCAATGTAGACATTTTTATATGTTCCTTAATTTGAATGAAGTAGAGTATACATAAATGACTAATAAAATAGGAGGAAGAGTTAATAGTATTTGATGATCTATAGGAGAGAAAGAAGCTTAAGATAGCTTTCAGGTTTTCAAATAGATAATTTGAATACAAGAGGAAGAACCAGGCTCATGTGTGTGCATGCATTTGTGTGTGTATGTGTGTAAATGGGGTGAGTGGGAAGGGAATTAAATATTTCTACTTAAAAAATAATTCTGTACTGTTGAAAGGATTACACATGTCCTCCCCCCCACCCCCCATTGACCCCCTTCACCCCGCCCCTGCTTCCTGCCCCAGGCCGTTAGTACTCTATTGTCCATGTCCATGGGCCATGCATATATGCATACAGGGGCCCTGGTTGATTATCCACTGCTCACCCACCCTCCTCTGCCTTCCCTCTGAGGCCCCCTACTCTGTTCCATGCTTCCATGTCTCTGGATCCACTCTGTTCATCAGTTTGTTACTTAGATTCCACATATGAGTGAGATCATGTGACACTTGTCATTCTCTGACTGACTTCTTTCACTTAGCATAATACTCTCCAGGTCCCTCCATGATGTCTCAAAGAGTAAGAGATTCCTCTTTTTTACTGCTGCATAGTATTCCATGGTATAAATGTTCCACAGCTTTTTTATACACTCATCTACTGATGGGCACTTGGGCTGTTTCCAGATCTTAGCTATTGTAAACTGTGCTGCTATGAACATAGGGGTGCATATATTCTTTCTGATTGGTGTTTCTGGTTTCTTAGGATATATTCATAGAAGTGGGAACACTGGGTCAAATGGCAATTCCATATTTAATTTTTTGAGGAAACTCCACACTGTTTTCCATAATGGCTGCACCAGTCTGCATTCCCACCAGCAGTGCACGAGGGTTCCCTTTCCTCCACGTCCTCACCAGCACTTGTCATTTGTTGATTTGTTGATGGTAGCCATTAGGACAGGTGTGAGGTGATACCTCATTGTCATTTTAATTTGCATCTCTCTGATGATCAGATTCTTTGAGCATTTTTTTCATACGTCTCTTGGGGAAGTGTCTATTTAGGTCCTTTGTCCATTTTTTAAGTTGTATGAGTTCCTTATATATTTTGGATATTAACCCTTTATCAGATGTATCCTTGCCAAATATTTTCTCCCATACAGTGGGCTCCCTTTTCATTTTGTTGATGGTTTCTTTTGCTGAGCAGAAGCTTTTTATTTTGATGTAGTACCATTTGTTTATTTTCTACTTAGTTTCTTTTGCCCTAGGAGATATATCCATAAACATATTTCTATGAGAAATGCCTGAGATTTTGCTGCCTATGGTTTCTTCTAGGATTTTTATGGTTTCCTGACTTACACTTAAGCCTTTTATCCATTTCGAGTTTATTCTTGTGTACGTATGGTGTAAGTAGAGGGTCTAGTTTCACTTTTTTGCATGTGTCTGTCCAATTTTCCCCAAAACCATATATAGAAGAGTCTGTCTGTGACTCCATTGTATACTCTTGCCTCCTTTGTTAAATATTAATTGAGCATAATGGCTTGGGTTGATTTCTGGGTTCTCTGTTCTGTTCTATTGATCTATATGCCTGTTCTTGTGCCAGTACCAGGCTGTTTTAATTACAGTGGCTTTGTAGTATAACTTGATATCTGGTTGTGATCCCTCCAACTTTGTTCTTCTTTCTCAAGATTGTTGCAGCTATTCGGGGTCTTTTTTGATTCCATATTAAATTTTGGAGTCTGTGAAGTATGCCTTTGGTATTTTAGTAGGGATTGCATTGGATCTGTAGAATGCCTAGTGTGGGCATTTTAATGATGTTGATTCTACCAATCCATGAACACGGTATATTCTTCCACTTGTTTATATCTTCTTCTGTCTCTTTTTTCAATGTCCTGTAGTTTTCTGAGCACAGGTCTTTTGCCTCCACTGTTAAGTTTATTTCTAAGTATCTTAATTTTTTGTTGCAGTGGTTAATGGGATTGTTTGTTTAGTTTATCTTTCTGAGAATTCATTATTGGTGTATAAAAAAAGCCATTGATTTTTGGGTGTTGATTTTGTATCCTGCTAGATTGCCAAATTTATTTATTTATTTATTATACTAGGGGCCCGGTGCACAAAATTCGTGCACTGGGGGTGGGGTGGGGGTCCCTCAGCCCAACATGCCCCCTCTCACATACTGGGAGCCCTCAGGGGATGTCCTACTGATAGCTTAGGCCCGATCCCCACGGGAAGTGGGCCTAAGCCGCAGTCTGGCCTCCCTTTGTGGGAGGCAACCAGGCTGGTCAGGGGAAGGCACCAGCCCCATCACCCTGCTGCTGCAGCCACTGTCAGTCACCACAGCCACCAAGGTGTTTTCATCAACATGGACTGCAGTCCCTTCACCAAGAAAAAATGACAACTTTCTTTAGGCATTTTCAAGATGTGCCTTTCATAGGATATGCATTTCTTTCTTTTTTTTTTTTTTTATCCTCATCTAAGGATATGTTTCTATTGACTTTTAGAGAATGTGGAAGAGAAAGGGAAAGACAGAGAGAAACATCAAAGTGAGAGGAACACTTTGATTGGTTGCCTCCTGCATGAGCCCTGATCTGGGCCCCGGCCAGGGAGGAGCCTGCAACCTAGGTACATGCCCTTGATCAGAATCAACCCAGACCCTGCTGTGGGCAGGCCGAGGCTCTATCCACTGAGTCAAACCGGCTAGGGAAGGATATGACATTTCTTAGCCCTCCAGCAGCGGACCTTCGTTTTTTTCTCCAGAAGTGTGGTGGAAAAACCCTAGATCACCTTTTTGATTCTTATTACCCAAGTTACTAAGAATATTACCAGTGGCATACAGGAAGCTTAGCCAATGTGCAGTCAGAAAAGGTGTTTCCTCTATAGTTCACACCAATCACGGGCTGTGCCCTGCCTAGGCCTAAAGCCTCTGGCCAAAGCTTTAGGCCTGGGACGGGGACCTCTAGCTCCCTGTGATTGCAGACACTGCCCATTGGGCAGGGGACCCCAGCTCCCTGCAATCCACCACAGGAGCAGATGCCCTCGCAGGAGTGGACCTCCAGTTGCCTGCAATTCGTTGCAGGCTCCCTGCTGGTGCCCAAGGCCGGGAAAGCCTCCAGCAGAGGCTTTCCCGGTGTTGGGCTTGGCCGCACCCCAGCGTCCCTGCGACGGATCGCAGGAGCCGACCCCCAGTTGCCTGCGATGGTTTCCTGGTGGGTGTGGCTTGTGGGTGTAGCAGAGGTACGGTCAATTTGCATATTACTCTATTATTACGTAGTATATTTTTTGCATTTTCTGAAAGAAATTCAAGTTTTATTTACTTATTCTTACATTGGTGAGAACTGATGTCAAGAACTTAACAAGCAGTAACATATTTTCCCCCTACCTTTTAGCTGAACAAAAATACACATAACATGGCATTTTCATTAGGCAAGTCTTGCTTCTTTACATTTCACATGAGAATGCAAATATTAATCTTTCTTGAACAAAATGACCAGTTTACTAAGGAAATTATCTTTAGAGGAACTGTTTAATAAGCACATTTTATTTAAATAAATCCTTCAGTAGGAGAATTCATTGCCTTTACTTAGAAGAAGGCGATGTAAAATTATCTGTTAAATTTATCTGTAGCTCACCAACATGTCCTTATTGGAAACATCACTATTTCCACATCACAATTTCTGAAAGAACTTTAAAGTCTCAAAATTCCGTCTCTCCTTTGGTTTGCTTCACTCTTGATTGTACCCAGGCTTTATTAATGGTTCACTTCATATCCTCATCTCCATCTTCACAAATTTTCTTTAGAATATTGATCACTAGGATCTGTTTCAGTGTCATAGGAGGGCTTTCTCAGTTATCAAGTGTCAGTTTATATGCTGGACACTGGAGATATATAGTAAGACGGCTCTGTACTCAGGTAATTCACTCTAGATTTAAAAATCAGTTCCACAGAGAGTGCCTAACTCTAGCCAACCTCATCCTAAATGCATGCTGGCTATCAGAGAGGAGTGAGAGAAAGGTGAATGGCTAACTGACTCCATGTAGTATATTACCAATACAGAGGAATGTGTGACTCTTTCTCTTTGCACTCTTTTTAAACCTGAGTCAGGTAGTCCACCGTGTGTTTTCTGCTTTCTTTCTGCATAAGATAATGACTGTATCTGTCTTGAGTTTTTTTGAACTGCCTTCCACAGAGATGGGTTTCAAGAAATTGTTCACAATCATGGACTAATTCTTCCCATTTAGATTCTTTACCAAAAGACCAAATGACCTCTCTGTGAAGTGCACCTGCACATTTCTCTGTGGGGATTTCCTGGACTCCAGTTAAGGTAATATAGATTTTCACAATATAAACTGACTGATCCCATCCCGAGGATACTTTTCCATTGATTTTTAGAGAGTGAAGGAGAAAGGGAAAGAAAGAAAGAAATATCAATGTGAGAGAAACACATCGATTGGTTGCCTCCAACATGAGCCCTGGCCTGGGCCAGGCTAGGGAGGAGCCTGCAACTGAGGTATGTGCCCTTGATCAGAATCGAACCCAGGACCCTTTAGTCCACAGGCTGATGCTCTATCCACTGCCCAAATTCATTTATTAAATCTAGGAGTTTTTTGGTGGAGTCTTTAGGATTTTCTATGTACAATATCATGTCATCTGCGAACAATGAGTTTTACTTCCTCCTTTCCAATTTGGATGCCTTTTATTTCTTCTTCTTGTCTGATCACTGTCTAGGACTTCCAGTACTATGTTGAATAAGAGTAGTGAAAGCAGACATTCCTGTCTTGTTCCTGTTCTTAGGGGAAATGGTTTTAGTTTTTGCCCATTGAGTATGATGTTCACTGTAGGTTTGTCGTATATGGTCTTTATCATGTTGAGATATGCTCCCTCTATTCCCACTTTGTTGAGAGTTTTTAACAAAAGAAGGGTGTTGGATTTTGTCAAATGGTTTTTCTGCATCTATTGATATGATCATGTGATTTTTGTCTTTCAGTTTCTTTATGTGATGTATCACGCTTATTGATTTGCAAATGTTGTACCAGCCTTGCATCCCTGGAATAAATCCCACTTGGTCATGGTGTATGATCTTTTTAATACATTGCTGGATGTGATTTGCTAATATTTTGTTGAGGATTTTAGCATCTATGTTCATCAGGGATATTGGCCTGTAATTCTCTGTCTTTGTAATGTCTTAATCTGGTTTTGGAATTAGGATAATGCTGGCCTCATAGAAAGAGCTTGGAAGTGTTCCTTCCTCTTGGATTTTTTGGAATAGTTAGGAGTATAGGTGTTAGTTCTCCTTTGAATGTTTGGTAAAACTCCCCTATGAAGCTGTCCGGACCCGGGCTTTTGTTTGCTGGGAGATTTCATCCACATTGTCCAGCTTGTTGGCATATAGTTGTTCATAGAATTTCTTTACAATCCTTTGTATTTCTGTGGTGTCAGTGGTTACTTCTCCACTTTCATTTCTTATTTTGGCTCTTCTGTGTTTGTTTCTTGATGAGTCTTGCTAGCGGTTCATCAATCTTGTTTATCCTTTCAAAGAATCAGCTCTTGATTTCATTGATTTTTTTGGTATTGCTTTTTAGTCTCTAAGTTATTTATTTCTGCTCTAATCTTTATTATTTCCTTTCTTCTACTTACTCTGGGCTTTTCTTGTTCTCTTTCTAGTTTTTTAAGTTGTAGGGTTAAATAGTTCATTGTTGATTTCTTTTTTCTTTCTTTCTTTCTTTTTTTTTTTGAGGTTGGTCCGTAATGCTATGAACTTCCCTTCTCAGGACTGCTTTTGCTGTGTCCTAGAGATTTAGGGTGGTTGTGTGTTCATTTTCATTTGTTTATAGGAAATTTTTGATTTCTTTCTTGATCTTATTGGTAACTCATTCATTGTTTAATAACATGTAATTTAGCCTCTATGTGTTTGAATGTTTTGGGATATTTTTACTGTTGTTGATTTCTAATTTCATTCCACTGTGATCTGAGAAGATGCTTGATATGATTTCTATCTTGAACTTTGTAGAGACTTGTTTTGTGTCCTAACATGTGGTCTATCTTTTGAATGATCCATGTGCACTTGAGAAGAACGTATATTCTGCAGCTTTGGGGTGAAATGTTCTATAAATGTCAGTTAAATCCATCTGATCCAGTGTGCCTGTTAGAGTCACTGTTTCTTTGTTAATGTTTTGTCTGGATGATCTATCCAGTGAAGTCAATGGGGTGTTAAAGGCCCCTATTATAATTGTATTAGAGGCCCGGTGCATGAAATTTGTGCACGTGTGTGTGTGTGTATGTGTGTGTGTGTGTGTGTGTGTCCCTCAGCCCAGCCGGCACCCTCTCCAATATGGGACCCCTCACGGGATGTCTGACTGCCTACAGTGAACATCATACTCAATGGGCAAAAACTAAACGGGCAATCAGACATCCCTCTCACAATCCAGGACTGCTGGCTCCCAACCGCTTGCCTACCTGCCTGCCTGATTGCCCCTAACCACTTCTGCCTACCAGCCTGATCACCCCTTAATCACTCCCCTGCCAGCCTGATCAACACCTAACTGCTCCCCTGCTGGCCCGATTGCCCCGAACTGCCCTCCCTTGCCAGTCCGGTAACCCCTAACTGCCCTCCCTTGCCAGTTTGGTCGCCCCTAACTGCCCTCCCCTGCAGGCCTGGTCACCCCTAACTGTCCTCCCCTGTAGGCCTGGTCACCCCCAACTGCCCTCCCCTGCAGGCCTGGTTTCCCCCAACTGCCTTCCCCTGCAGGCCTGATCGCCCACAACTGCCCTCCCCTGCCAACCATCTTGTGGTGACCATCTTGTGGCCACATGGGGGCAGCCATCTTTGGCCACATGAGGGCGGCTATCTTGTGTGTTGGAGTGATGGTAAATTTGCATATTACTCTTTTATTAGATAGGACTGTTCTTGATCTCTCCCTAAAGACCTCTAGAAGTTTTTAAAAATATATATATTTGGGTACTCCTATATTGGGTGCATATATGTTTACCAGACTTATATCCTCTTGTTGGATCTATCCCTTTAGTATTATGTAGTGACCTTTGCTGTCTCTTGTGATGGCCTTCATTTTATTTATTTTTATTTTTATTTTTTAAAATTTCTTTATTGATTAAGGTGTCACATATTTGTCCTCATCCCCCCATTCCCATCCCACACCCCTCCCCACGGATGCCCCAACCCCCTGTTGAACTTAACCATTGGTTAGGCTCATATGCATGCACACAAGTCCTTTGGTTGATCTCTCCCTCCTCCCCCCACCCTCCCCTATCCTCCCTCTGAGGCCCGATAGTCCGATCGATGCCTCCTTCTTTCTGGTTCTGTTCTTGTTCATCAGTCTATGTTGTTCATCATTTCCCCTAGATGAGCGAGATCATGTGTCCCTAGAGATATACTTATAAGAACTGAATGTGAGACGAGCAATAATAGTTATGCTGACAGGCAAATGAATCAGTCTGTAGTGAGTTTCTTTCTGGACCAACAGTTCTTTTGAGACCCAATATCAATGTCCACCAGTTCCTTAATGTGTACACGTCGGCACTGACCCCTCAGCTCTGAATGGTGGACAAATGGTGGTAATGCAGGTCCGACTCCCTCTGGTTTGGTCTCGGCCGGACCCAGGGGCACGGCTTCACCCGGACTCAGGGGCACGTGGCTTCACCCGGACCCAGGGGGCGCGTGGCCTCACCTGGACCCAGGTGCGCGCGGCCTCACCCAGACCTGGGACCCAGCCTCACCCGGATCCAGGGGCACATGGCCTCACCCGGACCCGGGATCCAGCTTCACCTGGACCCAGGGGCGCGTGGCCTCACCCGGATCCAGGTGCACGCGGCCTCACCCGGGCCCGGGACCCAGCCTCATCCGGATCCAGGGGCACACGGCCTCACCCGGACCCGGGATCTAGCTTCACCCGGACCCAGGGGCACGTGGCCTCACCTGGACCCAGGGGCGCGTGGCCTCACCCAGACCCAGGGTCGCGTGGCCTCACCCGGATCCAGGGGCGCACGGCCTCACCCGGACCCGGGACCCAGCCTCACCTGGATCCAGGGGCACACAGCCTCACCCGGACCTGGGATCCAGCTTCACCCGGACACAGGGGCGCGTGGCCTCTCCCAGACCCAGGGGCACTTGGCCTCACCCAGACCCAGGGTCGCGTGGCCTCACCCGGATCCAGGGCGCACGGCCTCACCCGTACCCGGGACCCAGCCTCACCCGAATCCAGGGGCACACGGCCTCGCCCGGACCCAGGATTCAGCTTCACCCGGACCCAGGGGCTCATGGCTTCACCCGGACCCAGGGGCGCGTGGCCTCTCCCAGTCCCAAGGGCGCGCGGCCTCACCTGGGCCCGGGACCCAGCCTCACCCGGATCCAGGGGCACACGGCCTCACCCGGACCCAGGATCCGGCTTCACCCAAGCCCTGAGGCACGTGGCCTCATCCAGACCCAGGGGCGTGTGGCCTCACCCGGACCCGGGATCCAGCTTCACCCAGACCCAGCGGCGTGTGGCCTCACCTGGACCCAGGGGCGCGTGGCCTCACCCAGGCCCGGGACCCAGCCTCACCCGGATCCAGGGGCACACGGCCTCACCCGGACCCAGGATCCAGCTTCACCCGGACCCAGGGGCGCGTGGCCTCACCCGGACCCAGGGGTGCGTGGATGGCCTTCATTTTAAAGTCTATTTTGTTGGATATGAGTATTGCTAATCCGTTTTTTTTTTTTTCCATTTGCATGGGAAAAATTTTTTCATCCCTTCACTCTCATCCGGAGTGTGTCTTTTGTTCAGAGGTGGGTCTCTTGTGACATCATATAGTTGGGTCATGTTTTTGTATCCAGCTACTCTATGTCTTTTGATTAGAGCATTTAATTTATTTACATTTACAGTTATTATTGATAGGTACTTATTTATTGTCACTTTAATTCTGTATGCCTAGAATTCTTGCTCTATTTCATCTCCTCATTATAGCAGTCCCTTTAGCATTTCTTGTAATGCTGGCTTGGTGGCAATGTATTCCTTTAGCCTTTTTTTGGTCCAGGAAGCTCTTTATTTGACTGTCTATTTTGAATGATAGCCTTGCTGGATATCATAATCTTGGTTTCAGATCCTTGCTTTCCATTATCTTGAATACTTTGTGCCATTCCCTTCTG
Organism: Eptesicus fuscus; assembly: GCF_027574615.1. Lineage (NCBI taxonomy): Eukaryota > Metazoa > Chordata > Mammalia > Chiroptera > Vespertilionidae > Eptesicus > Eptesicus fuscus. The sequence continues at coordinate 2,396,239 of NC_072482.1, forward strand.
GCTGTAGAATTTCTAATGCATAATCAGGTATTAGCCTTATGGGAGCTGCTTTGTAGGTAACAGTTTGCTTTTCTCTTGCTGCTTTTAGGATTCTCTCTTTGTCTTTAATTTTTGGCTTTTTAATAATAATGTGTCTTGGCATGGGCCTGATTGGGTTCTTCTTGTGTGGGGTTCTCTGTGCCTCCTGAACTTTTTCCTTTACCAGGTTAGGGAAGTGTTCTGCCATTATTTTTTCAAACATGTTCTCCATCTCTTTCCCCTTTTCTGCCTCTTCTGGCACACATGTTAGTCTAATATTGTTACCTTACACGTTGTCCCACAGCTCTCTTAAGCTGTCCTCCTATTTTTAAATTATTTTTTCTTTTTGGTTCTTTGATTGAGTGTCTTTTTTCAACCCTGTCTTCTAATTCACTGATTCAATCATCAGCTTCCCCTAATCTGCTGTATATTCCTTCCAATGTATTCTTTATTTGTGCTATGTCATTCCTTATTTCTGTTTTCATAATTATTACATCTTTTTTTCATACTATTGAGCATCTTTACTATCATTATTCTGAACCCACATCAGATAAATTTTATCTCCATTTTATTTACCTTTTCTTCTGGAGAATTCTCTTGTCCTTTCATTTGTGGGTTGTTTCTTTGTCTCCTCATTTTGGCTGCCTGTTTGGGTTTGTGACTTTATATCAAGTAGATCTGCTACGCTTCTCAATCTCTAGTGCAGGACAGTGTTAAAGACTGTTTTTGACTAATTAGATCAGGAAAAGACTCAAAGCCTCCAAAGACAGCCTCTGCCTACAGACTGATAGGATTCCTTCTTGAATTTCTCTGAAGCAATTTTCCACAGATGTGACAAGAATTTTTTCAACAGGGTGGAGTAATTGCTTCTGCCTGGAGGCTAATTATTATTCTCAGCCTCTTATTGGGCCTCTGAAACTCCCCACCGTCGTTCAAGGTGTTTTCCAATAGGGCAGGTCAACTGTCTTTTCCACAAGCAAAGCTGCCTGTATAGAAAATGTCTGCATGAGAAACATGACTTCTGCAGTGTGAGGGAATGACTCAGCACAGGAAATAAGGGTGTCTGCCTTCTGAGCTCTAACTCCTCAGCTCCTGATCTTGGCTTCTGCTCACACAACTCCAGTTCACTCTGCCCTCCCTCTGCTGGAGCATAAGGTGAGTGGCTCTTCAGGGAATTTTGTGCGCTGACCCTTTAAGAGGATGCCTGAATTTACAGCCATCTCTCCCTGGTAGACAGCACCTCTGCTGCTTTTCACAGCCAGAGGTTGTGTGGGTACCCTTCTCAGTTCTGGTGCTCTCTGCTTGGGGGCCCCATTTGGAGATTAGACCCCAGAATTTTCTGTGACAACCCCCTACACCTGATATATCTTTCTGGAACTTCAGTTGCTGTCTGTGGGAGCCCAACCAGCCCTTTCATGCCTTTGCCCCTTCTACCAGTCTCTATGTGGTCTCCACTTTCTGTCCTTGGTTATCAGAGTTCTTTCCAGCGAGTATTCCATTGATCATTCAGTAATTTTTTTTTTTTTTTTGTATTTTAGTTGTAATTCCAGTTTGGTCCTAGGAGTGTGTCTGTGCAGCATCCACTTATTCTGCTGCCATTTTTAAATCTTCCTCTATCTCTTTTTTCAATGTCCTGTAGTTTTACGAGTTCAAGTCTTTTACCTCGTTGGTTAAGTTTATTCCTAAGTATCTTAATTTTTTGTTGTTGCAATTGTAAATGGGGTTTTTGTTTAGTTTTCCTGTCTGGGAGTTCATTATTGGTGTATAAAAATGCCATAGAGCCGAAACCGGTTTGGCTCAGTGGATAGAGCGTTGGCCTGTGGACTGAAAGGTCCCAGGTTCAATTCCGGTCAAGGGCATGTACCTTGGTTGCGGGCACATCCCCAGTGGGGGTTGTGCAAGAGGCAGCTGATCGATGTTCCTCTATCATTGATGTTTCTAACTCTCTCTTCCTCTCTGTGAAAAATCAATAAAATATATTAAAAAAAATAAAAAAATAAAAATGCCATAGATTCCTGGGTATTAATTTTATATCCTTCTATTTTGCCAAATTCATTTATTAAATCTAGTAGTTTTTTGATGGATTCTTTAGGGTTTTCTATGTATAGTATCATGTCGTCTGCAAACAGTGACAGTTTTACTTCCTATTTTTCAATTTGGATGCCTTTTATTTCTTCTTCTTATCTGATCACTACAGCTAGCACTTCTAGTAATATGTTGGACATGAGTGGTGAAAGTGGGCACCCCTGTCTTGTTCCTGTTATTATGAGAAATGGTTTTAGTTTTTGCCCATTGAGTATGATGTTGGGTTTAGGATTGTCATATGAGACTTTTATTATATTGAGTTATGATCCCTCTATTTCTACTTTGCTGAGATTTTTATCAAAAAAGGGTGTAGGATTTTTTGAATGCTTTTTCTATTGATAAGATCATGAGATTTTTATCTTTCAGTTTGTTTATGTGACGTATCACATTTATTGATTTGTAAATATTGTACAGCCTTGTGTCCCTGGAGTAAATCCCATTTGGTCATGGTGTATGATCTTTCTAATATATTGCTGGATCTGATTTGCTAGAATTTGTTGAGAATTTTAGCATCTATATTCATCAGAGATATTGGCCTATAATTCTCTTTCTTTGTAGTATCTTTTTAAAAATATTTTTATTGATTTAAGAGAGAAAGGGAGAGGGAGAGAGAGATAGAAATATCAATGATGAGAGAGAATCATTGATTGGCTGTCTCCTGCATGCCCCCTACTGGATATTGAGCCCACAACCCAGGCATGTGCCCTTGACTGGAATAGAACTCAGGACCCTTCAGTCTGCAGGCTGATGCTCTATCCACTGAACCAAACCGGCAAGGGCTCTTTGTAGTGTCTTTATCTGGTTTTGGGATTAGGGTGATGCTGGCCTCATAGAAAGAGCTTGGATTCTTTCCTTCATTTTCTCCATTTTAATCCATGGAAAGCTCTATTCATGGAGCTTTTGAGTCAGTTATTATATTTTTATATTCTAAACTTTACATTTTTAAATATCTTTTATTGCTTGCTGAGACACTTATTTTTTTGTTGAGACTATTTTTTCATTTGTTTCCAGTGTGTTCATAATTTTCATTGAAGCATTTATCATGGTATCTTTAAAACCCTTTTCACATAATTCTAACACCTTTCTCACCTTGGTGTTGGCATCTATCAATTGTATATTTTAATTCAATTTGAGATCTTCCTGGTTCTTGGTATGACAAGTGATTTTCATTTGAAACCTAAAGAGTTTTATGTGATTATTGGAGTCTGGGTCCTACCTAAACCTTATCCTTTAGTAGGCTTTGACAAAATTCTGCTCTGGCAGAGGAAGTGAGGAGGCAGAACTACCTCATTTCTGCCAGGTAAGGAAGAAGCCCAATTTCCCCACGTTGCCTCTACTGACACTTGGGGGACACTCCTTGTTACTACTGTGCAGGGGTAGTAGTTCTGGCTCCCCACCAGTTCTCCAGTCATATTGAAGTGCAAATGGCTTCGCTTTCCACTAGGGCTCCTCTGACACAATCCCAACAGGCTGTGAAATGCCTATCGGTCTATGCCTATTGGTGTTTCTGGGTTGCTAGCTTTTTCAGCTCAACGTCTGGGATATATAAGGCAAGAAGAAAACCCAGGGAACTCACCACTGTGCTGTTCCTTAGGTTCTAAGACCCCTAGCTGTTCTGCCTATTTTTCTCCATTTTTCAGTCTTATTTTTACATATAACATCCAAATTTTTAGTTGTTTTTAGTGGGCAAAGCAGGGAAAAGTAGGTCTATCCCATCTTTCTTAAAGCAGAAGTGCAACCTGTGAGCAATGTTTATTTCTCTTCCTTAACCTCAGTTATTCTTAACCTCTAAAGGCCCTTTAAATATGGTGCCAAGATTTCTAGAGGAAATTTGGACATTGCAGACTAGAGAAGCATATCTCCTCTTTCCTTCTGCTGATTGTAGTCCTAAAAATACACACTAAGATTGAACTATCTTAGGCAGCCACTGCCATCTCATTTGCTGCCAATTTGCCCCTATTTGTTATCATCCAACATGCTTCTAAAATGTCTCCATGGGTTTAATTGCAATTGTTTTGGGCCTTCTTTGGTTTTTGTTCTCTTTATTCTTACTTTCTGTATACTTCTCAAATTTTTTTGTTGGTCTTAATTCCTCTTTCTCTTTACTAAATTTCAATGAAGCTTATAGTCTCTCTTCTGGAAATCTGATTGAATCCTCATTATTTGAATATTCCTTATATAGAAATGACCCTTTAATCTGTACCCTTAAGTAGATCTCTTTTCCCTTCTGAGCTCTAGTTTATATCTATAATTACATCTCTTCAAACTGAACAAACAACATATTAGCTTGCTCTGGATTTTCCTTCTTCTATAAAAGGTGACTTCATTTATCGGTTACCAAGTGTCAAACCTTGGAGTCATCTCTGAGTTTCTCCATTCACAAACATTCAGTGAGTTCAATTCTCTTTCTTTTTTTTTTTTTTAAAAATATATTTTATTAATTTTTTTACAGAGAGGAAGGGAGAGGGAGAGAGAGTTGGAAACATTGATGAGAGAGAAAGATCAATCAGCTGCCTTCTGAACTCCCCCTACTGGGGATGTGGCCGCAACCAAGGTACATGCCCTTGACGGGAATCGAACCTGGGACCCTAGAGTCCGCAGGCCGATGATCTATCCACTGAGCCAAACCAGTTAGGGCCATTTCTCTGTCAAAATGATTCTCATATCTGTTCCTTTCACTTTATTCTCATTGCCTCCAAATTAGTGCAGACTCTTGCCTTTTTATGGCTGTATCACTACAATAGTTTTCTAACTGCTCTCTCAGCCTCCTTTCACTTGTCTGCACCACCTGATTACTTGTTCTGAAAGACAGCCCACCTTACATCTATTGCTTACAAAATAAATGAAATCAAAGCTCAAGTCCCCCCAGAACCCCTTTTTACTTCAACCTTATTTTTTCTAGTACCATCAGTGTTTGCCAAATTTCAATCATTCAGATACCACTATTTGTCATAATTTTTGCCACACCAAAATACAACCTGTACTATTTTTTACTTAATACTTTTTTTAAAATTGGCTCACCTTTTTACTTAGTCTTATTATAACCTAGAATAGCTCCAAATATGGGCTTGATTAGTTGGATACACACCCCTCCCATAATTCACAAAAGTAAATATCAAATGTCACTATTAAAATGTTTACTTGGGTATCACTTGGAATCACCTCACACATTAGTGGCTGTCTGGAGACTACACTTTAGAAACTTTGCTGCACACAAATTCTGTACTCTACTCTGCTTTCAGAATACATTTCCCAGGTTCTAGCCTTTTCTTTTTTTTCCTTCCTTCCTTCTTCCCTTCCTTCCTTCCCTTCCTTCCTTCCTTCCTTCCTTCCTTCCTTCCTTCCTTCCTTCCTTCCTTCCTTCCTTCCTTCCTTTCTTTCTTTCTTTTCTTTCTTTCTTCTTTCTTTCTTCATTTCTTTCTTCCTTCCTTTCTTTCTTTCTTTCTTTCTTTCTTTCTTTCTTTCTTTCTTTCTTTCTTTCTTTCTTTTTCTCTCTCTTCCTTCCTTCCTTCCTTCCTTCCTTCCTTCCTTCCTTCCTTCCTTTCTTTCTTCCTTCTTTCCTTCCTTCCTTCCTTTCCTTCCTTCCTTCCTTTCTTCCTTCCTTTCTTTCTTTCTTTCTTTCTTTCTTTCTTTCTTTCTTTCTTTCTTTCTTTCTTTCTTTCTTCTTTCTTTCTTTCTTTCTTTCTTTTTCTTTCTTTCTTCTTCTTTTCTTCCTTTCTCTTTCCTTTCTCTTTCCTTTTCCTTTTCCTTTTCCTTTTCCTTTTCCTTTTCCTTTTCCTTTTCCTTTTCCTTTTCCTTTCCTTTCCTTTCCTTTCCTTTCCTTTCCTTTCCTTTCCTTTCCTTTCCTTTCCTTTCATTTCCTTTCCTTTCTTTCTTTCTTTCTTTCTTTCTTTCTTTCTTTCTCTCTCTCTCTCTCTCTCTCTCTCTCTCTCTCTCTCCCTTTCTTTTCTTTTCTTTCTTTCTTTCTTTCTTTCTTTCTTTCTTTCTTTCTTTCTTTCTTTTCTTTTCTTTCTTTCTTTCCTTTCTTTTCCTTTCCTTTCCTTTCCTTTCCTTTCCTTTCCTTTCCTTTCCTTTCCTTTCCTTTCCTTTCCTTTCCTTTCCTTTCCTTTCCTTTCCTTTCCCTTTCTTTCTTTCTTTCTTTCTTTCTTTCTTTCTTTCTTTCTTTCTCTCTCTCTCTCTCTCTCTCTCTCTCTCTCTCTCTCTCTCCCTTCCTTCCTTTCTTTCTTTCTTTCTTCTTCTTTTCTTCCTTTCTCTTTCCTTTCTCTTTCCTTTCCTTTCCTTTCCTTTCCTTTCCTTTCCTTTCCTTTCCTTTCCTTTCCTTTCTCTTTCTTTCTTTCTTTCTTTCTTTCTTTCTTTCTTTCTTTCTTTCTCTCTCTCTCTCTTTTCTTTCTTTCTTTCTTTCTTTCTTTCTTTCTTTCTTCTTCTTTTCTTCCTTTCTCTTTCCTTTCCCTTTCCTTTCCTTTCCTTTCCTTTCCTTTCCTTTCCTTTCCTTTCCTTTCCTTTCCTTTCCTTTCCTTTCCTTTCCTTTCCCTTTCTTTCTTTCTTTCTTTCTTTCTTTCTTTCTTTCTTTCTTTCTTTCTTTCTCTCTCTCTCTCTCTCTCTCTCTCTCTCTCTCTCTCTCTTTCTTTCTTTCTTTCTTTCTTTCTTTCTTTCTTTCTTTCTTTCTTTCTTTCTTTCCTGTTCCCTCACTTTCTATCCCAGTCAGTTAAATTTCCCCCCCCCAAAATATATTTTATTGATTTTTTTACAGAGAGGAAGGGAGAGGGATAGAGAGTTAGAAACATCGATGAGAGAGAAACATCGATCAGCTGCCTCCTGCACACTCCCTACTGGGGATGTGCCTGGAACCAAGGTACATGCCCTTGACTGGAATTGAACCTGGGACCCTTCAGTCCGCAGGCCGACGCTCTATCCACTGAGCCAAATCAGTCAGGGCTCAGTCAGTTAAATTTAGTAAATATTGTGGTAGGCAATGAGGATGGTAAGGAACAGATCTTTCTTCGAAGAGTTTATAGTACAGTAGAGGAATGAAAAATTCAGGGGCCTCAAACAATGTACAAATCTTACCTGTCTTTTTCTGATGCCCAGCTCAAATTCTACTGCCTATAAAAGTCCTTCATGGATTATCCATAACCAAAGAGATTTTCATCTTTGAATTTTTCTCATTGTATTTACTGCTCTCTATAATTTTTTTATGTTCATATTTTTAACACTGTTTTAGTGTTCTCATTTACATTTATCTCCTTGATGAAAATATTTTACATTCCTCTTTGGATGTTGCACTTAGGGACTGAAAATACTTGTTTGGTTAATCAGGGATATGCCATACTTCTTTGAGAAAAAGAACTCCACATTGCTATAAACAGAGTTTTATTTCAGAAAAATTGTATTTCCTGACAAGACACATCACGAACATACATTTTGAAAAACACATTTGGAAGCTGAAATTTGAGACTAAGATCTAAAAAGATGAAATTTCTGAAGGGTATCTTGCCAGATTGCAAGCAAAGATATAGAAACTTTGTGACTAAAGAGAATGTAAAGAGTCTATCAATTTAACTACACCACAAAGACCGGGAGCTGATTTTGAAGTTGATGTATTGGAGTAAAACTATTCAATTCTATTTTGTTTGTAAAATCTGTTGCTATTTTTCTTTAATATTACCTTTTTTAATGTTCTTTTTCTTCCCAGCAACTCCACCTTGGTCTGTGTCCTTCTTACCCACCTTTACTTTATCATTTTTCCCCATAGGCTCTGCTTTTGGGTCCTTGCCCTTCTTTTTGTCATCTCCTTTCATGTCCTTGTCTCCTGTCTTGTCCTCATTTCCCTTCATGTCCGTGTCCCCTGTCTTGTCCTCATCTCCCTTCATGTCCTTGTCCCCTGTCTTGTCCTCATCTCCCTTCGTGTCCTTGTCCCCTGTCTTGTCCTCATCTCCCTTCATGTCCTTGTCCCCTGTCTTGTCCTCATCTCCCTTCGTGTCCTTGTCCTCTGTCTTATCTTCATCTCCCTTCTTGCCTTTACCCTCATTCTCATCTTTATCCTTCTTCTCTTCTCCCCCTTTTGTCACGTTCACCTTTTCTTCTCCTTTTTCACCATCATTTTCACCATCTTCTTTCTTTGATTGGCTCTTATCTGTTTCCTTTCCCATGTCCATGTCATTCTCAACATCTTTCATTTTGTCTTTTTTCTCTCTCTTCTCTTTTTTAATCTGAGTTTTCTCAGGAAGCTCTTCAATTTTCAATTCAGTTTTCTGTTTTTGTTCCTTTTCAGAAATTTCCTTAGGTCTGCTTAGTTTTTCCTTGTGTGGGTATTTAGGACCATTTTGGTTATTTTGTGATGGGACTGCCTGAATTTCCAAACGATTATCCTGTTTCCGTGTAGTTTTCCTTTCTTCTATAGTGACATTTTTTGCCCCTGTCTTTGAACCTTCTTTCAAATTATCTGAAAATATAACAAAGCATATGATGAAAGTACAGAAATCATATCTTAAATTTTTTTGGTTGTAATTCTTTATCAGACACTTTTACTTTGCATTGTTGGAGGCAATAAATTTGTTTTCCCAATAATATAAAATTTGCGAAGCTGTACTAGTATACACAGAAAGGATGAGATAAAAGGACCTTGAAATACAGAGTTTTCAGAAATTAAACTTAGAAAAGGAAAAAATACAATACATAGGAATTGGTAATTGCTCAGCAGGAAATGGCTAGAGTGTGTGATTAAAATTAACAGAGATATGGGCTGAAAAGAACTTTTTTTTCTGAGAAAATTATTAAAAGATAAATTGATCTTGAGTGTTTGCTTCTATCATGTTTTAGTGCCCCTTTCCTTATTTAATCAAGAGCAAATAGCACCAGGAGTTACTGAAGTTGGAGAGAAATAGAATTTAAGCATGTAATGGGAATGGTGAAAAGTTTCATGAGAGCCCATGTTGGGCACCATAGTGGTACCCCTTGATAAGAGTCCCAGAACCCCTCTCTGTACACTCAGACTTATTCAATTGATTCTACACAGCTGTACATGACAATCACTCTCTAAGTGGCTCTTGCCTTTGGCTGGAGTCTAGATGGGTCTTTTGTGTTGGGGTGTTGCGTTATCTGTACTGGGCACGCTTATCCACATTTCTCCCATCTGTAGTATAGTCTCAAAGAAAAGATAACATTTTTTTTTTCTGGAACACACCACAGCTTGAAAATTGTGGTAATAAGCATAAAATTAATAATTTGTGAAACTGGACTGGTGATGTTTGGGGATAGAGAGATGGGGGAGGGTCTCTATAGGGACCATCAAGAAGGTTTTCAGCTTGGAATGTGAGCATTGTGAAATAGTCTTGTTTCTTGTTTTCAGAGGGTTTGTTAGACTGAATTCAGGATTGTGGAGAGAAAATTGGATAAGAAGTGAAAATATTTGAGTTCCATCGCTTATTATGTAGACTTTGCCAATGACCCTTAGTTTTTAATATATAAGGAAGTTACTAATACTGACCATGTTTACCTCAGAGTTATGCAAGGACAAAATGAGATAAAGTACATTAATGGGCTTTTAAAAATTAACAAAATAGTATATGACAGATACATTTGAGGTTAACAATTTGCAGCACAAGAGGAAATTCTATTGTAAAATGTAATTACTAGAGTGATCTTTTAATTTTAAAATATTTCATGGTTCTGTGCCAATAACATTAATTGATATGATCATTTAAATGTTTGTCTACTATTCCATTTAAATATTTTTATAATTTTTAAACCAACTTCCTATTGATTAGTATTATTCTCAAATTTTAATTATTATAAATAATGCTGTGATAAACCACCTAATACATATGCCTTTGAAAAGCTGCCATTTTTTTCTTGGAAAGCATTTCTAGAAGCATAATTTCTTAGTCTAAGGATGTGCACATTTTGTATTTTGAAACATATTGCCAAATGCAATCTGAATTAGAAATATGGCCAAACTCTAAAAACATAAATTCTCTGAATCTTTTCAATCTTTTGCAAACTAATAGATTAAAAGTTCTTCTTTATCTGTTTTTCTTTGATTAACTAATATTTTTGGATCTTTATTTCTCTCCTCTGCAAAGGGATTGACATATATTGGAAATACAACATTTTTATTGCTATAGTTTTGCCTTCCAAATTTCCATTTGCTTTTCAAATTTGTTTGTGGTAATTTTTTTCCACATAGAAGTAAAAAGAAAAAAAGTTGAATTAATCAAACTTTTAAATTACAGCTTCTGGCCCAGCCATCATGGCTCAGAGGTTGAGCATTGACCTACGAACAAGGAGGTCACAGTTCCATTCCTTGTCAGGGCACATGCCCAGGATGTGTGCTCAATCCCCAGTGTGGGGTGTAGGAGGCAGCCAACCAATGATTCTTCCTCATCATTGATGTTTCTGTCTCTCTCTCCCTCTCCCTTCCTCTCTGAAATCAATAAAAATATATAAAAAAATAAATTTCAGCTTCTGTATTTTACATCATTCTTTGAAAATAATCTTGTTTGTAAAGAGAGCACTGTAGGAGGTTAATTTACAAAGTAAAAATTATTTTTAATGCACATAAGTAATGTAGTAATCATTTTGAAACAAGCCTAGTCTTGATAGAAGACACCTTAAAAATAGAGCCCATTGAGCAATATTAAAGTCTTTCCAAAACATCCAAAATTTGGACTTGCATTTCCTAGAAAGCAGGCTAGTACCAAAGAAAGAAAACAAATCTGAAGTCAAAAGAGTGAAAAATGGCGGCGGAGTAAGTGGAAGCTACACTGACACTCTCCCAGGACCAAACTGGAATTACAACTAAAATAAAGAAAAACATTCTGAATAATCAACTGAGGACAAGCTGGAGAGAACCCTGATAGCCAAGGACAGAAAGTGAAGACCACAAAGAGACTGGTAGGCAGTGTGGAGGTGAGAGAGGCTGGCAGGGCTCCCACAGGCAGCAGCGAAGTTCCGGAGGGGTAGCTCAGCTGTGTGTGTGTGTGTGTGTGTGTGTGTGTGTGTGTGTGTGTGTGTGATATCTCAGCTGTGTGTGTGTGTGTGTGTGTGTGTGTGTGTGTGTGTTCCCATTGAGAACTCTGAGGTCTAAACCCCAAGCTGGGCTCCCCAGGCCAGAGCACCAGAATTGAGAAAGGTGCCCACATAACATCTGGTAGTAAAAAGCAATGGGGTTGCTGTCTGATAGGGAGACAGCTGGATAATGCAGTTACCCTCTTAAAGGGCCAACACACAAAATTTTGTGTACAGCCATTCATCTTGGGTTCCAGCAGAAGGAGGGCAGAGTGGACTAGAGGAGAGAATCCAGTGTTGGGGGGTCTGGGGTGAGCTCAGAAGGCAGTCTCCTGATTTTCTGTGCTAAGTCATTCCCTCATACAGCAGAGGACATCTTTCTCAGGCAGATATTTACTATGAAATTTTTAAGTCTGCCTTCCTAAAGGTCACATAGTTGAGATAATTTTTAGTTATTTCCTCTTCACTTATTACTATATCTAAGTTAATGTAATCCTTTACCAAGATTTTAATTACTTCCTCTCATTAATATAACCTTTTGTTTGTATAAATTAGGTTGAGAGTAGTACTCCTATTTGCTTTTTTTACCCATAATGTGAATAAAGTCAGTTAGATTTTAACTTCGTTGTTTCTTTTTTCTTACCCCATATACTTTTATTTTCTACTCTTCTCCAATCCCATTTAAAAATATTATCTTTTTAGTGATATCTTATGAATTTTGATATCCTGAAATATAGGTATGACCAATTTTTAAATAAACAATATTATATTGTTGGTATACAATGTTATATTAGTTTCAGGTGTACAACATAGTGATTAGACATTTATATACCTTTTGAAGTAATCACCCTGATAAATCTAGTATCTATCTGACACCATACATAGTTATTGACATAATACAATATTATTGACTATATTCCCTATGCACCCCTATATTCCCTACTTTACATCCCCATGACTATTTTCCTAACTGGCGATTTGTACTTCTTATTCCTTTCACCTTTTTCACCCAACCCCTGACTTCCCTCTCATTTGACAGCCAATTCTTTTATTCACTCAAAAATAGAGCTATCATATGGTCCAGCTTGGGCTTCTGACTTACTATGGGGAACTAGGTATAAGGACATTTATAAATGTCCTTTATGATTTTCTCATATTATCACCCATTAATTTTATTTCTCTGTTTTCTAGCTTCAACTCATTTCCTTTAGTTCAATTCATTTAAATTCAATTCATTTAAATTCTTTGAATCCATCTTCCAAGAACATTATTTAATGTTTTGAGAAGTCAGCTGACTTGATACAATGGCAAAATTCACTGCTTATTCTTTTTATAAGTCTGTGAGGTTTAACTTCAAGGCAATGATCAATAACTAAATAAAATTATTAAGTTGTGCTCAAGTGACAATGACAACCTTTAAAGTTAGTAGGAGTCCAATGCACTATAATAGTCATTGAGTAGTAGAGTTACAAATAAAATAATATACTTACCAATTGGTGGTACAGCTTTTGTGGAAATATAAACACAAACAAATGATTACTTGTTAAACTATCATAGAACACATTTTCATCTTCCAATGAGAATCTTATAAAATGACACCCAAACAGCACAATCACCTTCTGCATTGATTATGTTACTGCTATAACTCTGGCCAAATGGTTCTTTATGGGGTATGTGCCAGACTCAGTGCCAAGATTGGAGAGAAGTGTGGAGAGGTCTTATCTCATCACCTGTTTGCTATGCAAGCCCTTTAATAATATCCCTATGAAAGGAGGAGCTTATGGCCAGAACTCTTTGGAGGGGAACCCATTAATTTCCCTAGTCACTTACTTTTGTCTTCAAACAACTCCTATTCATTCTCTCTTCCTAGCTTCTCAGGTGTTCTTTCTCTTTTCTCTCAAATGTTGACTCACCTTTATAGATTCCAGTTTACATTATTTTTTTTGAAAGTGGGTTTTATTGTTTTGAGGAATACATTCTCTTAGTTATTCAGTACATTTAAGCTTTTCAGCAAATTCCCAGTAATCTCTAAAATTCCTCCCTAATAGGGGTGTATATCACAATGAGAAATACCAATAAAACATTTTCAAATTTGGGTATGCTACTTGCCAGAGTGATAAAAAAATCTTCATGCTCTTATTTCTCCAGAAACCACTTATATTGGAAACAAAAAGGAGCTTAAGGGTGGGTCTCTCAGTAGTTCCTAAACTGCAAACACATGAGGGCATGCAGTTTAACTGGTAGATTGCACTAGTCTGCTTCTTTGAGTTATCTCAATATCTAATTTCCTTAGAGCACCAAAATTTTCATAGCAGTTATTAAGGCCCATTAAGGAATCACATATTGCTTTACTTCTTGATTACAATTTAAAATAAAAATTTCCTACTAATTAGCAAGATTTGAGTATGGGAGGGGAAAGGCAAGCGGAGATATAATAACATTAATTTTAGCAATGTTGAACATAGAAGCAACTGGAGTCAGCAAACACACACACACAGCTAAAGAATGAAATGACCTTGGAGTGGAGACAGAAAAAGAACTTACGTCTGGCTCTCCCACCTCTTTCTGTAATAAAAGAGAAGTAAATGAAGACTAAAGTTCTTGAATATAACATTTTCTTGAATACTAAATAATTGCAACAGCTAGTGATACTGATTTATTAACATCTTCCCAGGCATTGTTCCAAGTAACTATTTTAATCCCCACAAAGTCCTATGAGGTGGCTACTATTGCTATCTTCATTTCACCAATGAAAGAACTGGATAGAGACAGGTTAAGTAAACTGCCCACAAGTAGACATCACTTAAATGGTGGAGTCCAGCTTTGTACCTAAACATTAAAGTGCCAGAGCACATACTTCTATGATCTTTTATTTATATACTAGAGGCCTGCCTGGTGCATGAAATTCGTGCACTGGGGTGGGTGGGTCCCCCAGCCTGGCCTGTGCCCTCTCACAGTGCAGGAGCCCTGTGATAGATTGCCCCAAAGCCCACCCATCCGGGGCTCCTTGATGGATTGCCCCAAAGAGGTAGGCTGGAGCCAGGGGTCCCGCCTTCGTGCTACCCAGAGCCACAGGGACCCCAGGCCTTGCTGTGAGGAGCCTCGGGGCCCCGCCTCCTCCACACCACGCCTCGCTGAGCATGCAGCCCTGCCCACCCGTGCACAGCCACTGTGCATGCAGCCTCCTGGTGATGGATTGTGATGGTGTGAGGGCATCATGGTGTGAGGGTGTGACGACCATTTGCATATTAGTTCTTTATTACATAGGATTATCCTGGGACTTTATAGTTCCATGTTGGCTCCATTGACACTATAATCCAAGGTAGCAAAATATCTTTTAACATTAATTCCTTGCCTTTTTCATACATGATCTCCTCTTCTTTATTTTCTGTTCAATGTCTTTAATATTTTTTGAGGCAGAGGAGATTATTAAATTATTTGTTGTCATTAAGTAGTAGATCTGGTATTGGAATCTATGCCAAATAACTTCCCATTACACCTTTCATATGCCTGTAAGTTCATTTTTAAGTTATAATAGAAGTGTTCAATAAGTGTCTATCATATTTTAGACATCATACAAGGTACCTTCCTTAAAGATGGAGTAAGTCTAGTGGAGGAACTGGGCATGTTAAGCAGTAAATGCATAAAGTGGGAAGAACTCACTAGGGGACTACAGGATATCGAGGAGGAAGTGTTACCCTCTCCTTTTCTCTCTCTCAGACTCTAAGGAATTCAAACCCTTTAGGAAGTGTGAGCTCTTCCTGTATAAAAGAGTCTGCTGTGATGGGAAGATCTGTCTTTGTAGGGTGAGCCTGGAACAGTGGGAAAGAGCAGGGACAGATGAATTATAGACCTCAGTGTGAGAGGATAATGGGAGGAAATGACAGAACATCTTCAGACCTTGTGTGTGGGAAAGGATGTCTTTGACCCTCCAAAGCAAACCCACAATGTGAAACACTGCCACATCTGAGCACATCTAAATTATTTGTTTTCAGCAGGAACATCATGACAAAGTTCAGAGATATTTAACAGATTTGGAGAAGATAGTTTTAAAGTCTAAAAGTAAAAAATAAATTAATATTAGAATGTAGAAGATGATAGGGGCTGAATGTTTGTGTTTCCCCAAATTTGTTCGTTGAAGCCCAAGCTCCTAGTGTGATGGTGTTAGGAGATGGAGACATAATTAGGTTTAGATGAAGTCCTGAGGGCAGAGCTCTCATGACAGGTTTAGTGCCCTAATAAGAAGAGACCCCAGAGAGCTTGCTCTCTCTCCTCCAGCGAAGGACACAGCAACAAGGTTGCCTACAAACCAGGATGGGCCCTCACCAAGCACCTGACCATGTTGGCACCATGATCTCAGATTTCCCGAGAAATAAATGCTGTTTAAGCTGGGCAGCCTATGGTGTTCTGTTATACAGTTGAGCTGACAAAGACAGAAGGGATGATTGTAAAAGAACAAGAGAGAGAGACATAAAACCTATTGGAGGCACTAGCCGGTTTGGCTCTGTGGAGGGTCCCAGGTTCGATTCCGATCAAGGGCACATCCCCAGTGGGGGGCATGCAGGAGGCAGCCAATCAATGATTCTCTCCTTTGATGTTTCTATCTCTCTCTCCTTCTTCCTTCCTCTCTGAAATCAATAAAAATATATTAAAACAAAAACTATTGGAGAAGAACAAAGAGCATGTGACTAGGCAGCTTATGTAATGGCTGGTCATTATATAAAGAAACATGTGACCACCATAGCCAGTTTTGCTCAGTGGTCTGGGTACCAAAGGGTCCCGGGTTCAATTCTGGTCAAGGGCACGTTTCTTGGTTGCAGGCTCCTCCCCAGCCCGGGCCCTGGTCAGGGTGCGTGAAGAAAGCAACCAATCAATGTGCTTCTCTCACATTAATGTTTTTCTCTGTCTTTCCTCTCTTCCACTCTCTCTAAAAGATCAATGGAAAAATATCCTCAAGTGAGGATTAACAAACAAACAAACAGAAACATGTGACCAACTTATGTAAACTAAAGACACACACTCTGAGCCTGGCCAGGTGACTCAGTTGATTGGAGCGTTGTCCAGTACACCGAAAGTTTTCCGGTTTCATTCCCAGTCAGGGCGGATATGGGAGGATCAATGTTTTTCTCTCACATCCGTGTCTGTCTGTCTGTCTGTCTGTCTCTCCCCCCTCTCTTCTCTCCTCTCTCTCTAAGGTCAATGAACATATCCTCGGTGAGGATTAAAAAGAAAGACATACATTTTGAAAACTAAATTTAAAGTGGTACACGTTTATTTAAATGCAATCATCCAACATTGGGCTTAATTCTGGCTTTGTTTCCTAGCTGCAGGAGTTTAAGCATGTTCTTTGACCTCAGTTTCAGTCTCAGTTTCCTCACTTACAAAATCTGCCACTTAATATGTGTATCATAAAATTCTTAGGATTTAAAAAATACATCCATCTAATTTGCCTGGCACTTAGAAGTGCTCAAAGTTATTTTCTTCCCATCCCTTCCCTCCCATTCACTTCCTATGCACACCATGTCTGCTGCCAGGGTTCAGATATTTAAACTTAGCTCCCTGGACTGAAATTAAACACAAATTTTCCTCAATCATTCTTTTTCTTCTCTATCTTCCTTTCCCCCAAAGAGGCACTCTTCTCAATCTCAAGACTTTTTTTTTTTCTATTGGGATTTTTATTTTTGAAAAAAAAACCACAAAAAACTTTTGAGGAGACTGAAATAAGTGGAAACAAACCTTTGTGCAGAACATGAGCCTCACGGTGAAAATAGCAAGTGTAGGAAAAGTTTAACAGACGGATTGGAGAACACCAGAACCCAAACTCAAATAACTTTCCAGCAGAAAATGGAAATACATAAAAAAGGAAACAAAGAATAATTTCAATTACGTTTTCCAGATCAATAACCATTGACAATCAAGCTTGGTAGCCGAGACAATGTAAGTCTCTTACGAGAAAACCAAGGTTTCACAGCCACTCATTATTTATTTATTTATTATTAATATTTTTTATTTTTACATTTTTTGTTTATTATTAATATTTTAAAATATTTATTGTTGAAAGTTTTACAAATGTTTTTACCCCTCCCCCATTGATTTCTTCCAGCCCACCCTGGCCCCTCAGTCCAGGCCCTCACCACCATATTATCTGTGTCATGGGTTATGCATATATGCATACAAGTTCATTGGTTGATCTCTTCCCACCCTCCCACCCTCCCCTGCCTTCCCTCTGAGGTTCAACAGTCTGTTCTGTGCTTCTATGTCTCCGGATGTATTTTTGTTCATCAGTTTATGTTGTCCATTAGATTCCACATATGAGTGAGATCGTGCGATACTTATCTTTCTCTGACTGGCTAATTTTGCTTAGCATAATGCTCTCCATCTATGCTGTTGCAAATGGTAAGAGTTCTTTCTTTTGTTTAACACCAGTGCAGTATTCTGTTGTGTAAATGTACCACAATTTTCTAATCCACTCATCTGCTGATTAGGTTGTTTCCAAATATTAGCTATTGTAAATTGCGCTGCTATGAACATAGGGGTGCATATATTATTTCTGATTGGCGTTTCTGATTTCTTAAGATATATTCCCAGAAGTGGGATCACTGGGTCAAATGGGAGTTCCATTTTTAGTTTTTTGAGGAAACTCCATAATGGTTTCCACAGAGGCTGCACCAGTCTGCATGTCTACTAGCAGTGCATGAAGGTTCCCTTTTCTTCACATCCTTGCAACACTGATCCTTTGTTGATTTATTGATGATAGCCATTCTGACAGATGTGAGGTGGTGCCTCATTGTTGTTTTAATTTGTATCTCTCGGATGATTAGTGACTTTGAGCATTTTTCCATATACCTCCTGGCCTTCTGTATGTCCACATTGGAGAAATGTCTATTTAGGTCCTTTGCCCATTTTTAATTGGATTGTTTGCCTTCCTTTTGTTAAGTTGTATGAGTTCCATATATATAATTTTATTTTATTCTTTAAAGTATTACATATAGTAGTACATATATCTTCTTCCCCCCCACCCCCATTGAACTTCCCCCAGCCTCCCCTATCCCCTATATATTTTGGAGATTAACCCCTTATTGGACATATCATTGGCAAATATGTTCTTCCATGCAGGGGGTTCTCTTGTTATTTTGTTGATGGTTTCTTTTGCTGTGCAGAAGCTTTTTATTTTGATGTAGTCCCATTTGTTTATTTTCTCCTTAGTTTCCTTTGCCCTAGGAGATGTATCCATAAACATATTGTTACAAGAGATGTCTGAGATTTTGCTGCCTATGGTCTCTTCTAGGATTTTTATGGTTTCATGACTTACATTTAAGTCTTTTATCAATTTTGAGTTTATTTTTGCGTATGGTGTAAGTTGATGATCTAGTTTCATTTTCTTGCATGTATCTGTCCAACTTTCCTAAAACATTTATAGAAGAGACTGTCTTGATTCCATTGTATGCTCTTGCCTCCTTTGTAAAATATTAATTGAGCAAAGTGGCTTGGGATGATTTCTGGGTTCTCTGTTCTGTTCCATTGGTCTATATGCCTGTTCTTGTGCCAATATCAGATAGTTTTGACAACAGTGGCTTTGTAGTATAACTTGATATCTGGTATTGTGATCCCTCAACTTTGTTCTTCTTTCTCAAGATTGCTGTGGCTATTCAGGGTCTTTTAAAAAAAATTCTAGATGAATTTTTGGAGAGTTTGTTCTAGGTCTGTGAAATATGCTGTTGGTATTTTAATAGGGATTGCTTTGAATCTATAGATTGCTTTGGGTAGTATGGTCATTTTAATTATGTTGATTCTACCAGTCCATGAACACGGTATATCCTTCCATTTGTGTATATCTTCCTCTATCTCTTTTCAACGTCTTAGAGTTTTCCAAGTATAGGTCTTTTAGCTCTTGGTTAAGTTTATTCTTAAGTATCTTAATTTTTTTTGTTGCAATGGTAAATGGGATTTTTCTTTTTTTTAGTTTCTCTTTTGAGAATTCATTATTGCTTGTACAAAAATGCTTTAGATTTCTGGGTGTTAATTTTGTATCTTGCTATGTTGCTAAATTCATTTATTGAATCTAGTAGCTTTTTGATGGAGTCTTTAGGATTTTCTATGTACAATATCATGTGGTTAGCGAATAATGAGAGTTTTACTTCTTCCTTTCCAGTTTGGATGACTTTTATTTCTTCTCCTTGTCTGATGGCTATGGCCAGCACTTCCAGTACTATGTCAAACAGTGGGAATCCCTGTCTTGTTCCTGTTCTTCTGGGAACTCCTACAATATCAGGATCCCAGCCCTAGCCCGTTTTGCTCAGTGGTTAGAATTACAGTCAGTCAGCCTCTCAGTGTGCTGCATTTCTAAAGACAGTATGGCTCTGAGCATGCCCCCTCACACACAGTGTGAACACGCCCTGGAACCAATACTTTGGGCCTGTAAGGAATAATACTTTGGGCCTGGAAGAAATGATATAAAACTGTCAGGACTGTTTCTGGTTAGTTCACTTAAATCCTAAGTCCTAAGTAGTTGACAACTGTCTCAGATATATAGAGTTGAATAGCCATTCATTCAATCATCTGTACCCTTATTTTTCATCCCTTAATTGGCAGGTATATCAAGCATGAACAGAGTACTGAATATCAAGTTTAAGTTGAATTAACTCTCTATTTCCCTCACAAGACACTGAATGGCCAAAGGAACCATTCAGCTAACAAGAGTATTAGGACATAAGAAAGAAAGAAAAAAACTTAAAAAATTGCTGCCCTGGTCAGGTAGCTCAGTTAGTGAGCTCAAGGTTGCGGGTTCCGTCCCTGATCAGGGCACATACAAGAACCAACCAATGATGCATAAGTAAGTGGAACAACAAATTCATGTTTCTCTCTCTCCTTTGCCTCCTCTCTCTAAAATCAATAAGCCCTTATTCAAATTCCCTCTTGATTATTAACCATCTTGTGATAAATACTTCAATCTTTCAACACCAAAATTGGATGATTTGGACTCCAGTAGAAGGCATGACAGATATACAGTAGGGAGAAAGGTTAGTCATTGAGAACAATGTGTATGAGTTTGATATATAATGAAAAAAAGTATAGAACTTCCAAATGAAAATGCTGGATTGAATGTATGCACCTACTTTAAATCTTCCTCTAACTCCCCTAAAACAACAGAAAAGGGAATTTTTTAATGCACATGAGGCAGGATAGTAAGAAGCTAGGGAAATTCCTTGATAAGTGGAATAAGGGAAACTGAGACAAAATAATTAGACAAAGCCAAACAATTTGAACACTTTACAGCTAACTAATAAATCAAAGTTTTATCTTCCCTAACCAAGGACACTTAGGAGCAAATGGTTTACACATTCCAGACCAGCCCAAAGCAGACCCACCTCGGTCCCAGTCCCTCTTTAATAACGTTCTTTAAAAATAAAACTAACCAGAAAACAATCCTGGCCCCTCTCTACATACATTTTAATAAATCAACATATTGAAGGACACACCTGAACAGTTAATGAATATTATGTCAGACCCTCCCCTGAGTCCTCACCTAGGATTCCCACCAGCCAAAGAAAAGAAAGATAAAAAAGCCTCAAGACAAAGGATCCACTGTGCTCTCGACAGAGCACACCCATGCCTTGTATCTTCGTTGTTTTCCTCCTAAACTTAAAGGACCCCGTGAGATTTGCAACCAGGGCAGCAATGGGCAGCGGCAGCTCGACCCAGGCTTACCCCCTGAACCTGTCTCCAAGGCCCCTTTTTCTCTGACTTTGTTTCTCCTGTTGCTTCTTCTACTTCAAGCCCTTCCTTTGTTCCACTGTCCCCGGCTTTCATAAACACACTCTCAAAATCACTTGGACTTGTACTGTGAAATCTTTCTTATACGAAGTCAAGAACCACACACTCTGGCAGACCCTAGGCAGACCTGCCCTGAGCCCGGACCCTGTTGGTAACGCATAAGCTTACAAGGAAGAAAGAAAAGAGAAGATAAAACTTGGGAAGAGTGTCTATTTAGCAGATTAGTGAAAGCTGAATTCTCAGTGGAGAAAGCCAAGAAGCAACTGATTTCACTGCAGAATCACTACCACCCTCAAAAAAGGTTAAGGGGAGGTGGTGGGGGGCAAGGGGTGGATACGGACACATATGTAATACCTTAATCAATAAAGGAAAAAAAGGTTCAGGATTTGGCAGCAGCATCAAGTACCATTTCTTAGAATGAATACTTGGTTTTACTGATAACTCTGTTATTTGGGCATTTTTAAAAAAGACTGGCTCTTTCCTTTTGTACTGTTTATCATCAAGGATGATATTATAAGGTATTCTAATCACCAAGTCAGCGAATTTTACTCACCTTTCCTGGGTTTTGCTGTGTCATTGTCCCGGGACTAAATAAAAATTAATAAATCCAGCTACGTATTTGTATATCCCCCTCCCCCTTTCCTATGTTATTTTCTATTTCCCTAAGTAAAGATCTAGAGGCCTCTTTTCCTTTAGTCTTCTGTAAGAACCCACGAGGAACAAAACCCCCATATTTAGAATTTTTAGCATAGGGTAAGGGGTGTGGGTAGTCTGGTCATGGTCTAATTTGAGTAGCATCACTTGAGACAAGGTGTTTGGACAAGACGAAATTGGGAATTTCTCATTCTTCCCCAATGGTGATCAGAGGGAGCTGGCACTGGGAGGAAATGGGAAGATGTCTCATTTATGTGACTTTGTGAAAGCTTCTTTGTCCCTGCCAGACTAGGTACCAGTATTGCCTGATTTGTTCATGCATATGGTATTCATTGTCAATAAATTGGATGCACTTCAAAAAAAGATATTTTGATTTTTCACAGGGAGGAAGGGAGAGGGATAGAGAGCTAGAAACATCGATGAGAGAGAAACATCAATCAGCTGCCTCCTGCACACCCCGCTACTGGGGATGTGCCCGCAACCAAGGCACATGCCCCTGACCGGAATCGAACCTGGGACCCCCGAGTCCACAGGCTGACGCTCCATCCACTGAGCCAAACCGGCTTCGGCAATTGGATGCACTTTTGGCCGAAAGGACTAAGCTTTCTGCAGTGTTCTTTTTTTTTTTTGTTGTTGTTGTTGAACCCCTCACCTTTTTCATGCAGCCCCACAACACCCTTCCCCTCTGACAGCTGTCAGTCTGTTCTCTGTATCTATTAGTCTGTTTCTGTTTTGTTTGCTAATTTGGTTTGTTCATTAGATTTCACATATAAGCAAAATCATATGGAACTTGTCTTTCTCTGACTGGCTTATTTCACTTAGCATAATAATCTCCAGGTTAATCCATGCTATAACAAAAGGTAAGATTTCCTTATTTTTTTATGGCTAAGTAGTATTCCATTGTATAAATGTACCACAGCTTTTTTTTTATCCACTCATCTACTGATGGACACTTGGGCTGCTTCTTTCTAAATCTTGGCTATTGTAAATAATGCTGCAAGGTGCATATATTCTTTTGAATTGGTGTTTTGGGATTCTTACCCATGAACATGGTATATGCTTCCACTTATTTGTATCTTCTTCCATTCCTTTCTTCAGTGTCATATACTTTTCCAAGTACAGGTCTGTTACCTTCTTGGTTAAGTTTATTCCTAGGTATTTTATTATTATTTTGATGCAGTTGTAAATGGGATTGTTTGCTTAGTTTACTTTTCTGATAGTTTATTATTGGTGTATAAAAATGCAACTGATTTCTGGATGTTTATTTTGTATCCTGTTATTTTACTGAATTCATCAATCAGTTCTAGTACTTTTTTGATGGAATCTTTATGGTTTTCTATATACAGTGCTAGAGGCCTAATGCACAAAATTCATGCAAGAGTAGGCCTTCCTTCCCCTGGCTGCTGGCACCGGCTTCCCTCAGGAACCCGGGACCCAGGCTTCCCTCCAGCCCCGGCTTCATCCAGAAGGTTGTCTGGAAGGACATCTGGTCTAATTAGCATATTATGCATTTATTATTATAGATCACGCCATCTGTGAATAATGACAGTTTTACTTCTTCCTTTCCAATTTGGTTATTCTTTGTTTCTTCTTCTTGTCTGATCACTGTGTCTAGGCTTTCCAGTATTATGTTGAATAAGAATGGTGAAAGCAGACATCCTTGTCTTGCTCTTGTTTTTTTTTTTGTTTTATTTTTTTTTAGTTTTTGCCATTGAGTATGGTGCTGGCTGTGGATATGTCATATATGGCCTTTATTACATTGAGGTATATTCTCTGTATTATTACTTTGCTAAGAGTTTTTATCATAAATGGGTGCTGGATTTTACCAAGTGCTTTTTCTACATCTATTGATATGAGCATGTGATTTTTATCCTTCATTTTGTTTATGTGGTGTATCACATTTATTGATTTGAGAATATTTTACCAACCTTGCATCCCCGAAATACTGTAAATCCCACTTGATCATGGTGTATGATCTTTTCAATGCATTGCTGAATCTATTTGTTAATATTTTGTTGAGGATTTCAGCATCTATGTTCATCAGGGATATTGGCCTAAAATTTTCTTTCTTTGTTTTGTCTTTATCTGGTCTTGGAATTAGGATAATGCTGGCCTCATAAAAAGAGCTTGGGAATCTTCTCTTTTCCTGAATTTTTTTTGGAACAGTTTGAGAAGGATAGGTGTTACTTCTCCTTTGAATGCTTAGTAAAATTCAACTGTGAGGCCATCTGGTTGAGGACTTTTATTTGTTGGAAGTTTTTTAAAATTACTGCTTCAATTTCAATTGTAATCTGTCTATTTAGATTTTTTTATTCTTCCTGATTCAGTTTTAGAAGATTGCATATTTCTAGGAATTTATCCATTTCGTCCAGATTGTCCAATTTTTTGGTATATAGTTGTTCATAATATTTTCTTACAATCCATTGTATTTCTTTGGTGTCAGCTGTTACTTCTCCTCTTTCATTTCTGATTTTATTTATTTGGGTCCTCTCTCAGTTTTTCTTGATGAGTCTGGTTAAAGGCTTGTCAATCTTGTTTATCTTCTCAAAGAACAAGCTCTTCGTTTCATTGATCTTTTGTAGTTTTTAAGACTCTATTTCATTTATTTCTGCTCTGATCTTTATTATTTCCTTCCTTCTACTTACGCTGGGCTTTGATTATTGTTCTTTTTCTAGTTTCTTTAGGTGTAAGATTAAACTGTTTATTTGAAAATTTTCTTGTTTCTTGAAGTAATGCTATGAATTTCCCTCTTAGGACTGCCTTTATTATGTCCCATAGATTTTGGGTTGTTGTGTTCTCATTTTAATTTGTTTTAATTTTTTACATTTGATTTCATTGTTAACCCATTCATTATTTAGTAACATGTTATTTAGCCTCCTTGTGTTTGCGTGTTTTTCTTTTTCTTTTCTTTTTTTTTAATGTGACTGATTTCTAGTGGTTTACCTTATGGTCAGAGAATATACTTGATTTGATTTCAATCTTCTTAAATTTATTGATAGTTGTTTGTGTCCTAATATGTGGTCTATCCTAGAATATGTCCCATGTGCATTTGAAAAGAATGTATATATTCTGCTGATTTGGAGTAAAATGCTCTGAAGATATAAATTAAATCCATCTGACTTGGTGTGTCATTTAAGACCACTGTTTCCTTGTCAATTTTCTGTCTGGAAGTTCTATCCATTGATGTCAATGCGGCATTGAAATCCCCTACTATGACTGTACTACTATTGATCTCTCCCTTTATGTTTATCAAGATTTCCTTTATATATTTAGGTGCTTTATGTTGGGTGCATAAATGTCTATGAGTTATATCCTCTTGTTGGATTGTTCCCTCTATCATTATGTAGTATCATTCTTTTTTATTCCCTATAGCCTTTATTTTAAAGTTCATTTTGTCAGATATTAAAAAAATGTCCATTTCCATGAAATATCTTTTTTCATCCCTTTACTTTTAGTCTGTATCTTACATTCTCTACAAGGCGGGTCTCTTGTACACAGCATATATATGGGTCTTGTTTTCTTATCCATTTTGCTACCTTATGTCTTTTTTTAATTTTTAAAAATATATTTTTATTGACTTTAGAGAGGAAAGGAGGGGGAAATCTATTCTTATATAATAAAGAGGTAATATGCAAATTGACCACCACTCCAACACACAAGATGGCCACCCCCATGTGGTCAAAGATGGCCGCCACCATGTGGACACAAGATGGCTGCCACAAGATGGCCAGAAGGAGAGGGCAGTTGGGGGCGATCAGGCCAGCAGGGGAGAGCAGTTAGGGGCGACCAGGCCAGCAGGGGAGAGCAGTTAGGGGTGACCAGACTGGCAAGGGAGAGCAGACTGGGCCGGCAAGGGAGGGAAGTTATGGAGACCCGGCTGGCAGGGGAGGGAAGTTAGGAAAAATCAGGCCGGCAGAGGAGCAGTTAGGCATCGATCAGGCTGGCAGGGGAGTGGTTAGGGGGTGATCAGTCTGGCAGGCAGAAGCAGTTAGGGACAATCAGGCAGGTAGGCAGGCGAGTGGTTGGGAGGCTGCAGTCCTGGAATGTGAGAGGAATCCCAGATTGGAGAGGGTGCAGGCTGGGCTGAGGGACAACCCCCTCCATGTATGAATTTCATGCACTGGGTCTCTAGTCTATATAAATAAAAATGTAAATGTTCGTTTGTTCAAAATCTTAAATCTCTGAAAGTTCTTCACCGATTGCTTTGAAACTTTGACACAACGTTGCATTCAAATACACGCGTGTTTTTATATACCTTATACCTACTATTATATAGATGTCACACCAGTGACAGGTAAAAACATGCTTTTTTTGAAAAACAGCGCCATTTGTTGGACGTAAAAGCAACACACTCTATACTAAATATTTTACGATTCCATTTCAATGTTTCCGATTTACCATCCATTTACAATTTCCAAATTTTCAATTTTACGATTCCATTTCCATGTTGATAATGATTGAAGATTTGTGCTTAGAAATCACAAACAAAGTTCTCAATCAATTGGGAATGCCATCACCAAATCGATCTGCTGCTGCTTTGCTCGATGTAGAATTGCGTCGTGAACAAAATTACAACACGGGTGATCTTTTGTCATATGTACAATCAAATATTCCTAAGCTAACGCTTGAGCAAAAAGGCATTTATGATCAAATAATGCAAACTGTCAATAACGGGGTTGGAGAAATCTTCTTAGATGCACCAGGAGGAACTGGTAAAACGTTCCTAATTAGATTGATTCTGGCAGCAATTTGATCCCAAAATGACATAGCCTTAGCTCTTGCGTTGTCTGGAATAGCTGCGACATTGCTACCAGGTGGAAGAACTGCTCATTCCGTTTTGAAATTGCCATTGAACATGCAATTCATTGAAACTCCCACATGCAACATTTCCAAAGCATCTGGCATGGCAAAAGTATTGCAGAAATGCAAACTTATTGTTTGGGATGAATGCAGAATGGAGCACAAAAAATTGCTCAAGGCTCTTGATTGATCATTGCAAGATATGCGTGGAAACATCAGACCATTTGGGAACACATTAATATTGCTTGCAGAAGATTTCAGGCAAACATTACCTGTAATTCCTCGATCGACACCAGCGGATGAAATAAATGCTTGCCTGAAATACTCTACTTTGTGGCAACATGTAAAGACGTTAAAATTAACTACAAATATGTGTGTCCAGCTGCAAAACGATCGATCAGCTGAGATATTCTCACATCAATTGCTGGAAATTGGGAATGGAAAGGTGCTGGTTGATCTGACCTCAGTACGAATTTCATTGCCTCATAACTTGTGCAATTTAGTGACGTGAAAAGAAGAATTGGTTGAAAAAGTATTTCCCAATATTCAAACCAATTATAAGAATCACGATTGGCTGAGTGAATGAGCTATTCTTGCAACCAAGAACAAAGACGTCTATGAAGTTAACAATATTCTTCAGTCTAACATTCAAAGCGAGGCAGTCACATACAAGTCCGTCGACACTCTTGTGGAAGCCGATGAAGCGGTTACTTATCCAACAGAATTTTTGAATTCACTCGATCTGCCAGGGATGCCACCGCACATACTGCAATTGAAAATTGGCATGCCAATTATCATGTTGCGAAATATCAACCAGCTAAAGCTTTGCAACGGCACGTGGCTTACAATAAAAAAAAATTAATGAGCAACGTCGTAGAAGCAACAATCTTGACAGGACCTTTCAAAGGTGAAGATGTCCTCATTCCTCGCATTCCTATGATTCCAACGGATATGCCATTTCAATTTAAGAGATTGCAATTCCCCATTCGATTGGCATTTGCAGTCACCATCAACAAAGCTCAGGGCCAATCTTTAGAATTGTGCGGTTTAGATCTAGACACGGATTGCTTCTCACATGGACAATTTATATGTTGCATGTTCTAGAGTCGGCAAACCAGACAATCTCTATATCTGCACAGACAATGGAACAACAAAAAATATTGTATACCCACAAGCATTGTGAAATTAAACATATTAGAAACGTGTGCTTTCTCTTTTCTTTCTTTTCCATTTAACCAGACTGAGCCACAGCAATGCTTGGCTGGGCACAGCTAGTATATATATATATAAAAGCCTAAGTGACCCTTATGACCGGTTGACTGAACGACCAATCTACCGGTTGCTATGACATGCACTGACCACCAGGAGCTGCCCCTGGTGGTCAGTGCACTCCCATAGCCAACCTCCCATGGCTGGCCAACCTCCCACAGTCCCTTTCCCCATCCAGCTGGCCTCTATTGGCCCTGATCGGAACTGAGTGAGATGGCCCCGATCGGCCCTGATCACCAGCAGGCCGAGGGACACTACCCATGCATGAATTCATGCACTGGGCCTCTAGTAGAGATAGAAACATCAGTGATGAGAAAGAATCATTGATTGGCTGCCTCCTGCACATCCCACACTGGGGATCAAGCCCACAACTCAGGCATATGCCCTGACTGGGAATCAAACTGTGACCTTCTGGTTCATAGGTTGACACTCAACCACTGAGCCATGCTGCTGGGCCTGCATGTTTTTTAATAGGAACATTTAACCTACTTACATTTAATGTGATTGTTGATAGGTACATATTTATTCCCATTTTATTCTTTTGACTATGTTCCTCTGTGTTTTTCTTCTTCTTAAAGAAGAGCTATTAACACTTCTTGTAATACTGGTTTGGTGGTAACAAACTCCTTTAGCTTTTTCTTTTCTGGGAAGCTCTTTATTTCTCCTTCAAATTTAAATGATAGCCTTGCTGTGTAGTCTTGGTTATAGATCATTGCGTTTCATAGCTTTGAATATTTCATGCCAATCTCTTCTGGCCTGAAATGTATCTGTTGAGTAATCAATCAGCTGACAGTCTTATGGGAACTCCCTTGTAGGAGCTAACTGTATTTCTCTTGGTGCTTTTCAGATTCTTTCTTTGTCTTTAATCTTTGCCATTAAAAAAAAAATTATAAATTGCTTTATTTTTTAAATTAAATTTATAGAAGTGACATTGGTTAATAAGATCATATAGGTTTCAATGTACATTCTATGATGCACAATCTGTATATTTCATTCTTCATTTCAGATATTATATTCTTCATTTCTGACTGATTCTTTTTTATGGTGTCTATGTCTTTTTGCATGCTGTTGTAGTGCTCACTAAGTTCTTTATAACCATTTTTTGAACTCCATGTCTGATAAATTGCTTGCCTTTATTTCATTTAGCTCCTTTTCTTGAGATTTCTCCTGTTCTTTCATTTGAGGCATGTTTGTCTCCCCATATTGATTACCTCTCTGTGCTTGTTTCTGTGTATTAGATCGATCTTCTATGTCTTCCAGTCTTAGTAGGGTGGCCTTTGTAGTAGATTTTCTATGGGATCCAATGGCACAGTCTTCTTGATCACCTGAGCTGGGTGCTCCAGGAATGCCCCTTGTGTGGTTTTGTGGACCCTCCTGTTGTAATTGAGACTTGATTGCTATTGGCCATTTCATGCATGGGGTTGACCCTCAGGCTGGCTGACTGTGAGGATCAACTCCAACCATAGTGTATGAGCTGCTATGCAGGGTGCTGATCACATGAAGCAAAGTTTGCCTCAGAAAGGTCCGGTGCCTGCCAAAAATCTCCCTTTGGATGTGCACTTGTGAAGCTAAATGGATCCTGCTCTGATATTGTCTGAAGCTAGTCACTGAGTGTTGGTTCTGGGCCTATGGGAGAGACTCTGGGTTCAAGCCAGTGTCAGATGCTGCCTGTGATGGCCCTGGGCAATGTTTTGTGAGGTACAAAAAAATCCACAGTTTTTGGCTGCCTCTGCTGGGCCTGGGTGCTCATGAGAAGGACCAAGCTGCATACCAAGTCTGGCTTTTACCAGCCCCAGGTCTGGTTGCAAGTCAGCTAAAATCCCAAGGCACCTTGAGATCCACCTCTGCCTGTCTTCATCAGCTGGCTGCTTGTTACACTCAGTCACTGAAAGAGCCTCTGGTGGTGCTCAGGTTGCATGAGGTAGTTCTCAGTGAGTTACCAGGTAGGGATGCGTGGTGTTCACCAGATCGATACAGGTTCAAACTTGGTACCAGTTGTGGGTCTGAGGCCACTCAGCAAATATCCCAGGGTATACCAAGTTTAGCTGCCACCCACTGGGTGCTTGCATACCTTTGTAGTGGTGCAGGTTCTTAGGGATAGTCAGGTTGAGGCCAGCAGAGTTTATCAAGCCCAAACAGACAAAGATGTTTCTGGAGAAGGGGGAACTCTGCACTGGTTTGGCATGGGAGGGAAATGGCCCCTGCCTAGAGCCACACAACTCAGTCTGTGTCAGATTCTGCCAGAAGCCGGATCTCAGTGGGGCTGCCAGGAGTCAGGAGGATGAGGCTAGTGGATCTCTCATGAAGAGGAGGTGCTGATCAGGCTCAGGGGAAGTTGATTAGAGTGTCCCCCACCCCAGAACCACACAACTCAGTCACTGACACCCCATGAGTTCTTCCAGACTTCTACACCCCAGCTTGGCAGCTGACTCCTCAACACGGTGAAAGATCTGCAGGGTGGGATGACAGGGAGTCTAGAGGGGGGTGGTTATTGTTTTCCCCAGGCTGACGTCACATGGAGGGGAGTGATCCACCCAAAAAAGATGGCATCTGTAGTGTGGGAGAGTGACTCAGAACAGGGATCCTGGCTGCTGTCCCTTGAGCCCTCTGGCCTAGCCTCTCCTCATACGACTCTAGTCCACTCCATCCTCCCTCTGCTGGAGCTCAGGTTGAGTGCCTGTGAAGGAGGTTTTGTGCATCGGCCTTTCATGAGTGTGACTGTGTCTCTAGCATCTCTCCTTGGTGGACAGAATCTCCATTGATTTTCACAGCCACATGGTATTTGGATATCTCTTCCTGGCTCTGGTGTTCTGGGCTGGGGAGCCCGGCTTTGGGTTGAGACCCCATGTTTATCAGGGGGAACCTTTACAGCTGAGATATCTCTGGTATCTCAGCTGCTGCTCATGGGAGTGGGGCCAGGCCTTTTTTTGTCATTGCCCTTCTTACCAGTCTCGATGTGGATTCTTCTGTATATCCTTGGTTTTAAGGCTTCTCTTCAGCTAGTCTTCAGTTAGTTATTCAGGTTGCTTGCTCTATTTTAGTTGTAATTCTAGTTTGGTCCCGGGAGGAGTTGAGTAATGCTTCCACCTCTCCTTCGCCATCTTTTTATGTTTGTTTTTAATCCTCACCTGAGGATATTTTTTTATTGATTTTTACAGAGTGGAAGGGAGGGAGGTAGAAGGAAGAGAGAGAGAGAGAGAGAGAGAGAGAGAGAGAGAGAGAGAGAGAGAGAAGAAACATCAAGGTGAGAGAGACATATAGATTGGTTGTCTCCTGTAGGCACCTCAACCAGGGCCAGGGGTTGAACCTGCAACCCAGGTACGTGCCCTTGACCAGGAATTGAAACTGTGACCCTTCAGTGCATGGGCTGGTGCTCTAACCACTGCTCAGGGCCACCTGTTTTTTTGTTTTTTTTTTTTCTGTCCAGTGTTTTTAAGTGCTTCTTTTTTACTTAATGGATTGTAATTTTTCATAGCTATGGAAGTCTTCTTGTTTTTTATTTTTTAATTCTCACTTGAGGACATGTTTATTGATTTTTAGAGAGAGGGAAGGAGAGAGAGAGAGAGAGAGAGAGAGAGAGAGAGAGAGAGAGAGAGAGAGAGACATCAATGTGAGAGGGAAACATCAATCTGTTGCCTCCCGTATGTGACCTGACCGGGAGTCTAACCAGCAACCTAGGTATGTGCCCTGACCAGAAATCAAATCCGCAATCTTTTGACGCATGGGAAGATGCTCCAACCAACTGAGCTACCTGGCCAGGGCTCTTCTTGATTTTCAGTAGGAACTTTTGAAGTTGGCTTTCCTAAAATGTTTAGAATATCTGACAATTTTAGATATTCACCCTCAGCACAAAATCTAAGCTCATGTGACCTATTACTTTCTAAAAGTACTGTTTCTTAACGGTACTATTCTTTTTGTTAGCATGAATTGGGTGTGGGAACCACGCCAGAGAAGCCTGATAAGTCAAGGCCAATTAAAGCAGAGAGGCCTTGTCAATACACTGGACTGTCCAAGGCCACTCTGTGTCTAGGCTAAGATACCAAACACAGCTGCACGGCCACAGTGATCTCACGGTGCACTGTTCCCTTCTGTAACCCATATGAATGATGTTACTATTGGCGCGAGGCCTTCTTTGTCTAAGGAGTATAATACGTGTTATTTGATCAGCTGAGAGAGAGGAGAGCTGAGACGAAGCTGGAGAGACGGAGCTGAGAGCTGGAGCTCATAGAGAGCTCAGATATAGCTACTATGTTAACCCCCCAGTGTGCTGAGAGAGACGCTTAGAGGTAGTTACTATGTGAGGCTGCAGAGATCAGCCAGTGAGCTGGGCTGGGGAGACAGGAGAGGCTACGGAGCCAGGGAGGCTGGAGAAGCTGCTGAGGTTGTAGACCAGCCAGTGAGCTGGGACTGGGAGGTAGGAGAAGCTACGGAGCCAGGGAAGCTGGAGAAGCTGCCGAGGTTGAAGCTCTAAGGGAGAGCCCAGGTGCTGCTACTACGTAAGGCGGTGAGTTTACCAGTAGAGGCAGCGTGCGGCTGCTCAGATAATAGCTGTGGGTACAGAGATTAATGCTGCTTTGTAGGAAAGATATGTATTTACCAGCCTGATTGGGACACTGTTAAGAAGGATTGTCTTGCCTAATGACTTATGGCCACTGGCTTCTGCTATAAAGACTCATTCTTACACACCCGCAACTTCTCATGGCTTCTCCAGCTAAGATCCGGTGTCCAAGGAGGTCCAGCCCCTAGGCAGAGGGGCTCGGACCCAACAACTGTAACCAGTGAGCAGAGGATAAAGGAGGAACTTGGACTAAAGTTCCCAACAGTTAGTGCAGTGGCAGGGTTCGAGAAGAAACTTGCCCTGATGTAGTTGGGAAGAATCCAGAAGAATACATGGACTCCACGCCACTCAGAGCAGCAGTGCTGAGCAGGGCTCTGGCATTGGGGCAGTGGTAATTGTACTTATTTGTTCTAAATAAGATACAACATAATCAGTTTGATTCTTTTTCATTTTGCTGTTTCCCCTGGTTTTATCTTTTACTTTTTAGGGATTTCTCTTTTCATTCTATTTGTAATATTAATCATAACATTATATTCTATCAATTTTGATATCTTAGAAGAAATGTAGGGATAGTCCATTCTTTTATTCTCTTTAATTGTTCAGACGTCCAACTAAGTCTATGTATATGATTTACAAGATTCATCAAGATTTTAAAAAATTATACTTCTTTGTATTTTTCTATTTTTCTTTCTCAGACTTAATTTGTTTTTTCACAGTAAGAACATTCTTCTTTGTTATTCACTAGTCTGTTGACTTGATTGAATAATAGTGTATTTATATGTTTATTTTTTTCTATAAGTCATTTGGGTTTAGTTTTAAGATAATCGTTAATAACACTCCACTGAAAAATAACAACCATAGAACTTAATATTCCTGGGCATACAGTACAATTATAAATAAAATACTGTACTTACGAGAAAATTTTGAGACTTTTGCTAAAGGAAAAACACAAACAATATTATTATTTTTTAGTTATTAAGCATACAACATACACTGAGTGGCCAGATTATTATCATCTCTGAATGCATAATAATCTGGCCACTCAATGTAAATACTATATAATAAAAGGCTAATATACAAATTGTCCCCTTGACCAGGAGTTCAACCAGCAGCCCATGTCACCTCCCCCTGGCCAGGCTGCCCGGACCCCCACCCATGCATGAATTCATGCACCGGGCATCTAATACAAACACACACACACTGAGTGGCCAGATTATTATGACCACCCCGACAGTACTTCGTTGGGCCACATTTTGCCTTCAATGCTGTGTCGATTCTTCTTTGCATTGACTCCACGAGATGTTGAAAGGTGATGTGAGGAATCTGACACCGTGCCTGATGAATAGCTCTGTCCAGTTCTGTGAGATTTGATGGTTGTGGAACCAGCTGCCTGATGGCTCTTTTAACTTTGTCCCACAAATGCTCAATTGGATTGAGATCTGGTGATTGTGGGGCCACCTAAGCAAGGTAAGGTCTCCCTCATGTTCTTGAAACCACTCCTGCACAATACGAGCACCGTGGCATGGCGCATTGTCTTGTTGGAAGAAGCCATCTCCATTGGGATACGCCATCAACATGATAGGATGAACTTGATCAGCAATGATACTTAGGTATGTTGCGCTATTCAGACATTGTTCCACATGAATTAAAGGGCCCAAATCATGCCAGGAAAACATGCCCCAAACCATAACACTGCCCCAACCAGCTTGAAGGATTGTACTCATGCATGTGGGGTGCATGCTTTCATGTTGTTTCCGCCAAATTCTCACTCTGCCATCTGCATGATGCAACTGGAAACGTGATTCATCGGACCACATGACTTTTTTCCAATGCTCAACTGTCCAATCCTTGTGTTCCTGTGCGAATTGGAGACGTTTTGTCTTGGTAACTGCAGACAGCAAAGCTGTTTGAACAGGCCTTCGGCTTCCATATCCCATATGATGCAGTGTACGGCTAATTTGCCTACAAACGTCTGGTGGTCATAATAATCTGGCCACTCAGTGTATTTCCCTTGGGGAATCAAAAAGTAACACTCAGAAAGCATAAACACTTCTGTATCAGTTAGTTTGATGCTTTTATTCCTAGCAAGGTGGTCCTTTCTGAGACATGTAAGATATACATACAGTCTCAGGACTGGAGAGAATCTTAGTCATGGGGATGTAATGTACAAAACAGTGACTACAGTTGATAGATGGATGTTAACTAGACTTATTGTGGTGATCATTTGGCAGTATACACAAATACTGAATCATTATGTTAAACACCGAAACTAATATAATGTTATATATCAATTATCCTATCTAATAATAGACAAATATGCAAATTTAACATACCTCCGACACACCCACAAGCCACGCCCACCATCCAATCAGAGCGAGCATGCAAATTAACCCAAACCAAGATGGCTACAGCCACAGAGAGCAAGGTTTCCTAGGTAACAGAGGAAGCCAAGCTTTCTGCCTGCCCTTGCCAGCCAGGCCTAAGCCTCCACTCAAGCTACAAAGTTTCAATTATAGAAGGTAACAAATTCAAACAAATGGCGGCAGAATGGAGCTTGAGAGAGCAGGCCAGGGTTGCCGCCGGCAACAGGGGAAGCAAAGCTTCCTGGCCGGGCCCACCCACTTAAGGCAACAAAGTTTCAATTATAACCCCAACACAAATGGCTGCCGGCGGCTGCCTGCCCGTGGAGGGAGCCCCAGGCTTGGCTCCGCTCCAGGCTACAAAGTTTCAATTGTAGAAGGGAAATAAATTCCAGATACCAGAGCCTCCGCTTGCGTTGCCAGGGGGTGTGGCCGACCTGCAAACCACCACAGGCCCCTCACTCAGGCCGCCCCATGCCCCAAGGGAACCCCCACCTGATCCGGGATGCCCTTCAGGGCAAACCAGCTGGCCCCCACCCCTGTACCAGGCCTCTATCCTATCTAATAAAAGAGTAATATGCAGATTGATCATCACTGCAACACACAATATAGCTGCCCCCATGTGGTCAAAGATCCTGCCCCCATGTGGACACAAGATGGCCACCACAAGATGGCCAGCAGGGGAGGGCAGTTGGGAGGCACCCGGCCTGCAAGGGAGGGCAGTTGAGAAGCACCAGGCCTGCAAGGGAGGGAAGTTGGAGGTGATCAACCCTGCAGGAGAGGGCAGTTAGGGGTAACCAGGCCAGCAGAGGAGGGAAGTTGGTGGCAAACAGGCTGGCAGGCAGAAGTGGTTAGGGCAATCAGGAAGGCAGGCAGGCAAGCAGTTGGGAGCCAGCAGTCCTGGATTGTGAGAGGGATGTCCGACTGCCCATTTAGGCCCGATCCCAGTGGGCCTAAACGAGCAGTCGGATATCCCTCGAGGGGTCCCAGATTGGAGAGGGTACAGGCTGGGCTGAGGGACAACCCCCCTCCGTGCACGGATTTCGTGCACCGGGCCTCTAGTATCTAAATAAAAAAACTATAGGCATAACTTTCATATGATTATTTATGTATTTATTAATTTTTATTGAATTTATTAGGTGAGGTAGGTTAATAAAATTATATGAGTTTCAAGTGTACAATTCTATAATACATCATCTGTATATTGTATTGTGTGTTCACCAGCCAAAGTCAAGTCTCCTTCTGTCACTATTTATTCACCCTTTACCCTCTTCTATCTCCCCCAACCCCCTTCCCTTTGGTAATCACCATAGTGTTGTTTGTATCTATGAGTTTTTTTTCCCCTTTTTCTTAATCCCTTCACCGTCCTCACCCAGCCTTCCAATCCCCTTCCCCTCTTACAGCTGTTAGTGAGACTATTATTTAAACTAAAATATATAATTGTTGAGAAAAAGAAAAAAAAACACCTTACCAATTGGTTTAGCAAATCCTGATTCAGAGAAAAAAACAACACAATTATCAGTTCTAATTATGATGCTATATATATATTATCATATTAACAACCAGTTCTTCTGTGATTAGGTATCTGGACTCTCTTCTAGATTTTAGCCATGATATTTATTTAGCCATAAAGATATTTCTAGAAATTGTTTTCTTTTCTTTTGTTTTATATTCTTAGTGACCCCCAAATTGGAAGTATGGGCTTACGCACATAAATAATTATTTGGAGAGTTGTTACCTACCTTTAAATCTAGAGATAACTAAATCTAGAAATACATATGAACAATTTTTTTTTTTTACTAAAGCATCACTGATTTTGTTTGTGCTCATGTAATACATATTAAGAAATATATCATGGTAGTTAAAATTAGAATTCATTTAGTGAGTATTGAGACAATACTTTTTCAAATGTTTACTGTTGGAATGTTGGTTGAGTTAATTATACATGTTCTTCAACCATTTGTCAATAGGAAAGTTTTGACCTATAAAAATGACACATATTTCTGGTCGGTGAAACTTGCACTGGCATCTGTCCTGTCATTTCCACTCCTGCTTTGAAGGAACCGGTATTATACAGTTGGCGTGGTTGATGTCCCTGTTGTGTTCTAAGAGCAGACCTGAATGGTTGGGGTAGCGCTCCCTTACTCTGGTGGAAGAGCAAAGCAAATCTTCCTGCATCCCAGTAGGCTATTATGTTCTTGTCCACTGCAATAGGTTTTTCCATTTTGGGGCTGTCACGAACTCATACCACCTAATCTCTCTTTTTTGTGTTATACTTTATTAACTTCCTCTTCTCTTTGCTTATGCTTATGAATATCACATTGGGTTTGGTATCAAAGACTGATTTGATAATAGTATTTCTCATAATGGATATAATCTATTAACTGTTGATTCTTCTTCAATATCATAAATTATCTATGTCACGCAGAGTACTAGTATAGAGAAGTAGTAGCACTGAGGTTTTAGACAGTTTGATACTGTAATAGCAACAGGGAGTGAAACTGACTTACATTCTATGGATTTTAGGATTTGAGAAGGAACTTACTGATAGTTGATGCAGGTTCTTTAAAACAGAAAGAAAAATAAGGACATGAGCAATGTGCAGTATATGAAAATATATCCAATGAAGAAATGTCTCTAGGTTTGTGACTTAGAACAAAATTGTCACTCATGCAGTTTTCAGAGGTTGCCTCCAAAAAGTCAAGGGAATTTCATAGCAGTTGAGACCATTTGTGTTTAGTGAAAGATTGTTTTGATATTTGCTCAATTCCAGAAGTTTTAGTGTTCCGTCTGAAGGACCTCTGTTGAGGTAGGCTAGTCTTTGTATACTTTATCTCCTTATCCCGGGCAAAGAAATATTCAAACCTTTTGGGACGGCAGTATGATGTTGCAGTAAAGTTTTACTCATCACTCTTTACTTTTCTTTCAAAACTGTCCTCTTGTCTTCTACATATATTCCTTCTTATTCCTTGTTATAAGAGGGATTTTATTTGTTTTGTGGTATTTAGTCTTATAATAAGTGCTTCTAAGCTTCCCTGAAAATTGTCAGTAATGTCTAAAGAAGGCTCACTAATGTGAGGGGAGCATATAAAGTAAAATAATAAAAGTGAGATTTGCAAAGTTGATTACGGCATAGCTGGACTTCTCTATCAAAAGATCTTCATGCATATAGCTCTCCAGACACTGCTCAAAGCACAGTACTTATTGGAAAGTGTCTCAAGAGTTTCTGACAAATAAAAATAAGTAAGGGAGAGGGGCCTGACCTACTACCTTAGGCCTATGCAAAAGACTTCTTTGCTTTGTCTTAATATCTAGCTTCCAAACCAGCAACAAGTACCTTGTATTTTGGAAGTCCTGGCAGAATGATTGGTATACGAATCATCTTGTATTCACTTCCTCTTCAATTGTCTATCTACTAATGACACTGAGTGTACTCTGTATTAAATTTAGATATGTCTTCTTTTAGCTCCTTCTTTCTTCCCCCTCCTTTAATTCTATGACTAATTTCCTTTCCTGCTTCCATCACATCTCATTTAAAATGTTGATATTTGTCCTTATATGGGCATTTAAATTTTTAAAAATAGACAAATCAGTTCCCTTGATATAACAATGTATTTCTCAGTTTCTTCTTCCTACAAACCAGTGGTGTCCAATTATAAGTTAATCACCAATAACTCTAAATTAACTTTTGGTCTTTTGAAAATGAAAAAGCTATTACTAAAATCTTATGTGCTCTGTCTAGTATATACTAGGGTTACAAATAAGATGAACTTACCGGTAGGTGGTACAGGTTTACCTGAAATACAGAAAAATAAACATTAGCCTATTTTATTTGCATATTATTGGACCGAAACAGCTAATCTTCCCCTGGGGAATTTTTTGAAATTATATGCAAGGAACACCAAAACTACAGTTGTTTTGTTATTGTAAACCTAGGCAAGGAAGCACGTTATTAAGAGTATAAAATGTGTCATACTGGGATGGAAAATAATTTTAGAGGGATCTAAGCATAACTATCCAAAATATATTTAACTACTTCTACAACCCCCGCCCCCCCGACACACACACAGGGATTCAGTTTTTCTTCCCAGCCCTAGAAACTATTAGAAGGTTGGTTGTTTATTATTTTTCTGTTTTCCTCTTCTCTTTTCCTTCTCTCTCACTCTGTTTTTTTCTTTGTCTTTGTTCCAGGTGGTATCCAAAAGAAAATCAAACCAACACCCAAATTCTTTTAGTCTGTGTTTCATCTCTCCTTGGACTTGACTGGATGAAAGAAGGGGAAGGGATTGGCTGCAGAATATAAAAACAGCCCATGGACAGACAACAGTGTGGTGAGGGCCAGAGGGGGGCGGGAGCTGGGTGGAGGTGGGCAAAGGGGGTGCTGAGGGACATAGGTAATAGTGTCAACAATAAATTAAAAATAAAATAAAAATTAATAGATTTTTCCCTGTCAGGAAAAATTCAGTGGGAGATGTTTGGAAGTTGGAATGAAAGCCAATGAAAATTAGGTCAGGGTCTGCATAATAGAATAGAAAAACACAGCACCATAGAAATCAGTTCTAGACTCTTTCAGATTAAAGGACTCAATAATTAATAACAACAACAAAAAGGCAAATAAGTGACTAACTGGCTGAATCAGCAAATCTTAATTTATAGAAAATTATTAAAATACAAGACTTTATTTCATTAACAGACTAGCTTAAATGAGCTATTTGGGATTTCCCAAAATTGTGGTTAAAACATTGAACTCAGTTGCACACAGCTTGCTAACATTTCTTTTTGTGCGTGTTATTTTCTTTGGCCATGTCTAATGTGTAGCATACTGGTTAATCATTCTAAAGTGTTGTCACTTATATGAAGAAAAACGTTGTTTCTTTACTATTCCTGCACATTTTTAGTCTCACTCACTTAATAAGCAATACATTAGAAATTAGTGAGGTTATAATTTGCAATTACTTGAGGATTAATGTTTATTCTTGAAATTTTCTCTTGTGTGATTTCAGTGTTCATGTTCTTTATGTAAATCTGCTTGTTGATCTATAATGACAACACAGATATTTGAGATTTCAAATTAACCAAATCCCACTTGTCTTAGTAACCATTCCTTTTTCTTCAGAATTTGATGATTTAATGTTCTTTTGTGGAAATTCTTTTGTGTGAATTTTCTCTCTGGGGACTATTTAATTTACACTCCTCATCTTTCGCAATGTGTAAGAACCATGTAGGAACTCAGGAAAACCCCTCGTCCTTTCAAATCCGTCCTCCGCAGTTCCCTTTTATTCACGTGCCTTGCATATGTATATGGTTAACACTTTGAATTCAGGATTAAATTGTTTGATATGGACACAAAATTTGTTGATTCATTTCATCTAGTAATCAGTGTGCTTAATTCAGAAAATGAACAGACTTATGGGTGGGTGTTCAAGACTTTTTCAGATACAAAGACAAGACAAGGAAAAAATGCGATGTGTCTAGGGCATGGATGACATCAGAGACACTGCAGTAGTTTTCCTGGATTAACAGAAAAGTTACTATTTTTGTACTTCCTAGAGGATGCCTTGGAAGACAGAAGCTGAGACTCGAATGCAAGTTCATTTTACAACTGAGCCATGTTGTAGAGGTTAGTGTTCTTCGTTGGCGGGCATCTGCTGGAGCCTCTGTACAGGAGGGTAAAGTCCTTTGGTGCCTCTATGTTCCCATCTAGTGCAGGCAGGGGTGGAAACGCTTTTAGAAAAGTGGGAAATTACTTAAGCATTTCAGCTTAATAAACACACAACTCTTTTCTTGGCTCTCAAATTGTACTCTCCTTCATAGAGAATCCAGCCTATAGGGAGTTTTTATTTTTATTTTTCATATATGTGTGTTCCTTTTGATTAATCAGGGTGATAAAACTCTCCTGCAAACTGTAACAATATAAAAAGTTCTGAATAATGGATAGGGAATCTAGGATGGGAAATAAAAATTTTATGATTTGCAAAGTGATATATATATATTTTTAAATTTTATTTTATTGTTTAAAGTATTACAAATAGTAGTACATATGTCTCCTTTTTTTCCCATTGACCTTCCCCCAGCCTCCCCTACCCGCAGCACATGCCCTCACCCCAGTGTCTTGCGTCCATTGGTTGTGCTTATATGCATGCATACAAGTCCTTCGGTTGATCTCTTACCTCCCCACCAATCCTCCCCAGCCTTCCCACTGTAGTTTGACAGTCTGTTCGATGCTTCTCTGTCTCTGTGTCTATTTTGTTCATCAATTTATAATGTTCTTTATTATTTATAAATGAGTGAGATCATGTGGTATTTTTCTTTCATTGACTGGCTTATTTCGCTTAGCATAATGCTCTCCAGTTCCATCCACGCTGTTGCAAATGGTAAGAATTTCTTCTTTTTTTACAGCAGTGTAGTATTCCATTGTGTAGATCAGGTGTCCTCAAACTACGGCCCGCGGGCCACATGCGGGTGTTTTTTTTTGTTTTTTTACTTCAAAATAAGATATGTGCAGTGTGCATAGGAATTTGTTCATAGTTTTTTTTTAAACTATAGTCCGGCCCTCCAACGGTCTGAGGGACAATGAACTGGCCCCCTGTTTAAAAAGTTTGAGGACCCCTGGTGTAGATGTACCACACTTTTCTAATCCATTCACCTGCTGACGGGCACCTAGGCTGTTTCCAAACCTTAGCTATTGTAAATTGTGCTGCTATGAACATAGGGGTGCATATGTCCTTTCTGATTGGTGTTTCTGTTTTCTTGGGAAATAGTCCTAGAAGTGGGATCACTGGGTCAAATGGGAGTTCCATTTTCAGTTTTTTGAGGAAACTCCATACTGTTCTCCACAGTGGCTGCACCAGTCTGCATTCCCACCAGCTGTGCACGAGGGTTCCTTTTTCTCCGCATCCTCGCCAACACTTGTTTATTTATTTGTTGATGATGGCCATTGCAAAGTGATATTATAATGATTGTCGTGCATTTGTGTCTCCTAAAATACTCAGATTAAAATAAAGAAAATAACTTACTGGTAGGTTTCTTGACGGTTTCTGAAATACAAAAACAGATAGGTGAGTGTGGTTGGTTGGTAGGGACCAGTGGTCTCTTCACTGTTTTTTAAGCTGAGCTTTAACATCTAACCCCTTAGTGCCCCACAGTCTCCATTCCTGCTGCTGTGGCCGAGTAGCCAAAGAAATATTGCCTTAACATCTGGCTGTGTTTATTACTTTTAGTCACTGTTAAAACTTCTAATTAAAAAATCTCAGTATGAGGGAAAATGCAGAAAGAGAAATAAAACATTTATAAAGCTGGGCATCATAGAAACCAGTATTAGCAAAAACAAACCCATATAACTAAGTTAATGCCACTTTTTTTTTTTTTTTTTTTTTTTTAGCTCTTTCTAAATTTAGATAGAAATACATGGCTGGGAGGAGACAAAATGTTGATAACATTGACCTTCAACAAATACAGTGTTTATTCATAGTACTTAATATTATGGCTTACTCACTACTTGCTAAGTGTTATTCTAAAGCGGTAGCCAATTTGACCTACATGACAATCCTCTTACTCTCCTCATTTCACCGACAGGAAGGGGGGCCAGGCAGGCACAGTAAGTTGCCCGAAGTCACACTTTGGCTGTTAATTCCGGCGGAAGCAGCCGGCCTGGAAGAGCCTGCCTTCCCCATGCTGGGCTGCCTCCGGGGGCGCTTGCCAGTGGCGTGGTTTCTTTAACACAGCTGCTCTAAGTCTTCCTCTCCCAAAGAAGTTGATTTTCTAGACGTTTACAAGTCACACTTTCCCCGTATTTTTAAAACACGTTTTCTGCCCTTCCGTGGGGCCAGGGAATGTTTAGTTAGACCCAGTCCATATTGGTAAGAACCCAGTCAAGGGCCTAATCCATGCCAGACCCAGGGCTGGAATCCAGGCTGGTTTGACTTTGTTTCCCCCAGGGCTCTGTCTCCTTCCAAGCTTTCTAGAAGTGGGGAAGCAGAACGGCAAGCCTCCTCCATTCAACAAGTATCTGTTAAGTGTCTGCAAGTTGCAGGCATCATCCCGAAGAGAGAGGAGAGGAGGCTGAGCTTGCCCTGAGGGACTTGATAGTGTCATAGAGTTGAAATTAGCAGTTGTGTTAACAAATAGTTACAGCAGCGAGGTAGGAACTCTGTTACAGGGGTGAGCAAGATCCTAGAGGATATTGAAGAGGATCCCTTAGGACAGTGTTGGGCAAACTCATTAGTCAACAGAGCCAAATATCAACAGCACAATGATTGAAATTTCTTTTGAGAGCTGAAAACCGACTTCTGCGCATGGGCCACGAAGTTTCAATCGCACTGTAGTGTGCTCCCGCACGTGGTATTTTGTGGAAGAGCCACACTCAAGGGGCCAAAGAGCCACATGTGGCTCGTGAGCCGCAGTTTGCCTTAGGATGTAAGGTCATGCAGGAAAGAGCCGGTCCCGCGGTAAGATGCCTTTTTCGGCATGGTGCAGCGGGAGGGACACGGATGTGTGGTTTAAAGACATGACTGAAAGGTGAAACCGAGGCAAAGGGAACAGACCAAATGTGGAACCTCTTTACGGTCTTGAAACTTTCTTAAAACTTTCAAAGCAGAAGCAGTATTATGAGAAACTGATTTATCTGACCTCAGGATTTTTGTGCAATAAAATACGCCTTAAGCAAAGTTCAGAGACACATGATTGAACAGGAAAGGATATTTTCAATGTGTTCAAACCTCACAGAACTAATAACTGGAATGTGTAAAGGATGGCTGAAAACCAATAAGAGAGGGGCCGGAAATGTAATAAGAAAACAGTGAAAGGATGGGATGGGAAGGCCTGAATGGCCGCGAGGCGTAGGAAGAGA
Source organism: Eptesicus fuscus (assembly GCF_027574615.1). Lineage (NCBI taxonomy): Eukaryota > Metazoa > Chordata > Mammalia > Chiroptera > Vespertilionidae > Eptesicus > Eptesicus fuscus. Next base: position 2,439,611 of record NC_072482.1, read on the forward strand.
AGTGCTGAACCTCAGCAAACTCAGGGAAACGGGGACTAAAACAGTCAGGCAGGAGGAAGTGCCACCGAACGGCAGAAGTTAGGGAAGGTGTGTTTCCGCACCTGCTCTTTCCCCTCCTGACCACCGGCGCCTGCTACACACCCGAAGCACAGTATTGCCAAAGGCATTTGTTTTCTGAGTGAAATACCTACTTTCACTCCAGTAGTTCTCCAGGGAGATCATTACGCAGGGGACACTTACAGGGCACCGATCCTCTCGCGCAGAAGAATGCCGTCTGCTGGGAGGCCAGCACTCACATGATTCTAAGTACCCCATTCCCAAGCAGCCCCACCCTCTGCAGGAAGTATAGGGTGTCTGGGGGCTTGTTCCGTGCTGCTTTTGTTCTCCTGAATGCCCACAGGCCAAAGCTTTGGGGCACAGAGTGTGTTTCCACCTGACAATTCCTTCTCAGTCTCTGTGGGCCTCCTGTCTTACCCTCTAGCTTAGAGTGCTTGAGAGTTTGGTCACCCACAGTGCTTTTCTTTCTGTGCTCTTTCCTGGGAAATCTTACCTGGTACTGTACGGATGCACGCGACTTCCAATTTTATTCCCATTCCTGGCCACACCACTAACAGTAAGTGCTTTGTTGACATTCCACTTGGACATTTATTAGGCATGTGGGAAGTCACATGTACAAAGACAGAACCACAACTTCCCATTCTCCTCAAAATTGCTGAATGAGGTTGAGTGAATGGATTCTTCTATCTGCTCTTATGTCCAACCCATTAGGAAGCCCTGTGGGCTCTCCCTCCAAAATGTATCTGGAACTCCTTCACTTTTGTTCGTCTCTCCTGTTACTACTTTGGTCAAATCAACCATCATCTGTTGCTAGAATTGTCGCAATACCCTCTAATCTGGGAGAGGTTGGCTCCAGACCCAGTGCCTGCGCTCTGAGGCTCAACCATAGGCAACAACAAAGGCTTAGCAAGCCTCCTGGGGGGAAGCCGCCCGCAGTCTAACGCACCAGTCTTAGTGCACAGCCCTGTGCACTCTCTGCAGGGCGGTCAGGGGGCTCAGGCCCACCGCTGCGTCCCACCACGCTCACACACATCCGCATTCCTGGCCCAGGCACAGGTATTTGGATGCCTCCTTAGAGTGGCAAGTGGGTTTTTTCGGCTGATACAGTCTCCAGGCCCCTCCGAGACCTTCTTATCAGGGGCCTCCATTAAAATACTCTTCCTCGCCCTGACTCAGTGCTTTCCCACGGTTACCCCGGCCTCCTTGCCGCCTGGTGCGTAAAACAGCAGGGCGTTTTGCTCAGTGTTCTTCAGTACTGAGACGATTTCCCCGGCCTGGGTTGCAAGCCATGGGGCCTGGCCTGCTGCTGCCCCCAGAGGAAGACGGAGGGGCACGTGGCAGGGAGAGCCAGCGCTGTTCTTGGCCTCTTGTCTGCACCGTCAGTAAGTGAATAAAGGCTTGATTGTTACTCTCAGTTTGGCTCCTTGTTCTAATTGCCCATCTCCCCCCCTGGCAGCCTGACCCGCTTCTGCTCTTGCTCCTCTGGAATACTTACCCCCACAACTGCCCGACTGACCTCAAAATGTGACCGGACAACCGAGCCGTCCTGACCTGCTGCTCTCCACGCTGCCGGCGGGACTGGAGTGAACGCTCATACATCATTCAACCCTGGCTCTGCTGAATTGGCTCAAGTAGTGACAGGCAGCACGGACCCCTTGGTTTTCCGGTTAAAAAACAGGAACCAGGACTTGTAACGCCCCGTTTGATACTTTCTAATGAATTCTGGAATAAAATCACTGGAATAAAACCCCAATTTATTTTCATGCCTTACAAGGTCCTTACTTCTCTGACCTCTTCTCCACTTCCCTCCGTCCTAGGCTCTGATTATTCTGGCTTTTGTCCATTTTCCAAGCCCATTCCCACCCCAAGGCGGACTTGTTGCCTCTCCCTGGAATACGTTCTCTCTAGATATTTACATGATTGGCTCTTGTTTAGTTCTCAGATCAATGTCACCTCTTCATACCTTCTCAATCAAGATACATCAACTCTCCTTTATCGGTCTCCATAACATGGTCTGTCTTCGAAATTATCTTTCACATTCATCTGTTTCCCTGTGTGTCTCCTCAGTTCAATGTAAATTCTGTGTGAACAGAAACCTTACCTGACATCTTCACCTTTGGGTCCATAGCACATAGGATAGTACCTGGCACCTACACATGCTTTGATCATATTTATTTATTTATTTTCTTTTTCCACCATTAGACCATTAGACTATAAGTCACTTGAGGACAGGAACCTGGTTTAATTTACCTTTGCAACCCTGCTACTTAATACAGAGAAGGAATCCTAAGCATCGTTTGGGGGTGAATTAGAAGAGCGAGTGAAGATAGTTTCCACTCATACTCTTTTTTTGGGCGGTGAGGTCAGGACGATCAAGCACAGTTATTCATGGGCAGTGAAATGTGGAGGAAGAATAGCTACCCTTACTCTGTTCCAGGAGCCATAGGAGCCTAATGCCTTTAGTGTCCACCGCCTGGTGATAAGAGATGTTGGTGGGTGCAGCCACTTTTATTTCCCTTTCTTGCACAGTGCACGGAGTGGGAGAAACTGACTTGAAATGAATTTCTGCTTTAGTAATTTTTCTTTCCTCTTTAATCTTAATTCACTTGCCGTCTTCTTCAGTGTTTGTACATTATTCTTGTAAATTTTGAGTCTCATTGTTATTACTGATCAAGATTATGTTCTTCTCTATTTACAATATGATTAGACTGTCTTCAAAATCAGTAATAACATGTGCTAAGGTAAGGAAGGAGGGGGGTTTATTAATATGAACATATCTGGGAATGAAAACTGCCAGAATGAGGAACACCTCCCAGCCAGCGTGGAAACCTAAAGGAAACCAGAATTTGGAACTTGAAAGTAACTTCCGGTACCCCAGCTGCTCTCAAATGTAATAGAAAAGCAATGAACTATGTTCCTCAGATCAAATGTCACCTCTTCATACCTTCTCAAGGTATGAAGTTGGGGGATGCATTCCTTTCAATGGAAGACATTGTATCCCTTCTTTGGGGATCCGATAAATAAATTGTAAATCAAGCCCTCCATTATTTGGGAAAGCAGTGAGTCCCCCTTTTCTGAGTAGTAGGAGCTAGAGTTCTCTTAGTTCCACCACTTCTGACTAATGTTTACCCTTCTTTTGTCATTCTATCTGCATTCTTATACCTTCCTTCTTATCAGTATAACCACTTAGGCTGAAAATTCATACTTTTTCTTAAGTCATTATAACTAATCCCAGGAGATTTTAATCCTGAACTTTTTCTGTGTCATAACCAATGGCATTTTATTTTTTTCATATTTATCAGCAGTCACAGCAATAACATGGAAGTAAAGGAGCTCAAAAATTCCAGAAACATGTTATTAAAACCCTGCCTATTTAGCAGTAAAAAGACCTATTTTAGGATTTTAAAGGAATCTCTGTATTCTTTAAGAAATCAAAAGACACTCAACTTGACAAATGACCACGGGTATTTCTATGTATACTGGTGTTACTGCCAAAAAGAAATCATTTTCTGGATCAAGAACACCTTAATCACACTCCATTGTCGTTCTGGACTCGAGTCTTGCCAAGAGGATCTGCATTGCACCCTCTCCCCTTTAATATTTTATGGACCTGTGTCATTTTCTGGGAGAACAATAGTGGCAGCTTTGGCAATGTGTTCCCTAGGAAGATCGAGGCCCACAGATTTTAGATGCTGACTAGGAAGTTACTGACGGACCTTTTACAAAGCTCACTCACAAATCAATGAATGAAACCGGGGATTTCACTTTTCTGTTTGGAGTAACATTCTGGAGGCTGGTCAATTGATTTATACACTTTATTTCTCATCCAGGACACAGAGAAGATTGAAAGTGTTAGGCCGTAATGGACCACAGGAGAACAAAGACCAGGAAAAACTCCCTGGACACCAGGAGGCAGACCACACAAGGACTGGAAACTGTCCTGAAGGCACCTGCGTGCACACCTGCATTCCATCCGCGTCCAGGCCCAGCTCAGCCCCACACCCACTGACCGTTTCCCGCCAGCAACTGCATATGAGGATGACACTCCAGCTTCTGGGCGCTGCCAGCATCGCCCCCATGTCCCCCTGGCTGGGTGCTGTGGAGCCCTTCCCTTTGGATAGCCCATCCCCCAGCTCCTTCTTTTAATCAGATTCCATTTTTTTTAATCCAGTGTCTGAGGTGGCTATTTAGCCTACCCACACTCACCATCCATCCATCATGTTCACCTTTCAGAAAGCATTTAGGAAAATACAAGCTAATGCAGTATTTAATTTTTTTTTTTTATTCTTGTCCTTTACCTTCCTCCTAATTTTCAATTTAGATTTTTTCCTCTAGATTAACTCCAATCTTTTTTTTTCCTAAAAAACACGTGTTATTTATTGTATGACATTCATTCTTTTACCTAATCAGTCCCTCCAACTTTCTTGTCAATAGCTTTCAAAAAATTCTTATTAGTAGAAGAGTAAATGTGAATGAGAAATAAGAATATTAAGATTTACAAAGTAGAATTCTTCATTCCTTTAGGCATTTATAAATTCTTCATTCCCTTAGGCATTTATAAATTCTTCATTCCCTTAGGCATTTATAAATTCTTCATTCCCTTAGGCATTGCCAAAGCTGCTACTATTGTTCTCCCAGAAAAATGACACAGGCCCACTCAAAGTGAGAAACAGAAATTGAACTTACTGGTAGGTTTTGCGGCAGTCCCTAAAATGAAGAAACAAACAGTGTTACTTGACTGGTAAGAGATCAAGACTAAAATAAACGTTCTATGAATTATTTCAATATGTAATTTTCTAAGATCCCCAAAGTGTCCATACCTAATACTATAGAAAAGCAGAGAAAAGATAACAGGGTTTCAATGTTTGTCTGTATTATTTATTTTTCATTTGCCAGCAATGTTTAAAATTCCCTACTAATTCACAGGATTGTGAGTATGGGAGAGGGTGTCCCTGTGAAGAGGGGGTCCCAGCGCACCAGCATCACTCCTTCCGTACCTACTGCAGCACTCGCCGTCCACCACACCCTCTCTCCCAGCATTCCCTCCCCTGGCTCTGGGACCCACTCTCCTCCCTGGCTGGCTTCTCCTGGTTTCCTTTGCTGTTTGTTCTTTGAGTTCTTTTTCTAAACACCGGAAAGCCTCAGGGCCCAGTCCCCTTCTCTAGCTATGCTAATCTCCTAGGTGCTCTCATCTTGGTCTCAAGGCTTTAAATGCCATTTGCATGTTGACAGATTCCCAATTTATATCTTTAGCTCAGATGTCCTCCTTGAATTAAAGAATAGAAAAATGAACTTACCTGTAGATTTTACTTTTCCTAAAATAAAATACAGGGAAATGAGTGTGGCAGGGAGACTGAAGATCTTGACATTGTCTTTGCTGGGCTCTAACGCACTTACAATACCCGAACATCCAACACTCACCCAGCATTTGGTAATCGTAGTGATTATGGGACAGACGTTGTTCCAACCACCTCTGGTCATTCAACTGATGTAATCCTGTGGGGCTGGAACCTTTATTACCCGGGTTTATAAAGCAAGGAACTAGTCTTTGAGAGATGACGCAGCTTAATCTCGGATCCAATCTCTCGGAGTCTCCCCCAGTTCCGCACAGCAGATCAATGGTAGTGTGAAGTGAGCCAGGGGGACACACGCTGGAGGTCATCTTAACCTCAAGTGTCACAGAACAAATGTTGGCTACTTGACATGTGTCCTAGTATTAATCTGAGTTTCCTTCTATAAACTTAACTTCATTGGCTGCTTTTCATACACTATTTTACATTTATTTATTTATTTATTATTTATTTATTTATTTATTTATTTATTTATATTGTAAACTTTTCTCTGAGACAAAGGAAAGTTTTAATTTGGTCACAGTCCCTGAGTTTATAAGTGGCGATCTGGGACTGGAATAACATTTTTTTGGACATTGTGGTGTTTTTTTTTATCAGTCTATTTTTCCCAGATATATAAAAAAGTGAGCCCAGCTGGCGTGGCTCAGTGGTTGAACGTTCGATTCCCAGTCCGGGCAATCGAGAATCATTGATTGGCTGCCAAAGAGCTAGAGTTGCTCTTGTAGTAAAGTGGAGAATGCTGAAACCCAGGTTTTGGGCTTGATCCTCTGTGGGGGGCATGCAGGAGGCAGTCAATTAATGATTCTCTCTCATCATTGATGTTTCTTTCTCTCTCCCCCTCTCTGAAATCAATAAAAACATATTAAAAAAAGGTGAGATTAATATAACAAATGTTTGTTAATAATACATAAAATGCTGGGGTTGGAAGGATACTAAGAAGAACCAGTCTTTGACAGATTTAACTGTTTAGGAACAGAGTTGGTCATATAAACTGCAATTGCACGGATGCAAAACGAATAGAGGTAAGTTCACGGTGCAAATGAGCAGCTAAGACACACTGCCCACGTGTCTTCATAGGGGACTGTACAGTTTAGTGAAAAGAGCCTGATGTTTGTGAATAAAGTGTTAAAAGTGAAAAGTAAAATTATAAATGTGATGGAATAGAAGGAGAGACAAACTAGTATGTTTAGCAAACAAAATTGAAACAGACTCATAGACACGGAGGGTAGGGGTTTGGGGGCTGGGTGAAAAGGGTAAAGGGATTAAGAAGTACAAATTGGTAGCTACAAAATAGTCACAGGGATATAAAGTACAGCATAGAAAATAAAGTCAATAATACTGTAATAACTATATATGGTGCCAGGCGAGTACTGGAAATATTGTGAGGAATACTTTGTAAACTAACCACTCTGCTGTACACCTGAAACTGACACAAATAATATTTAATGGAAACTATAATTTAAAATAATAAATAATTGAGATTAAAAAAGATTATCAATAGGAGCTGGTCATCAAATACCAGACCAAAAAAATAAAAAACATATGCATTTTTATCTTAAAAATAACTATAATTACTCCAACCAATTCTCTTTTCAGTTGACTTACTGTGAAATGATTTGGTCTTAAACCCTGTATGAGAAGCCAAACAGACATTTGTCCAAAGGATTGGAGCCATATTCTCCCTCTTTCTTACTGAATTAATGATGCCAGTTTACAAGATGTGTACAATTCTATTGGGCAGAACAAACATTAATATAAGAAGGAAATGTCTGGAAAATATCTTCTAAACAACAAAAATTGACATCTTATACCAACACTATTCAGTGACAGAAATGAGAATGAGGATGTAGCTGAGAAAATGACAAAAGAAAGATGAACAGAGCAGATTGTAAGAAGAATGGACATACTATTTATATATATATTTTTATTGATTTCAGAGAGGAAGGGAGAGGGAGAGAGGGATAGAAACATCAATGATGAGAGAGAATCATTGATTGGCTGCCAAAGAGCTAGAGTTGCTCTTGTAGTAAAGTGGAGAATGCTGAAACCCAAGCATATTCACCCAAAATATGTGACAGGAGCTTTGGCTCCATCTTAATAAGTCATTTATAATGTTTCTTTAGAAAAAATGACTAGGAATTGAGTATTAACCTGGGTTATTTTTATCTAAGTTATTTCATTGTGTTACTTTTAGGCATGACTTCTCCCTCCCCTGGAATGTCCTACTCACTTTGGGCTTTGTTTGTTCTATTTTTTCTTTCTCTAGTTTCTTTAGGTGTAAGGTTAGATTGTTTATTTGTGATTTTTCTTGTTTCTCTTGAAGTAGGACTGTAATGCTGTGAATTTCCCTCCTAGGACTGCTTTTGCTATGTAGTATAGATTTTGGATTGTTGTGTTGTGATTTTCATTTGTTCCAAGGCATCTTTTGATTTTTTCCCCTTGGTCTCATTATTAATCCATCTATTGTTAATAACATGTTATTTAGCCTCCATATGTGTATCAGTTTTTTTTCTTGTAATTGAATTCCAGTTTCATTCCATTGTGGTTGGCAAGATGCTTGATATAATTTAATATTTCTTCATTTATTGAGACATATTTTGTGGCCTAGCATGTGGTCTATCCTGGAAAATGTTCCATGTGCACTGGAAAAGAATGTATATTCTGCTGCTTTGGGGTGAAATGCTCTGAAAATGTAAATTAAATCCATCTTGTCTAGTGTATTATTTAAGGCTGTTTCCTGTTGATTTTCTGTCTGGAAGACCTATCCATTAGAGCATTAAAATCCCCTACTATGACTATATTGCTGTTGATCATTTTATATTCATCAATATTTGCTTTATATATTTAGGTGCTCCTATGTTGGATGCATAAATGTTTACAAAGGATATATCCTTTTGTTGGATCTATCCTTTATCATTATGTGATGTCTTTGTATCTTTTTAAGTCTTTGTTTTAAAGTCTATTTTGTCTGATATAAGTATTACTTTTTTTTTCATTTCCACTTGCATGAAATATTTTTCCCCCACCCCTTTAGTTTCAGTCTTTCTTTTTTTTTCTCTCTGACTTGGGTCTCTTGTAGACGGCATATATATGGGTCTTGTTTCTTTATCCATACAGCTAATCTATGTCTTTTGATTGGAGCATTTATTCCATATGCATTTTAAGTAATTATTGATAGGTATGTATTATTGTTATTTTTTTTCTTCTGAGTAAGTTTCTCTCTTTTTCTTCTCTTTCTCCTTCTCTTCCTTCTTAAATAAGTCTCTTTAACATTTCTAGTAATACTGACTTGGTGGTAATGAACTCCTTTAGCTTTTTCTTATCTGGGAAGTTCTTTATATCACTCCAATTTTTATTTATTTATTAAATTTTATTTATTTTAAATCTTTATTGTTAAAAGTATTACATATGTCCTCCCCCACCCCCATTAACCTCTTCTAACATGCCTCCACCCTCTACCCCAGGCCTTCACCACCCTATTGTCTCTGTCCATGGGTTATGCATATAAGTTCTTTGGTTGATCTTTTCTCACCCACCCAACATTCCCTGCCTTCCCTGAGATTGCAAAGTCTGTTCCATGTTTCTATAATTCAGGATCTATTTTGTTCATTAGTTTATTTTGTTCACTAGACTCCACATATGAGTGAGATCATGCAATACTTGTTTTTCTCTGACTAGCTAATTTTGTTTAGCATCATGCTTTCCAGGTCCATCCATGCTGTAGCAAATGGTAAGAGTTTTTCTTTTTCACAGCTATATCGTATTCCATTGTGTAGATGTACCATAGTTATTTAATCTACTCACCTAATGATGGGCATTTGGGCTGTTTTCAGATCTTAGCTTTTATAAATTGTGCTGCTATGAACATAGGGGTGCATATATCCTTTCTGATTGGTATTTTGGTTCTTTTAGGCTGTATACCTAGAAGTGGAATCACTGGGTCAAATAGGAGTTCTATTATTAATTTTTTGAGGAAACTCCATACTCTTTTACACAGTGGCTGCACCAGTCTGCATTCCAACCAGCAGTGTACTGGGGTTCCCTTTTCACCACATCCTTGCCAACACTTGGCATTTGTTGATTTGTTGATGGTTGCCATTCAGACAGGTGTGAAGTGATACCTCATGGTTGGTTTGATCTGCATTTCTCAGATAATTAGTGACTGAACATTTTTTCATATGTCTCTTGGCTTTCTGTATGTCCACTTTGGAGAAGTGTCTATTTAGGTCCTTTGCCCATTTTTTAATTGGATTGTTTGTCTTCCTTTTGTTAAGTTGTATGAGTTCCCTATATATTTTGGAGATAACCACTCATCGGATTATCATTGGCAAATATGTTCTCCCATATAGTGGGCTCTCTTGTTATTTTGTTGATAGTTTCTTTTGCTGTGCAGAAGATTTTTATTTTAATGTAGTCCCATTTGCTTATTTCCCCCTTAGTTTCCATTGTCTTAGGAGATGTATCTGTAAACAAATTACTATGAGAGATGTCTGAGGTTTTGGTGCCTATGGTTTCCCGACTTACATTTAAGTCTTTTATCCATTTTGAGTTTATTGTTGTGTATGGTGTAAGTTGGTGGTCTAGTTTTAATTTTTGCATGTACCTGACCAATTTTACCAACACCATTTATTGAAGAGACTGTCTCTGGTCCAATATATGCTCTTGCCTCCTTTGTCAAATATTATTTGAGTGTAATGGCTTGGCTAGATTTCTGGGTTCTCTGTTCTGTTCCATTGTTCAATGAGCAGGTTCTTTTGCCAGTACCAGGCTGTTTTGATTACAGTAGCTTTGTAATATAACTTGATACTTGGTATTGTGATCCCTCCAAATTTATTTTTCTTTCTCAGGATTGCTGCAGCTATTCGGGGTCTTTTTTGGTTCAACATAAATTTTTGGAGTATTCTAAATCTGTGAATTATGCCATTTGTATTTTACTAAGGATTGCATTGAATCTGTAGATTGCTTTGGGCAGTATGGACATTTTAATCATGTTAATTCTACCAATCCATGAGCATGGTATATTCTTCCACTTGTTTATATCTTCCTCTAGCTCTTTCTTCAGCATCTTGTAGTTTTCTGAGTAAAGGCCTTTTACATCCTTGGTTGTTTTTTGGTGGAGTCTTTAGGATTTTCCATGTACAATACCATGTCATCTTTAAATAATTACATTTTTTATTTCCTTCTTTCCAATTTGGATGCCTTTTATTTCTTCTTATCTGATATCTGTGGCTAGGACTTCCAGTATTCTGTTAAATAAGAATGGTGAAAGCAGACACCCTGGTCTTTTTCCTGTTCTCAGGGGAAATGGTTTTAGATTTTATCCACTGAGTATGATGTTTGCTGTAGTTTTGTCATATATGACATTTATTATATTGAGATATGATTCCTCTATTCCCACTTTGCTGAGAGTTTTTATCAAAAATGGGTGTTGGATTTTATCAATGCTTTTCCTGCAGCTATTGATATGATCATGTGATTTCTGTCTTCCAATTTGTTTATGTGGTGTATCAAGTTCATTGATTTGCAGATATTTCTCCAGGCTTGCATCCCTGGAATAAATCCCACTTGGTCACTGTTTTTGCTGTGTGCCAGAGATTTGGAGTTGTTGTTTGTTCATATTCATTTGTTTTCAGGAAGTTTTTGATTTCTTTCTTGATCTCATTGGTAATCCATTAATTGTTCAATAACATGCTATTTAGCCTCCATGTATTTGAATGTTTTTTAGTGTTTTTACTGTAGTTGATTTCTAATTTCATTCCATTGTGATCTGAGAAGATGCTTGATATGATTTCAATCTTCTTAAACTTGTAGAGACTTACTTTGTGTCCTAACATGTGGTCTACATGTGGTTTATATTTGAGAATAACCCATGTGCCCTTGAGAAGAATGTATATTCTGCAGCTTTGGGATGAAATGTTCTATAAATGTCAGTTAAATCTATATGATCCAGTGTGTCATTTAGAGTCACTGTTTCCTTGTTAATTTTTTGTCTGGAAGATCTCTCCAGGGACGTACCCTATTATGACTGTAGTGTTGTCGATCTCTCCCTTAAAGTCCTCTATGAATTTTTTAAAAAAATATTTATGTGCTCCTGTATTGGGTGCATATATAATTACCAGGGCTATATCTTCTTGTTGGATCCATCCCTTTATTATTATGTAGTGACCTTTATTTCCTTTGTGATGGCCTTCACTTGGAAGTCTATTTTGTCATATACCAGTATTGCTATCCCAGCTTTTTTTTTTTATTTCCATTTGCATGGAAAATTATTTTCTATCTATTCACTGTCATCCTGTGTCAGTCTTTTGTTTTGAGGTGGGTCTCTTGTAGATAGCATATATATGGGTCATGTTTTTATATCCATTCAGCTACCCTATGTCTTTTGATTGGAGCATTTAATCAATTTACATTTAAGGTTATTATTGATAGGTACTTATTTATTGTCATTTGAATTTTTTTATGCCTATATTTCTCTCTCCCTCTATTTCTTCTCATTACAGTAGTCCCTTTATCATTGCTTGGGATGCTGGTTTCTGGTGGTAAACTCCTTTAGCCTTTTTTTTCTTTCCTAAAAAGCTCTTTATTTCACCATCTATTTTGAATGACAGCCTTGCTGGATATAATAATCTTGGTTTCAGATCTATGCTTTTCATTACCCTGAATACTTCATGCCATTTCCTTCTGACCTATAGAGTTTCTGGTGAAAAATCAGCTGACAGCCTTATGGGAACTTCTTTGTGGGTGACAGTTTACTTTTCTCTTGCAGCCTTTAAAATGTTCTCTTTGTCTTTATTTTTTAGCACTTTAATTATGATATGTCTGGGTGTGGGCCTGTTCGAGTTCTTTTTGCTTGGAACTCTCTTTGCATCCTGGACTTGTGTGACCTTTTCCTTCAACAGGTTAGGGGAGTTTTCTGCCATTATTTCTTCAAACATGTTCTCTATCCCTGCTCACTTTCTTCCCCTTTTGGCATACTAATTATGTGAATATTGTTACATTTTTCAGTTTGTTGCACAGCTCCCTTAAGCTGTCCTCCTGTTTTATTTTATTTTTTCCCCCACCCTACCTCTGTCCTCCTGTTTTTTAATTTTTTTTTCTTTTTGATTCTCTGTTTGATTGATTTTTTTTTTCTATCCTGTCTCCTAATTCACTGATCTGATTCTCGGCTTCCTTTAATCTGCTGTGCATTTCTTCTACTGATTATCAGTGCTGTCATTTTCAAAGTTATTAGAGTCCTCAGGTTACATCAGACTCTACGTATGTCGTTTCGTGGTTATGTTGCCATCTCCCATTTATTTATAAAAAAATAAAGTTCTGTCATTTTGACGTATGTACATATGTGCTTTATATATTTTTTTATTATTTACTGTATTTACCACAAGTAAAGGTAAGAAATTGTTATCTTTCTTTTAATTTTTTTTACTGTTTTACTTCATTACTGCTGTATATGTGCTCTATGTGAGTGACGTAGGTGCTTATGTAAGTGGGTTCCGACTTACGGGGAAAATTGTGTTACAACACGCTGTAGGAGCAGCTCTCTGACATAAACTGAGGACCTACTGTATCTTTTCTCATGATGTTGAGAATCTTTTCCATCATTATTCTGAACTATAGAGTTCAGATAAATTTCTTATCTCCATTTCATTTATCCCTTTATCTGAAAAATTCTCTTGTTATTTCATTTTGGACTTGTTCTTTTTTTTTTTTTTTTTTTTTTTTTTTTTTTTTTTTTTATTTGTAATTTTATTTTTTTTTTTTTATTTATTTATTTTTTTTTTAATTTCTTTATTGATTAAGGTGTCACATATTTGTCCTCATCCCCCCATTCCCATCCCACCCCTCTCCCCACGCATGCCCCAATCCCCTGTTGAACTTAACCGTTGGATAGGCTTATATGCATGCATACAGGTCCTTTGGTTGAACTCTCCCCCTCCCCCCACCCTCCCCCTACCCTCCCGTATCCTCCCTCTGAGGCCCGATAGTCCGATCGATGCCTCCTTGCTTCTGGTTCTGTTCTTGTTCCTCAGTCTATGTTGTTCATCATTTCCTCTAGATGAACGAGATCAAATGTCACTAGATATATACTAATAAGAACTGAATGTGAGACGAGCAATAATATTTATGCTGACAGGCAAATGAATCAATCTGTAGCGAGCTTCCCCCTGGACCAACAGTTCTTTTGAGACCCAATTTCGATGTCCAGTAGTTCCTTATGTGTACATGTCAGCACTGACCCCTCAGCTCTGGATGGTGGACAAATGGTGGTAATGGAGGTCTGACTCCCTCTGGTTTGGTCTCGGCCGATCCCAGGGGCACGGCGTCACCTGGACTAAGGGGCACGTGGCCTCACCCATATCCAAGGGGCGCATGGTCTCACCCGGGCCTGGGACCCAGCCTCACCCGGATGGATCCAGGGGCGCACGGCCTCACCCGGACCCAGGATCTGGCTTCACCCGTACCCAAGGACACTTGGCCTCTCCCAGACCCAGGGGCACGTGGCCTCACCCGGGCTTAGTTGCACAAGGCCTCACCTGGATCCAGGGACACATGGTCTCTCCCGGACCCAGGGACGCTTGGCCTCTCCCAGACCCAGGGCCACTTGGGCTCACCCGGGCCTAGGTGCACGAGGCCTCATCCGGATCCAGGGACGCATGGTCTCACCCGGACCCAGGGACGCGTGGCCTCTCCCAGACCCAGGGGCACGTGGCCTCACCCGGGCCTAGGTTCACGAGGCCTCACTCGGATCCAGGGACACATGGTCACACCCAGACCCAGGAACGTTTGGCCACTCCCAGACCCAGGGCCACTTGGGCTCACCCGGGCCTAGGTGCACGAGGCCTCATCCGGATCCAGGGACACATGGTCTCACCCGGACCCAGGGACGCTTGGCCTCTCCCAGACCCAGGGCCTCTTGGGCTCACCCGGGCCTAGGTGCACGAGGCCTCACCCGGATCCAGGGACACATGGTCTCACCCGGACCCAGGGACGCTTGGCCTCTCCCAGACCCATGGCCACTTGGGCTCACCCGGGCCTAGGTGCACGAGGCCTCACCCGGATCCAGGGACACATGGTCTCACCCGGACCCAGGGACGCTTGGCCTCTCCCAGACCCAGGGCCACTTGGGCTCACCCGGGCCTAGGTGCACGAGGCCTCACCCGGATCCTGGGACACATGGTCTCACCCGGACCCAGGGATGCTTGGCCTCTCCCAGACCCAGGGCCACTTGGGCTCACCCGGGCCTAGGTGCACGAGGCCTCACCCGGATCCAGGGACACATGGTCTCACCCGGACCCAGGGACGCTTGGCCTCTCCCAGACCCAGGGCCACTTGGGCTCACCCGGGCCTAGGTGCACGAGGCCTCACCCGGATCCAGGGACACATGGTCTCACCCGTACCCAGGGACGCTTGGCCTCTCCCAGACCCAGGGCCACTTGGGCTCACCCGGGCCTAGGTGCACGAGGCCTCACCCGGATCCAGGGACACATGGTCTCACCCGGACCCAGGGACGCTTGGCCTCTCCCAGACCCAGGGCCACTTGGGCTCACCCGGGCCTAGGTGCACGAGGCCTCACCCGGATCCAGGGACACATGGTCTCACCCGGACCCATGGACGCTTGGCCTCTCCCAGACCCAGGGCCACTTGGGCTCACCCGGGCCTAGGTGCACGAGGCCTCATCCGGATCCAGGGACACATGGTCTCACCCGGACCCAGGGACGCTTGGCCTCTCCCAGACCCAGGGCCTCTTGGGCTCACCCGGGCCTAGGCGCACGAGGCCTCATCCGGATCCAGGGACGCATGGTCTCACCCGGACCCAGGGACGCTTGGCCTCTCCCAGACCCAGGGCCACATGGGCTCACCCGGGCCTAGGTGCACGAGGCCTCATCCGGATCCAGGGACACATGGTCTCACCCGGACCCAGGGACGCTTGGCCTCTCCCAGACCCAGGGACTCTTGGGCTCACCCGGGCCTAGGTGCACGAGGCCTCATCCGGATCCAGGGACGCATGGTCTCACCCGGACCCAGGGACGCTTGGCCTCTCCCAGACCCAGGGCCACTTGGGCTCACCCGGGCCTAGGTGCACGAGGCCTCACCCGGATCCTGGGACACATGGTCTCACCCGGACCCAGGGACGCTTGGCCTCTCCCAGACCCAGGGCCACTTGGGCTCACCCGGGCCTAGGTGCACGAGGCCTCACCCGGATCCAGGGACACATGGTCTCACCCGGACCCAGGGACGCTTGGCCTCTCCCAGACCCAGGGCCACTTGGGCTCACCCGGGCCTAGGTGCACGAGGCCTCACCCGGATCCAGGGACACATGGTCTCACCCGGACCCAGGGACGCTTGGCCTCTCCCCGACCCAGGGCCACTTGGGCTCACCCGGGCCTAGGTGCACGAAGCCTCACCCGGATCCAGGGACACATGGTCTCACCCGGACCCAGGGACGCTTGGCCTCTCCCCGACCCAGGGCCACTTGGGCTCACCCGGGCCTAGGTGCACTAGGCCTCATCCGGATCCAGGGACGCATGGTCTCACCCGGACCCAGGGTCGCTTGGCCTCTCCCAGACCCAGGGCCACTTGGGCTCACCCGGGCCTAGGTGCACGAGGCCTCATCCGGATCCAGGGACACATGGTCTCACCCGTACCCAGGGACGCTTGGCCTCTCCCAGACCCAGGGCCACTTGGGCTCACCCGGGCCTAGGTGCACAAGGCATCACCCGGATCCAGGGACACATGGTCTCACCCGGACCCAGGGACGCTTGGCCTCTCCCAGACCCAGGGCCACTTGGGCTCACCCGGGCCTAGGTGCACGAGGCCTCATCCGGATCCAGGGACGCATGGTCTCGCCCGGACCCAGGGACGCTTGGCCTCTCCCAGACCCAGGGGCACGTGGCCTCACCCGGGCCTAGGTGCCCGAGGCCTCACCCGGATCCAGGGACACATGGTCTCACCCGCACCCAGGGACGCTTGGCCTCTCCCAGACCCAGGGCCACTTGGGCTCACCCGGGCCTAGGTGCACGCAGCCTCACCCGGATCCAGGGACACATGGTCTCGCCTGGACCCAGGGGTGTGTGGGCTCTCCCAGACCCAGGGGCGCTTGGCCTCGCCCGGGCATGGGGTCCAGCGTCATCCGGGTCCAGGGGCACTTGGCCTCACCCGGACCCGGAGTCCGGCCTCACCTGGACCCAGGGGCATGTGGCCTCACCTAGACCCAGGGACGTGAGGCCTCACTTATACCCAGAGGCGTGTGACCACACCCGAGCCCAGAGGCGCGCAACCCCGCCCGCACCCGGGTCTCAGCGGGGCCCCGTCTTCCCGATCCCAATTCCTGCCGGTCAATCCCCCCTCAGCAATTCCCCTGGCCATCCTTCCAGAGCTCCAGTATGGCTGCTGCAGAACTCGTCGGGCGGCGGCTCGGCGAAGTTCCGGTGCACCCGGTGCATGGCGGTGGGCCAGTCTGGCGTCGCTGCGTCGGCCCTTGGGTCTGCATAGGTGGCCGGTCGCCGAGCATGCGCACCTGGCCGCTTCCGGGGCGTTGAGATTCTTGACGGACTCAGAGGTCAGCAAGCGCGGAGTCTCCCACCCCATGTCTCATAGGGGCTCGTCTGTCCGTGCTTGGCTGCCAGTGGAGCCGTCCCCTCAGCCGGAGACCGCCGGGGGAACTGCGCCGAGCACGTTCCAGGCCGCTGTTGTATCACCTGAGCCATAGTTCTTTTGTGTCGCCTGAGCTGTAGTTCTTAAAGTGTGGTCTTTGGGTCACCGGCATCAGCATCATCCCACATACCCCTCTTTTATTCTAGTTGTAGAGCATCTACTCAGCCAGCCCTATGGTGGTCTTGGATGGTGTCTGCTCTGCTCTCTTGTCGTAGTCTCAAAGTTGTTGTGGTAGGCAACAATCAGGCTTCCGCCCTATGCCTCCATCTTGGTCCTCCTTTGTATAGTTAAGTCTTGATTGTTGTTGGTGTCACTGGGGGGGCTCTCTTTGTCTATAAAGGAAGAGTTGCTGTGCAGGAGACACGTTTATGGGCCGGGTCTTGGTGCAGCAAAGCTTTGGCGCTCACTGAATATTCCCGTTGAATGTGTCCCTTATGCACGTGGTTGAAATCTGGTGTCATCTCCCACAGACCACTAGATGCCCTCGTTTCTGGGTCTCCAATGGGGTGTAGATCAGCTACTGCCTTAGGCACTCAGCAAGGATTACAGCAAAAACTGTAGTTTCTTCCTCCTGTCTGAGTGGCCCTGGAGCAGTCCGACTAGAACAGCAGATCATCTGGTCCGCTGCCAGAGGGCAGGCCACCCACATGCATAAGCCGTTGCTTGGGGCGCAGGTGTGCCTGCAAGACTTTCGGGGCAGGTCTTCAAAACATGCGGGGCGGGTCCCAGGGCGGGGCGGGGTCTCAGGGCGCCAACAGGCCATGGTGCGGCGAGCCTCGATGGCTGTGAGTCTGGTCCTTCTGCCTTCCATGTATCTAAGTCCCCTCGTTCCGCACTCCAGCGCAGCAAACACTGATTGCTGGGCGCACCTCTGCAAGAGTCCCGCCTCTCCCCGCAGGCATCTGGGTCTCCCGGGGTTCGCCAGAAGATGGGTTTCAGGGTGATGGAGAGCTAATCTCCCTTAGGTTTGGAACAAAAGCCCCTTTCCCCCGCCACCAGCCAGACCCACGCACCTCCACACCTCATCCCCTCCGATTTCGCTGGGTGCGAGGCAACAGAACAGCCTTTAACCTCCGCCGCCATCTTTTTCAAACTTCTCAATTTGTACTTCTTAATCCCTTCATTTCAGTCAACTTTACTGAAGTCTAGCGCCGCCGGGAGGTGCAGGGAAAGGGCGCCCGGGCCTCCGTCCGGTGCGCGGTGCGCGCGTCCCACGGAACCAGGCGCGCGAGGGCTGCGCGGCTGGGACGGGTGCTGGGCGGCCGCCGAGCTCCAGGCACCGCCATCACCGTGTTCCAGACGTCGCCGCCGCGGCGTCCCCCCCAATTTATACTTTTTAATCCCTTGAATTCAGTCAACTCTACTGAAGTCTAGCGCCGCCGGGAGGTGCACGGAAAGGGCGCCCGGGCCTCCGTCCGGTGCGCGGTGCGCGCGTCCCGCGGAACCAGGCGCGCGAGGGCTGCGCGGCTGGGACGGGCGCTGGGCGGCCGCCGAGCTCCAGGCACCGCCATCACCGTGTTCCGGACGTCGCCGCCGCGGCGTCCCCCCCAATTTATACTTTTTAATCCCTTGAATTCAGTCAACTCTACTGACGTCTAGCGCCGCCGGGAGGTGCACGGAGAGGGCGCCCGGGCCTCCGTCCGGTGCGCGGTGCGCGCGTCCCGCGGAATCAGGCGCGCGAGGGCTGCGCGGCTGGGACGGGCGCTGGGCGGCCGCCGAGCTCCAGGCACCGCCATCACCGTGTTCCGGACGTCGCCGCCGCGGCGTCCCCCCAATTTATACTTTTTAATCCCTTGAATTCAGTCAACTCTACTGAAGTCTAGCGCCGCCGGGAGGTGCACGGAGAGGGCGCCCGGGCCTCCGTCCGGTGCGCGGTGCGCGCGGCCCGCGGGACCAGGCGCGCGGGGGCTGCGCGGCGGGGACGGGTGCTGGGAGGCCACCGGGCTCCGGGCGCCGCCGCTGTGGCGGCGTCCCCAGCGTCCCGGGCCGGGCGGCCTGCGGGGGCGGCGGAGTTGCGAAAGTGAGTGAGTTTCCCAGGGTTTCGCCCGGAATGGGGTTCAGTGCAATCGGAGCCGGTGCTCAGCGCACTCCGGAGCCTTTATCTCCTTCCTGCCAGTGAACTCCGGCCAGGTCATCAGCCGCCCCCTCCTCTCCGGTTCCATCCTCCCCGCAGGCGCGTGTGCTCGTGTCTCCGCCCGTTTCTCCATACCTCAGGCTTTTACGGCTTCCCCGACTGTCCCCGTGGCCTTCTCCTTCCCCCCAGCTGTGGGCATTTCAGTCCGCCAGCTCTCCTGTGGTTCTGGACGATGTCCGTTCTGACCTCTAGTTGTATTTTTGAAATTGTTGTGCCCGGCTGCAGATTAGGTGTTTAACCTATGCCGCCATCTTGGTTTCCTGGACTTGTTCTTATGTCTCCACATTTTGGCTGCTTGCTTGTGTTTGTGTCTGTGTATTAGGTAGATGTGCTTCAAGTCCCAATCTCTAATGCAAGACAATGTCAGATGCTGTTTGTAACTTACCCTGAGTACCTTGTTTGGAGCTATTAGCAAACCACAGCTTGTGGCTCTCTCTGCTGGGGCTGAGTGCCTTTGATGTGCACTAGGGTCTGCTTTTCCTAGCCTTGGACCAAGAAGAAAATCAGGTAAAGACTCAAAGCCTCCAGAGATCTGCCTCTGCCTGTAGTCTAATTGTTGTGAGCCTTGACTAGCCCCAGGCTATCTACCACAGAATAGGGTGAGATGCTTTCTAATAAGATGTTGCAACTGCCTTTCCCCCATGCAGAAATGCTTGGGTAGCAAAGATTCACTGAAGAAAGATGTCCTCTGAAGTATGAGGGAATGACTCAGCACAGGAAATTGGGGTGGCTGCCTGGAGTCCAAGTCACCCTGAGATCCTCCTCTGCCTGAATGATGCCTGTGAGGCTCAGTCACTAAAAGAACCTCTACTGGTACATGAGTTGTATGAGGTAAGTTCTCAGTGAGTCACCAGGTAGAGGTGAGTAGTTCATCTTGATAGACATTCAAACTCAGTCTGAGGCCACTCAGTAAAAGTCTCAGGGTACATGAAGGCCACCCACCACCCACCTAGGGCCTGCAGACCTTTGTGGTGGGGCAGGTTCTCAGGAAGTCATCAGGGTGAAACCAGTAGAGTTCATCAGGCTAAAACAGATTAAGATTTGGCCATTTGGCAGGAGAGCTGTGCACACAAGATGGACCTCCTTGAGAGTCTTCCAAGATAGTCTGTACCATGGGCCCAGATGGCCACAGCCAGCTGACTCCTCAGCAGGGCACTGAGCTCATCAGGGTGGGGCCACAGGGAATCCAGAGGGGAGAGCTAGTGCTTTTTCCCTGGCTGATGTGGCATTGTGGAGAGTGCTGATTTAGGAAAGATTGTGTCTGTGGGCAGTGTGGGAGAGAGACTCAGCACAGGGACCCTGGCAGCTGTCCCTCTAACCTTCTTTTCAAAGCCCCACAACCCAATTTCTCCTGTATGACTCCTGTCTGCTCTGAGCTGCTGCCTCTTGCTGGCACCCAGAGTGTGGGCCTGTGAACCAGATTTTATGTGTTGGCTCTTTAAGAAGGCAGACTCAGTTTGTCCTGGTGGACAGAATCCCTGCTGATTTTCACAGCCTGATGTTATTTGGGTTCTAAATGTTGTTCAGGCTCCAGATGTTATTTGGCACTGGTGTTCTGGGCCGGGTAGCCCACATGTGGTTGAGACCCACGGAAGATCTTTGCAGCTGAGATAGCCCTCCAGATTCTCAACAGCTGCAAAGATCCTCTGGCCCTTTTTGTGTCTCTGTCCTTTCTACCAGTGAGAAGGCAACTATCCGCAAGCCAGGAGGAGAGTCCTCACCAGAACTCCACTATGCTAGCACCCTGACCTCGAATTCCCAGTCTCTAGAACTGCGAGAAAATAAGTCCTTATTGTTTAATCACCTAGACTATGGTATTTTGTTATGGCAGCTCTAGCTGACCAAGATTGGACCGTTTGGTAAATTGAACTTATTCTGTCTTTCAATTTGTTCTCTATCTATTTATAGGGAAACCTTTCTAGGGCAGGAAGAATTATCAATGTATAAAATTCCCTTCCTTTATATTTATTCCATTTGTTTTCTTTA
Source organism: Eptesicus fuscus (assembly GCF_027574615.1). Taxonomy (NCBI): domain Eukaryota; kingdom Metazoa; phylum Chordata; class Mammalia; order Chiroptera; family Vespertilionidae; genus Eptesicus; species Eptesicus fuscus. Next base: position 2,460,791 of record NC_072482.1, read on the forward strand.
ATTCTCCTTCATCCCGTCTTCCTCCTTTCTATTTCTAATATGTCTCTAAAATGCAAATGTTTTAAATATCTCTAGAATTTCCATGCTAAATTCCAACATTGAATAAACTTTTCAGGATGGAAAGTCTTATTTACTATTAATATAAAAGTTTTCAGTAACTTTCACCAGGACAATATTATTCTATACTTTTTGTTTTGTTAAAAATTAACATTGGTGTAGGAGAATTCTACATAATGATGGGAAAAGAAGAAATGAGCAAGAAGATGTTCAAATGCTGGAAATGCTAGTCCTTGGTATTAGGAAGATTGAGGAATATATAAGAGATGAAATAGCCAAGGACCCAATGAATTATAATGTCATTTCTTCTAAAAAAGAAACAGTCTTCCAATTAATTAGCTAATTAATTAATTAATGTTTGTTCAGGATCTCCTGGGCACTGTGCTAGGCACTAGGGAGAGGTACAGCATTAAACAAGACCAACACGGCCTGTGTTCATATTGGGGACAGAGCTTACAGATTGGGGACAGAATCAGAAATAGAATACTTTTAGAAGTACACCGGTGTTCCCTTCATTCAGTGTAGATTTTTAAGATTTATAAAAGGACACAATCTCCCATATTTCCCCCCGCCTCTTAGCTGCTATAGCAAGGTGAGCAGTTTTTCCCCCCATAAATGCCATTCAAAGGAAAGTATTTTTCTTTTCACTTTTTATATTGGTAAATAAAATACACATTCTGAAGAGTGCATAAAATGTAAATGTATAGGTTAACAAGTATAAAATAAAATACATATATCACCAAGATTAAGAAATATATAATTTTGCCATCATCTCCTCTTCCCTCTTATAACTCATGCTGCTGAATACATTTTAATGTGTTTTCCTGCACCTGTAGATACATTTCTCTACAGCATTTTCTAAGTGGAATTGCTGGGTTGTAAAATATGTTCATATTCTACTAGATAATTACAAACTGTTCTCAAAATGGTTATACCAATTACTTTAACCTTTAGCAGTGAGAGTTCTTTGCCAGCAGTTTTGCCATACTAAAATTTTTTTGTCAATCTGGTGAGTATATACTGACAATTTATTATAATTTTTTTATTTTATTGATTTTTTACAGAGAGGAAGGGAGAGGGATAGAGAGTTAGAAACATCGATGAGAGAGAAACATCGACCAGCTGCTTCTTGCACACCTCCTACTGGGGATGTGCCCGCAACCAAGGTACATGCCCTTGACCAGAATCGAACCTGGGACCTCTCAGTCCACAGGCTGACTCTCTATCCACTGAGCCAAACCAGTTAGGGCCATAATTTTTATTTTTAAAATTTATTTTTAATCCTCACCTGGAGATATGTTTAGTGATTTTAGAGAGAGGAAGGGGAGAGGGAGGGAGAGAGAGAGAAACATTGACTTGAGAGAGAAACATCAATCAGTTGTTTCCTGTATGCACCCCCGATCAGGGATGGAACCCTCAACCTAGGTATGTGCGCTGACTGAGAATTGAACCCTCACCTTTTGGTGCGTGGGACAATGCTCCAGCCAACTGAGCCAATGGTCAGTGCTATTATAATTTTAAAAATATATATTTTTACTGATTTCAGAGAGGAAGGGAGAAGGAGAGAGAGATAGAAATGATGAGAGATAATCATTGATCAGCTGCCTCCTGCACGCCCCCCCACTGGGGATTGAGTCTGCAACCTGGACATGCGCCCTTGATTGGAATTGAACCTAGGACCCTTCAGTCTGAAGTCCGATGCTCCAACTGCTGAGCCAAACCAGTTAAGGCATAATTTTAATTGTCATTTCATTGATTACTAATGAGGTTAAAGAGATTTTAATCGATTTATTGGCCCTCTTTACAATAAAAAGTGTGTATTTTATTATTTTTATAAAGTGTGTACCATACATTACTTATATTAATATAATTTGTTAAACACACACACACACACACACACACACATTTTCAAACATAGAGTCAGCTGTGACCCATTTGCCACAATGCCACTGGTCTAGACCATTGGTCGGCAAACTCATTAGTCAACAGAGCCAAATATCAACAGTACAATGATTGAAATTTCTTTTGAGAGCCAAATTTTTTAAACTTAAGCTATATAGGTAGGTACATTGTTATTAACTTAATTAGGGTACTCCTAAACTGGCCTTTGCTAAAAACTCAAGGGGCCAAAGAGCCGCATGTGGCTCGCGAGCCGCAGTTTGCCGGCCGACCACTGGTCTAGACCAATTAAGACTCCTACCAGACATGCATAAGTATTTGAATTTTTCATATCACTGCAAACAACAGACATTTTCCAATGATTTGTTTCTTTCTCACTGTGTGATGTTTTCCTAAATTGTTTATTTTGAAAAAAATTTTGATTTATATAAGAGTTTCAAATAGTACAGAGATTGTATGCCTGCTCTAGATTCTTTTTCTTTTTGGTTGTCTAGTGATCTGTAGTTGGTTTTAGGACTCTTTCTTTATATGTCTTGATGCCAGTGTTTGTTGCCTTCATAATTTATTGTTCATTTTTTCAACAACTGTGCACAAGATATATATTTTCTTCTCATAGTTTCCTTTAAAAAATGATTTTAATTTTTTAAATATATATTTTTTATTGATTTCAGAGAGGGGAAGGGAAAGAGATAGAAACATCAATGATGAGAGAGAATCATTGATCGATGTGCCCTGACTTGGAATCAAACCGCGACCTCCTGATTCATAGATTGATGCTCAACCACTGAGCCACGCTGACTGGGCATAGTTTCCTTTTAAAGAAATTTATTTTCCTTCACCTGTGTCTGGATCTTGACTCCACCCTGTTTCTTTAAGTACTTCTTAGTAAAAGCATTCTAACTTATTGAAAAAATAATTGATGTAATTCTCAATGTATTTTTTTGTAGGTGGCAGGCTTAATAAGCAAGGGAACTTACATATGTAATACTTTCAACAATAAAGTGTTAAAAATTAAAATTGTCTACTTCTTGTTCTGGTCTTTGGTCATCTGTGGAATTATTTAAGAATAAGTATATTCTTAATGTATTCTTTCTGTAAATAAGAGCAGTTAAATGTCTAAAACATTTTCAGCAACTCATTAAAATGCTCAGTTTCTGTGCAGTTATAAATGAAATAGCCAGAGTGAGTAAGATAAGAGATCTTATACTTGAAAAGTTTAACTTAAGAGAATTTGCACAAGTTAGGTAAAGGGCATTCGTTAACGAATGCAAAGCTTACCTCTGGTTGTTGAATGCATTTCTGAAAGAAAACATAAGCAAGTGAGTATGGTGCAGTTTGCTAAAATGCTTACAGGAACTTTGTTTAGGCTTGATTATCATGGAGCACTAACTAATACCAGATCATTTAGATTGATAAATTACCATGTGCAAGCACTAGTCTAAGAGCTTTATGTGATTCATATCATTGAATCCTCACAACCCCATCGTTAAGTTCTGAGCACAGAGATTACTCAAGGTCACACAGCTAATAATTGGCAGAGCCAGCATCAGCCCCAAGCACTTAGGATCTAGTCTTGCTTTAAAAAAGTACTTATCCATCAATTTGGCTCCATCATCTCAGTATTCGTCTGAGGTTCTTTGACTGTTTTTTGTAATGTCATACTGTCCTTTTCTTTAAATGGTAGACCTGAAACTGGAATCCAGGTTTGTTATACACTAGAATCGTCATGTAATTCAACCTTTTTCCAATCTTTTTTTTTTTTTTTTTCAGAAGAGAGAGAGGACAATGATCTACTTTCCATAGATGCGCATTGAGCATCTATATGGTCCAGCCACCATACTAGGTGTTGTCAGTATAATTCAAGATGGAACACTGAGCTGACTGAAGAATTCAAGAGTCTACAAAAGGAATCAGCCAATGATCACACCAATGTAGTTAGTCACTCTAAAAGAAGTGTGAACAAGGTGCTTTAGGAATACGAAGGAGGAAGTACCACTCTTATTGCCTTTTCTCTCAGTCTCTCTAAGAAGTTGATACAATTTGGAGGGGGGCAGCCTGATTGTATTGGAAAGCTGTTTCTTTACCAGAGGACAGGTAGAGAATAGAGTATGGTACAGTGGGAAGGGAGGGTACTGATAGGTACATTAAAGAAAAACGTGCAAGGTAAAGGTAATATAAAAGTAATGGAAGAAAGGTTGGGTAAGAACTCTAACCTCCATAAGTCAAACTACAATGTGAAAAACTGATATGTTTGAGTAAATAAAATTTTAGGCTTTCTGTTCAATGATGCACACAATAGACAGATTTTAGAGGTAAATGACAAACGGTGAGAATTTATGTGCAATATCTAAAGGCTGGAAAACAATTGAGATGCACGAATAGTATCTGAAAATCAATAAGGAAAAGACAAAAATAAATCCATTAGAAGGGTGGTAACTGATAGATTCAAGCTCACCAACAGGAAGACTGAATGGTTAAAAAGTATGTTAACCCATTGAGACCAGAGAAGAGGAATTTAAAGCAACATTGATATATCCTTCTTACATCCAAATGTCATGATACAAGTTGTTGGTAGGAATGTGGGTTGACAGCCATGTGTTGCAGGTGGGAATGTAAATTGTACAGAAGTTGTGGAAATTATCTGGCATATGCTGTATGAGCTAGACATACACTTGCTTGAACATATATCTCAAGAAATTATTTTAGAAAGTATTTTTCTGTTTCAAGGAATTTTAACTTGGGTCGATAAGGACACATATTGGAATGTTCAGTTACAATGTATCTGTGACATTAGTGTGTTTACTACCAAGAGAATGGAAATGTGAGAAATGCATTCTCCATTATACTCTACAGAGCTGGAAGCAACATATGGGATGTATATATAGCAACATGGATAGATCTTTAGAGATATTAAATGCAAAAAGGAAAGAATGAGATATAGTTGATGAAATTAAACACACTCACACAAGTAAATGCTACAGGTTATTTAGGGATAAAGAATACTTCAGGACAAACCTTAGTAAGAATAGTTGCATATACTTGTGAAAGGAATGGGCTTTGGATTAAGGTAAAAAATAAAAAAATGTAGAAGAGAATGAAATTTTATTTATTTATTTATTGGAAGAACATACCATGTTCATGGATTGGTAGAATCAACATCATTAAAATGTCCCTATGACCCAAAGCATTCTATAGATTCAATGCACTCCCCATTAAAATACCAACAGCATATTTCACAGATCTAGAAAGAACTCTCCAAAAATTCATCTGGAATAAAAAAAGACCCCGAATAGCTGCAGCAATCCTGAGAAAGAAGAGCAACGTAGGAGGGATTTCAATACCAGATATCAAGATGTATTATAAAAACTCTGTTCTCAAAACTGCCCGGTACTGGCATAAGAACAGACATATAGACCAATGGAACAGAACAGAGAACCCAGAAATCGACCCAAACAACTATGCTCAATTAATATTTGACAAAGGAGGCATAAACATACAATGGAGTCAAGACAGTCTCTTCAATAAATGGTGCTGGGAAATTTGGTCAGACACATGCAAAAAAATGAAACTAGACCACTAACTTACACCATACACAAAAATAAACTCAAAATGGACAAAGGACTTAAACGTAAGACGGGAAACCATAACAATATTAGAGGAATCCACAGGCAGCAAAATCTCAGACATACGCCAAAGCAATATCTTCACCGATACAGCTCCTAGGGCAATGGAAGCCAAAGAGAAAATAAACAAATGGGACTACATCAAAATAAGAAGCTTCTGCACAACAAAAGAAACCATCAACAAAACAACAAGAAAGCCCACTGCATGGAAGAACATATTTGCCAATTTTATCACTGATAAGGGTTTAATCTCCAACATTTACAGGGAACTCATACAACTTAACAAAAGGAAGACAAACAACCCAATCAGAATGTGGGCAATGGACCTAAATAGATACTTTTCGAAAGAAGACAGAAGGAAGGCCAAGAGACATATGAAAACAAGCTCAAAGTCACTAATTATCCAAGAGATGCAAATCAAAACGACAATGTGGTACCATTTCACACCTGTCAGAATGGCTATCAACAAAACAAATGACAAGTGCTGGTGAGGATGTGGAGAAAAGGGAACCCTAGTGTACTGCTGGTGGGAATGCAGACTGGTGCAGCCACTGTGGAGAACAGTATGGAGTTTCCTCAAAAAACTGAAAATGGAACTTCCATTTGACCCAGTGATCCCACTTCTAGGACTATATCCCAAGAAACTAGAAACACCAATCAGAAAGGACATATGCACCCCTATGTTCATAGCAGCACAATTCACAGTAGCTAAGATTTGGAATCAGCCTAGGTGCCCATCAGCAGATGAGTGGATTAAAAAACTTTGGCACATCTACACAATGGAATACCATGCTGCTGTAAAAAGGAAAAAACACCTACCATTTCCAACAGCATGGATGGAGCTGGAGAGCATTATGCTAAGTGAAGTAAGTCAGTCAGAGAAAGATAAATATGACATGATCTCACTCATTTGTGGATTATAATGAGCAACATAAACCAATGAACAAAAATAGATCTAGAGACAGAGAAGCATTATCAGATGCTCAAACCTCAGAGGGAAGGTAGAGGAGGGTGGGGGTAAGGGGGAGAGAGCAACCAAAGGACTTGTATGCATGCATATAAGCATAAATGATGGACACAGCCAATGCAGGGGGGGAGGGGGGGCAGGGTGAGGGCAAGACTGGGGAGGAATGGGGACAATGGAGAAATAAGGACACATTTGAAATACCTTAATCAATAAAGAAAAAAAGTGAAAAAAAATAGAGTGAAATTTTATTTATTTATTTATTTATTTATTTATTTATTTATTTACTTATTTATTTATTTTGTTATTGAAGAGAGTAAATTTTAAATTCACTTTTAACCCTGGCTTTGTTTAATAGCTGTATGGATATTAATATGTTGTTTAACCTCAATATGCATGTTTTCTTGACTCAAAAATGGGGCAAATGATATAATTATATAGAGTTTAGGGAAATAGTATATGCAAATTTCTCTTTTCTTATTAGGTGGTCAATTCATATTCTTTCCTTTCCTTCTCTCTCTTTCCTCTCTTTCCAGGGATACCACCTCTGTGACCCTGCTTTTATCCAAACATCACTACATTAACTTTTACTTAATCTTTATCTTCTGTTTTTTTCCCCCTCATCTTATTCTGTTCTATTTTTCTCTCGATTCCCATTGCCCCTCATCCACACGTATACATTTATTGTTTTGGATATAAGCCACTATAATCATGCTAATGAGACTGCTGATTACATCTTATCCTCTGTCTCTGGAATTAAATACTTCACTATGAAATATACCATGCATATAGAAGTGTTTAGGTATGTTCATGCATATTATGAAGAGTAATATTTATCTACCCAACATCCAGCTGCCTCTAGCTGTGTGCCCTCCCTGACTGCATCTTGCTTTCCCATTGCATCTCTCAAGTTCTTTCCTTTGAAATTTTATATTATTTTTGTTAAACGTATTGAGATAACATCCATAATAATAAAAGCATAATATGCTAATTAGACCGGATGTCCTTCCAGACGAAGCCTGGGCTGCAAAGGAAGCCTGGGTCCTGGGTGCTGGAGGGAAGTCCGGGTCCCGGGTGCCAAAGGGAAGCCGGCAGCTAGGGGAAGGAAGGCCTACTCTTGCATGAATTTTGTGCATCGGGCATCTAGTGTATAAAAATAAAAGCATAATATGCTAATTAGACTGGACATCCTTCCAAACGTCCTCCCAGACGACCTTCAAGATGAAGCTGGGGCTGCGAGGGAAGCCCGGGTCCCGGGTGCCTGCTGGAGGCTGGAGGGAAGCCTGGGTCCTGGGTGCCAGAGGGAAGCCGGTTCCAGCAGCTGGGGGAAAGAAGGCCTACTCTTGCATTGGGCCTCTAGTCTATCTATATAAAACCCTAATATGCAAATTGACCGAATGTTGGAATGACCCATCACTATGATGTGCACTGACCACCAGGGGGGCAGATGCTTAACACAGAAGCTGCCCCCAGCCCGCAGGCTCCGACCAGCAGTGGTGGTGGGGGGCGGGGCCAGCAATCGGGCGGTGCCAGGACAGCCAAGGTGGGTGTGAGATGGGGCCCTGATCACCCTGCCAGTTGCCCCACAGATCAGCTCTGATCGCCAGCCAGGCCTAGGGACCCTACCCATACATGAATTTCATGCACTGGGCCTCTATTTGGTTAATAAGATTATATAATTTCAAGTGTACAATATTATAACATATCATCTGTACATTGCATTGTGTGCATATCTCCCAAAGTTTCCTTCCCTCACCATATATTAGACCCCTTTACCCTCTTCTACCTTTCCTCCCTCAGGTAACAACAATACTGCTGTGTCAATGCATTTTTTTGGTTGGTTTCCTTGTTTTGTTTGTTACTTTTTGTTTTATATCCCATACTAGAGGCCCCGTGCACAAAAACTCGTGCACTCAGGGTTGGGGGGGGGCCCTCAGCCCAGCCTGCACCCTCTCTCTGGGTGCCCTCGGGGGATGTCCACCTGCCAGCTTAGGCCCACTCCCCAGGGGATCAGGCCTAAGCTGGCAGTCAGACATCCCTCTGGCAGCCCGGGAGCCCTTGGGGGATGTCCAACTGCGGCTTAGACCTGTTCCCCACTGCAGTTGGACATCCTTAGCACTGCTGAGGAGGTGGGAGAGGCTCCTGCCACTGCTGCTGCACTCACAGCCCTCAGCTGGGCTTGTGGCTGAGCAGAGCTCCCCCTGTGGGAGCACACTGACCACCAGGGGGCAGCTTCTGTGTTGAGCATCTACCCCCTGGTGGTCAGTGCGTGTCACAGTGACTGGTTGTTCCACCATTAGTGTCAATTTGCATATTACCCTTTTATTATATAGGATATGAGTGAAATCATATGATTCTTGTCCCTTTCTGTCTGACTTATTTTGCTCAGCAAGCATGATACTCTTAAGACCCATTCATGTTGTTATAAATGGCAATATTCCATTTTTTCTTATGGCTGAGTAGTATTCTATTGTGTGTGTATATATATATATACCACATCTTCTTTATCCAGTCCTCTATTGCTGGTCACTTTGGTTGTCTCCATGTATTGGCTACTGTAAATAATGCTGCAATGAACATATATCTTTATAAATAGAGTTCTTCAATTTTTTCAGGTAGATACCCCAAATATGGGTTACTGGGCCATATGGTAACTCTATTTTTAATTTTTTGAGGAGCCTCTGTAGTGTTTTCCACAGTGGCTGTACCAGTTTGCATTCCCACCAGCAGTGAATGAGGGTTCCTTTTTCTCCACAATCTCTCCAACAAGTATCAACAAGTTATTACTTGTCTTGTTGATAACAGCCATTCTAAGGGTGTGAGGTGGTATCTCATTGTAGTTTTGATTTGCATTTCTTTAGTAGCTAATGAAGTTGAACATTTTTTCATATCTGTTGAATAAGAATGGTGAGAGTGGGCATCCTTGTCTTGTTCCTGATCTTGGAGGAAAAGCTTTCAGTTTTTCACCATTGAGTATATTCACTGAAGGTTTGTTATACATGGCCTTTATTACATTGAAGTACTTTCCTTCAGTACCCATTTATTGAGGGCTTTAATCATAAATGGATGCTGCATCTTTTTAAACAAATATATATTATATTGATTTTTTACAGAGAGGAAGAGAGAGGGATGGAGAGTTAGAAACATAGATGAGTGAAACATTGATGAGCTGCCTCCTGCACCCCCCCACTGGGGATGTGCCCGCAACCAAGGTACATGCCCTTGACCGGAATCAAACCTGGGACCCTTCAGTCCACAGGCCAACGCTCTATCCACTGAGCCAAACTGGTTAGGGCTGGATGTTGCATCTTGTTGCATGCTTTTTTCTGTATCTATTGATATATTATGAATTTTATGCTTTATTTTGTTAATGTGATTTATCACATTGATCAACGTGTGTATGTTGAATCATCTTTGTGCTCCTAGGATGGAGTCCACTTGATAGTTATGTATTACCTCTTTAATGTATTGTTGTATTCAATTTGCTAGTCTTTTGTTTAGGATTTTTGCATTTGTATTCATCACAGAGATTGGTCTGATATTCTCTTCCCTCTCCTTCCCCTTTTCCTCTGAGATTTGTCAGTCTGTTCCATGTTCCCAGGCATCTGATTCTATTCTATTCACCAGTTTATCTTGTTCATTAGATTTTTTGTTTGCTTATTTTAATTTTTAGATTCACTTGTTGATAGATATACATTTATTGGCATTTTATTGCTCATATTTTTATCTCTTCTCCTTTTCTTCCTTTCCTTCTCCTCCTCCATCTCCTCCTCCTCCTCCTCCTTTTTAAAAAAATAACTCTTTATTGTTCAGATTATTACAGTTGTTCCTCTACCCCCCCTCCCCCATAACTCCCCTCTACCCGGTTCCCACCCTACCCTCTGCCCTTATCCCCGCTATTTTCCTTGTCCGTAGGTGTTTGATTTTTGTCCATTCTCTTCCTACACCCCCACCCCACCTTCCCCCTGATAATTGTCAGTCCATTCCCTTGCTATGCTATTATATTCACCAGTTTATTCTGTTTAACAGATTTTTTATTCACTCGATTTTTAGATTCACTTATTGATAGATATGTATTTGTTGTCACTTTGTTGTTCATAATTTTTATCTTTACGTTTTTCTTCTTTTTCCTCTTCTTAAAGAATACCCTTCAGCATTTCATATAATACTGGTTTGGTGGTGATGAACTCCTTTAGCTTTTTCTTATCTGTGAAGCTCTTTATCTGACCTTCAATTATGAATGATAGCTTTGCTGGGTAGAGTAATCTTGGTTGTAGGTTCTTGCTATTCATCACTTTGAATATTTCTTGCCACTCCTTTCTGGCCTGCATAGTTTCTGTTGAGAAATCAGCTGAAAGTTGTATGGGTACTCCCTTGTAGGTAACTAACTGTTTTTCTCTTGTGGCTTTCAATATTCTCTCTTTGTCTTTTGCTCTTGGCATTTTAATTATGATGTGTCTTGGTGTGGTCCTCTTTGGATTCCTTTTGTTTGGGGTTCTCTGTGCTTCCTGGACTTGTAAGTCTATTTCTTTCACCAGGTAGGGGAAGTTTTCTGTCATTATTTCTTTTTCTTTTTTTTTTGGCGTTTTTATTTATTTATTTATTTTTTTTAAATTTCTTTATTGATTAAGGTGTCATATATTTGTCCTCATCCCCCCATTCCCATCCCACACCCCTCCCCACGGATGCCCCAACCCCTTGTTGAACTTAACCGTTAGATAGGCTCATATGCATGCACACAAGTCCTTTGGTTGATCTCTCCCCCCTCCCCCCACCCTCCCCTATCCTCCCTCTGAGGCCTGATAGTCCGATCGATGCCTCCTTGTTTCTGGTTCTGTTCTTGTTCCTCAGTCTATGTTGTTCATCATTTCCCCTAGATGAGCGAGATCATATGTCACTAGATATATACTTATACAAACTGAATGTGAGACGAGCAATAATAGTTATGCTGACAGGCAAATGAATCAGTCTGTAGTGAGTTTCTTTCTGGACCAACAGTTCTTTTGAGACCCAATTTCAATGTCCACCAGTTCCTTATGTGTACATGTCAGCACTGACCCCTCAGCTCTGGATGGTGGACAAATGGTGGTAACGGAGGTCCGACTCCCTCTGGTTTGGTCTCGGCCGGACCCAGGGGCACGGCTTCACCCGGACAAAGGGGCACGTGGCCTCACCCAGACCCAAGGGGCGCGTGGCCTCACCCGGGTCCAGGACCCAGCCTCACCAGGATGGATCCAGGGGCACACGGCCTCACCCGGACCCAGGATCCGGCTTCACCCGTACCCAGGGGCGCAAGGCCTCACCCGGACCCAGGGGCACATGGCCTCACCCGGGCCCAGGGACCCAGCCTCATCCGGGTCCAGTGGCGCGTGGTCTCACCCAGACCCAGGGGTGCATGGCCTCACCCGGGCCCAGGGACCCAGCCTCACCCGGGTCCAGGGGCGCAAGGCCTCACCTGGACCCAGGGGCGCGTGGCCTCACCCGGGCCCAGGGACAAAGCCTCACCCGGGTCCAGGGGGGCGTGGCCTCACCCGGACCCAGGGACACATGGCCTCACCCGGACCCGGGGGCGCGTGGCCTCTCCCAGACCCAGGGGCGCGTAGCCTCACCCGGACCTAGGTGCGCGAGGCCTCACCTGGATCCAGGGACACATGGCCTCACCCGGACCCGGGGGCGTGTGGCCTCTCCCAGACCCAGGGGCGCGTAGCCTCACCCGGACCCAGGTGCGCGAGGCCTCATCTGGATCCAGGGGCACATGGCCTCACCCGGACCCAGGGGCGCGTGGCCTCTCCCAGACCCAGGGGCATGTGGCCTCACCCGGGCCTAGGTGCGTGAGGCCTCACCAGGACCCGGGACCCAGCCTCATCTGGATCCAGGGACACATGGCCTCACCCGGACCCGGGGGCGCGTGGCCTCTCCCAGACCCAGGGGCGCGTGGCCTCACCCGGACCTAGGTGCGTGAGGCCTCACCCGGACCCGGGACCCAGCCTCACCCGGATTCAGGGACACATGGCCTCACCCGGACCCGGGGGCACGTGGCCTCTCCCAGACCCAGGGGCGCGTAGCCTCACCCGGACCTAGGTGCGCGAGGCCTCACCTGAATCCAGGGACACATGGCCTCACCCGGACTCGGGGGCGCGACTGTCATTATTTCTTGAAGTAGATTTTTAATATATTGCTCTGTCTTCTCCTTCTGGCACCCCTATAATGTGAATGTGGGTATTCTTGGAGTTGTCCCAGAGGTTCCTTATACTATCTTCATAATTTTGTATTCTTTTTTCTTTTTGCTCTTCTGATTTTTTTTTTACTTTGTCATATTCCAAATTGTTGATTTGATTCTCAGAATCCTCAACTCTACTGTTGAATCCCTATAAATTATTCTTTATTTCAGTTGGTGTATGCTTAATTTCTGACTGTTATTTTTCATGTCTTTGACATTCTCACTAAAATCCTTGAAAGTCTCACTAAGTCCCTTGAAGCTCTTATGAAGATCCTTGAGTAACCTTATAACTGTAATTTTGAACTCTGTATTCAGCAGTTTGCTTGTTTTCATTTCTTTTATTTGTGACATGTTTCTTTGTCTCTGCATTTCAGCTGCTTTCCTGTGTTTGTTTCTATGTATTGGTAGAGCTTCTATGTCTCCTAGAATTGGTCGAGTGGCCTTGTGTAGTAGATGTCCTATAAGGCCCAGTGGCTCAGCCTCCCCAGTCACCTGAGCTGGGTAATATAGGTGTGCCCCTGTGTGGGCTGTGTGCATAGCCTTGTAGTTAAGTCTTGATTGCTATTGGCATCTGTGGGAGGAATTGAGCTCCAGGCCAATTGGCTATGAGGACCCACTGCAACTACAGTGGGAGAGCTGCTATACAGAATACACCCTAGGGAGCACAACTTGCTGCTCACTGAGTGTGCCTCTTGAGTGTGTCACTTGTGATGTGTAGAATTGTAATATGCTATGGTCTGAAACTATCCACCAGGTCCACTGGCTCTGGGTCTCCAGGGAGGTGCAAAATCAGCTACTGTCTGGGGCCCCTGGGCAGGAGCTACAGAGAAATCTGCAGATGGCTGCTACTTGTATTGGGCTTGGAACAGGCGTCCTCAAACTATGGCCTGCGGGCCACATGCGGGTGTTTTTGTGTTTTGTTTTTTTACTTCAAAAGAAGATATGTTCAGTGTGCATAAGAATTTGTTCATCGTTTTTTTTTTTTTTTTTTTTAAACTATAGTCCGGCCCTCCAATGGTCTGAGGGACAGTGAACTGCCCCCCTGTTTAAAAAGTTTGAGGACCCCTGGCTTGGAGGTACCCAGGCAAGGCCCAGCTCTGAAGAAAAGCAGGCTGGTACTAGCACCAAGTCTTTGTCCTTTTATTGATAGGTTTGGGGCATGGTGACTGCAGTTTCAACTTGTTTGAGAGATTTTAGCAAAGTCTGGAGCAAGGACCAGCCATTCGTATTGAAAGCCACTGCAAATAACTGATGTGGGGCTGAAAGCTGGATGGGGCAAGGTCTCAGGGATTCACCAGGGCAGAGCAAACAGTGTGCTCCAGGCTGATGGAGACTCAGATATGGCTGCAAGTCAGCTCTGTGACAGGGGACTTCCCAACACAAGAACCATAATCCCTAAGAGAAACCCCATCTGGGAGAAAGTCACCCATGAGTTGCTACCCTGATGCCAGACAATCCAGTTCCTCCCTGTATGTGTCTGGGTCCCCCAAAGCCACTTGGTGCTGGAGCTCAGAGGTGCTAGAGTGCAGGGATGTGCACTTGGTGCTGGAGTGCAAGGGTCGAGTCTGAGTAAGTTCTGCACCAGCCCTTTAAAAAATACACCTGGATCTCTAGCAGACTCGTGTCACTCAGCCCCAAACACCATTGGTTTTTACAAACTGTAGTTACAGGAACTTCTTGTCCCAGCTCTGGGACCCTGGGCTTGGGGCATGGTGTGGGGCTCAGACCCCTTGCTCCTCATGGGTGGCCTCTGCAGAGGCGATCTCCCGATTACAAAAAGGCCACATGTGAATGTTGGACCAGCCTCTTCTGCACCTCTGCACCTCCTACCAGCCTCAGTGTGCTTTCTTCTTTACTTCTCTAGTGGTAGGACTTCCATTCAGCCAGCTTTCAGGCAGTTCTGAATGATAGTTGTTCTGTATTTTAGTTGTAATTTTGATGTGGTTGTGGGAGGCGGTGAGTACAGGTGTTTACCTATGCTGTCATCTTGGTTCTCTCCATGAGTTTCAGTTGTATATCCCACATATAAGTGAAATCATATGGTTCTTAGCTTTTTCTGACTGACTTATTTCACTTAGTGTAATGTCCTGAAGGTCCATCCACGTTGTTGCAAATGGTGCTATTTCATCCTTTCTTATGGCTGAATAGTATTCCACTGTGTATATGTATCACATCTTCTTTAGCCATTCCTCTATCACAGGGCACTTTGGATGTTTCCATGTTTTGGCCACCATGAATAATGTTGCATTGAACATAGGGGTGATATATCTTTGCAAATACGTGATTTTGAGGTTTTCAGGTATATACCCCAGAGAGGGATTGCTGGGTCCCATGGTAGTTCTATTCTAAATTTTTTGAGGAATTGCCAGACTGCTTTCTATAGTGGTTGCACCAGTCTACATTCTCACCAGCGGTGAATGAGGGTCCTTTTTCCCACAACTTCCAGTACTTGTTATTGCTTGTCTTGTTGATAATGGCCACTCTAACAGATGTGAGGTGGTATCTCATTGTAGTTTTGATTTGCATTTCCCTAATTGCCAGTGAGGATGAACATATTTTCATATATCTATTGGCTGTTCCTTGTCTTCTTGGGAGAAGTGTATTTTCAGGTCTTCTGCCCCCTTTTTGAGAGCTTGTTTGGAGGTTCTAGCAGGGGAGTGCAGCTACTCGTATACCCTTGACCGAAGACCGGTCCTCTCCTCTGGGGGGAAGGTCGTCCTCTTCGACTGAGCGCGCAGCTTCGGGAGGGACGCACATGGATCGGTGAGGGAGGAGGGGGACACCCGCCTAGCCAGCCAGATCAGTCGAATCAACCCTGGCGATCAATGGGGTGATAGATGTCGCAGCCAGATTGCCCTCACATCCTGCCCCCTTTTTCATTGGGTTGTTTGGTGTTGCATTTTATGAGTTCTTTATATATTTTGGAAATTAAACCTTGGTCAGAGCTGCTGTTTGCAAATATCATTTCCCATCTGGTTGGTTGCCTTTTTGTTTTGTTGTCAGTTTCTTTTGCTGTGCAGAAGCCTTTTAGTTTGATATAGTCTCATGCATTTATTTTTGCCTTTACTTCTCTTGCCTTTGGGGTCAAGTTCATAAAATGTCCTCTATGACCAAGGTCCATAAATTTGGTACCTATATATTCTTCTATATAACTTTTTATTTTGGGTTTTATTTTAGACCTTGATTCATTTTGAATTAATTTTTGTACATGGGGACAAACTGTAATCCAGTTTCATTCATTTGCATGTGGCTTTCCAGTTTCCCAGCATCATTTATTGAGGAGACCATCCTTACTCCACTGTGTGTTTCTGGCTCCTTTGTCGAAAATTATCTCTCCATACACATGTGCTTTTGTAGCTGGGCTCTCTATTCTGTTCAGTGATCTGTGTACCTGTTTCTTTGCCAATACCATGCTCTTTTGATTATCATAGCTCTGTAGTATAAGTTGAAGTCAGCTAGCATAATACCTCCAACTTCATTCTTTTCTCTCAGGATTGCTTTGGCTATTCGGGGTTATTTGTGGTTCCATACAAATCTGATTTCTTGTTCTATTTCTTTAAAAACGACATTGGTATTTTGGTGGGAATTGCATTAAATCTGTATATTGCTTGGGGTAATTTGGCCACTTTAACTATGTTGATTTTTCTAATCCATAAATACAGAATTTTTCCACTTTGTTGTATCTTTTAAAAGGTTTCATAATATTCAACATATAGGTCTTTCACATTTTTTTGTTAAGTTTATTCCTAGGTATTTTATTTTTTTAATTGCAATTGCAAAATAAATTGTTTCATCCCTTTTTCTGAAGTTTTGTTGTTAATATACAGGAAGGCAATGGATTTTTGCACATTGATTTTTGCATAAGTGCAACTTGACTGTATTTGTTTATTGCTTCTAATATATTTTTTTGGTTGAGTCTTTAGAGTTTTCTATATACAGCATAGGTCATCTGCAAAAAGTGACACTGTTACTTCTTTCCCTATTTGGATGCCTTTTATTTATTTCTCTTGCCTTACTGCTTTGGCCAGGACTTCCAGCACTATGTTGAACAAGTGTGGTGAGAGCGGACATCTTTGTCTTGTTCCTAAATTTAGAGAAAATCTTTCAGTTTTTCACCATTGAGTATAATATTGACTGAGGGTTTGTCATATATGGCCTTTATTATGTTGGGGTATAAATGCATGTTATATCTTATAAAATGTTTTTTTTTTTTTCCTGCAACTAATAAGATCATATGACTTTTATCCTTTCTTTTGTTAATGTGGTATTTTACATTGATTCATTTGCATATCTTGTGCCCCTGGAATAAACTCTAGTTGATCATGCTGTATTTATTTATTTATTTATTTTGATGTATGGTTGTTTTCGATTTGCTAGTATTTTGTTTAGGAACTTTGCAGCTGTATTCATCAGAGTTATTAGTCTGTAGTTTTCTTTTTGTGTGTGCTGTCTTTGCCAGGTATTGGTATCAGGGTTATATTGGCCTAAAAGGATGTGTTATGAAGTATTGCCTCTTCTTCCATTTTTCTGGAAGAGTTTGAGAAGAATAGGTTTTAAGTCTTTGAATGTTGGGTAGAATTCACTGGTGAGGCCATCTGGTAGTGGACTTTTATTTTTTGATGGTTGTTTCAATTTCTTCACTGCTTACTGGTCTATTTAGATTTTTGAATTCTTCGTGATTTAGTCTAGAAAGGTTATATACTTCTAGGAACTTTTGGTTATTGAATTTGGTGGCATAAAGTCTTTCACGATATTCTAGTATGATCCTTCATATATCTGTGATGTCTTCTCTCTCATTTCTCATTTTGTTTATATGGGTTTTTCCCCTTTTTTCCTTAATGAGTTTAGTCAGGGGTTTGTCAATTTTATTAATCTTTTCAAAGATCCAGCTCTTTGTTTTATTAATTTTTTGTGTGTAGTCTTTTTGTTCCTTATTTCATTTAATTCTGCTCTAGTTTTATTATTTCTTTTCTTCTGCTGACTTCAGTTTGCTTTTGTTCTTCTTTTTCTTGTTCTGTAAGATGTGATGTTAGGTTGTTTACTTGGAATTTCTCTTATTTCTTGAGATAGGCCTGTAATGATATAAACTTCCTTCTTATTACTGCTTTTGCTGCATTCCAGAAATTTTGATATGTCATATTGTCATTTTTATTTGTCTCTATATATCTTTTGATCTCATCTTTTATTTCTTCTTTGACCTAGTCATTTTTTAGTAGTATGTTGTTTAATCTCCAACTTGTGGGTTTCTTTACTTTTTATAGTTGATTTGTAATTTCAAGGCTTCCTGATCAGAGAATATGCTTCGTATAATTTCAATCTTCTTGAATTTGTTGATGCTAGTTTTTTGACCCAACATGTGGCTTATTCTTGAGAATGTTCCATGTGCACTGGAGAAGAATGTATAATGTTCTGAGATGAAATATTCTGTAAATGTCAATTATGTCCATTTGGTCTAGTGTTTCATTTAAGGCCCATATTTCTTTATTGATTTTCTGTTTGGTTGATCTGACTAGAGCTGTCAATGGAGTATTAAGGTCTCCAACTATGATTGAGTTTTTATCTGTTTCTCCCTTTAGCTCTGTGAGTAGTTGTATTATATATTTTGGTCCTCCTGATTGGGTGCATGTATATTAAGAAGTGTTATGTTTACTTGATGTAGTGCTCCCTTTATCATTATAAAGTATCGATCTTTGTTTCTTATATTTGTTTTCTTGAAATCTATTTTGTCAGATATAAGTATAGCTACAGCTGCTTTTCTGTAGATGTTATTTGCTTGGAGAATCATTTTCCATCCTTTTACTTTGCATCAACCTTTGTCTTTGCAATTTAGATGTGTCTCTTGTAGGCAGCGTATAGTTGAGTTTTGTTCTTTTGATCCACTCTGCTACTCTGTGCGTCTTTATTGGTGAATTCGGGCCATTTACATTTAGGGTAATTTTGATGAATGAGGATTTCCAATAGCCATTTTACCTTTTGTTTTCTGGTATCGCTGTGCCTCCATTGGTTCTTTTCCTTTGTGTTTCTATCTGTGGTTTTTGTTTGGTGGTATTGCATACTTCTTTCCTTAGTTTCCTCTGTTTTTAGGCTATGTGTCCTGGTTTGGGGATTTTTGTGTGTGGTTTCCATTAGGTTTATAGAAAATAAAGTTGTATATATACCGTAGTTTCTTTTTCTCTTGAGTGCATTGGATCTTCATCTTCCTTTGCCAGTTCAAACCTTTATCCCCTCCCCTTTTCATGTTTTTCTTATCACAAACTATTCCTGTTTATGCTTTAAGCTTTTTGGTGATCTTACTCATAGTGTTGTGACCTTATGTTCTTTATTTCAGGTTGAATAACTTCCTTGAGTATTTTCTGCAATGGAGGTTTACTGGTGCTAAAATCCCTCAGCTTCTGTATGTTTGGGAATATCTTTATTTCTCCTTTATACTTAAAGGATAATTTAGGTGGATATATTATTCATGGCTGGTAATTTCTTTCTTTCAGACATTTGAATATTTGTTTTCACTCTGTTCTGACTTGCAGAATTTCTGCTGAGAAGTTTGATGAAATTCTGATGGGTTTTCCTTTGTATGTCACTTCCTTCTTTTCCCTGGCTGCTTTGAGAATTTTTCTTTGTCATTAATTTTGACAGCTTTAATACCAAGTGCCTTGGAGAAGGCTTCTTTGGATTGAGGTAATTAGGTGTTCTGTTTGCTTCTTGAATTCGAGGATCTAGTCTTTCCAGTTTTGGGAAGTTCTCATGCACTATTTGTTTGAATAGACTCTCTGTTCCATGCTCCTTCTCCTCCTTTTCCAGAATGCCTATAATTCTAATATTGCTTTTTCTGATGGAGTCAGATAAGTCTCAGAGAGGTCCTTCATTTTTCTTTATGCTCAGATCTCTCTCTTCTCCCCTCTGTATCATTTCTAGATTCCTATCTTTGATATCACTAATTCTTTCCTCCATCTGGCTGGCTCTGCTTTCTAAGCTCAGTAGTTCACTCTTAATATCCTTAATTATGTACTTCATTTTCAGGATTTCTCATTAGTTCTTCTTTAAAGTTTTAATATTTTTGGTAAAATGATCATTTTGTTCATTTATTTGTTTTCTGAGTGCACTGAATTGCCTGTAAGTATTTTCTTGCACCTCACTGAGTATTTTCAGACCTGCAATTTTGAAATCTCTGTCATTTTTATGACGTATTGTCATGTGTCCCAACTTGATTTCTCATCATTTTTCATTTTTTTCCTGATCATCCTCATTACCATGGTTATTCATGGTATTTTCTGTTCTTCTTTGCCTACCCATTTATATCTGTCTATATTTAAAAAATGGCTTTCTACTATTTTTTAGTAGGTGGCATTGAATTGCAAGATTTTGTTTTTACCTTCATGATCTTCCAGTCTTGACCTCCATGGCTTCTGTAAGACAGAACAATCCCACTGCTTGGGCGTGCGGTTTATTTTGCCCTCACTGTTATGGTGACCCCTGACCTCCATGGGGTCCTGCCCCAGGGACCCCTCCTGGGGATCAGACACAGGGAAACAGTGGTTCTACTGCAATAGCTCTTGGTTTATAGATAATATGCTCTTGGACCTGGCTCCAAGGGCAACGGGAGGCAATTTTTGGGAGTCCAAGTGGCGGCAGGGGTCTGTTTCTGTTTCTTTGTCTAAAATACCACCACCTGGCCAACAGTGGAGAGTCACATGACAGAACCTTATGCTCTGTCAGGCATCTGCTGACTCAGACACTGCTCCCTTGACGCTCACCCTGCTGGGATGATCCTGCTCACCCCTCCATCTCTCTGCTCCTCCTTGCTGAAAGAAGCACCTGCTACAGCTGGCTTCCATCCTTCTCCTGGCTGGGTCATAAGCTACCAGCTGCAGGGCTGCATCTGTGAGCCATCTGCACTTTCCTCCTTCTCATCTCCTGTTTGTTCCTGGTTGCCCACCTTCAGATGTTTCAATGTGTGGGTCTCTCAGGCATGTGTCTGTGTTGAGCAGGGATTTTTTGTTGAATTATAGTTGGTTAATTTGTTGACATTTCAGGGGGAGAGGACAAGGTGTGCTCTCATACTTCCATTCCTCTGACCTCCGTTACCTTTTTTAAAGTGTTATGGTTTCAGTTTTAGATTTTTGTGTGTTTCCACTAGGTTTATGCAAAAGAAAGTTTTATATATACAGTGGTCCTTTTTTTTCTGATTTCAACTTATCTCCATTCACTTGTACAAGTTCAGTCCTTTAGGTTTTGTTGTCACAAATTATCCCTTTTATGCTATGTGAGTTTATTTCCAAATGATAATATATGTCTTTTTTCTTTTAAGAATTTTTTTTTTTTACCTCCTTTAACTTTTATGTTATATTTCAGTGTTGGATATCCTATTCTGAGAAAGGGTTGCAATCTCCTGCTTCTGTCTACCTGTTAGTCATCTGGCTCATAGTTTTGTATCTTTTTGTTTCAGATAGAACAACACCCTTTAGTATTTTCTGTAATACAGCTGTTAGAGTTATAAATTACTTCAGCTTCTCTATATTTGAAAAACTATTTCTCCTTTATATTTGCAGAATAATTTTGCTGGATATATTTTTCATGAGCTGCGCTCTCTCTCTTTCAATAATTTCAATTTTTGATTCCACTCCCTCCTAGCTTGTAGGGTTTCTGCTGTTAAATCTGATGATAATCTAATGGGATTTCCTTTAGGTTACTGTCTTCTTTTCCCTGGCTGCCTTCAGAACTTTTTCTTTGTTATTAATTTTTGACAGTTTTAATATAATGTGCCTTGGGAAAGGCCTTTTTGGATTGAGACAATTAGGTGTTTTGTTACCTTCTAGTATCTGAGGATCTAGTTCTTTCCAAAGGTTTGGAAAGTTTTCATCAATTATTTCTTTGAATAGGCTCTCTGTCCTTTTCTCCCACTCTGCCTTCAGGTATATTCATTTTTCTTATATTACTCTTTCTAATGGAGCCAAATAGCCTTCATAGAGTTCTTTTATTTTCCTTACCATTGATCCTGTCTCTTCTTTCACGTGAGTCATTTCTAGATTTCTATTCTGCTGTATTTCTTAACCTCACTTGTTCATTCTTTTTCCCTTTTATTGAGTCTTTCACCTCCAGAATTTTTTTTTATAGTTTCCATATCTTTGGTGAAATACTCCTTTTTTCATTGATTTTATTTCAGAGTTTATTGAATTTCCTTTCTGAGTTTTCTTTTAAAAAAATATATTTTATTGATTTTTTACAGAGAGGAAGAGAGAGGGATAGAGAGTTAGAAACATCGATCAGCTGCCTCCTGCACACCCCCCACTGGGGATGTGCCCGCAACCAAGGTACATGCCCTTGACCAGAATCGAACTTGGGACCCTTCAGTCCGCAGGCCGACGCTCTATCCACTGAGCCAAACCGGTTTCGGCAGCTTCTGAGTTTTCTTGAATCACATTGAGGTTTTCAGATCTGTAATCTTGAATTCTCTGTCACTTAAATAACAAATTTCCATGTCGTTAAGTTCATTTTCTGGAGAATTTTCATTTTCTGATTTCTCTGTTTATTTTGATTATTCATTGTGCTTGATCTTGGCTTGGACATTTGTGGAAATGAAAGGTGTGTTTAAAAAAAGAATTTTTTCCCCCACTAGGTGGCAATGAGGTACACATTTTCCCCCCTCTTATCTGCATTGTTGGGGCTTCTGGGATCTCTGTGGGCAGTGTCATCACCTTGGCTGTGGAAAATGCTTCCTATTCCCCAGGAGGTGGGCATTCCTTTTATGACTCGGTTTGTCTTGGTCTTAGGGATCACTCCCATGGATTGGAAGGGATGGGCTATGTGTCTCCTGTGTATCCCTGGCACCGCTGTGCTGTAGCCAGAAGCCACACAGGGCTGGTCTGAATCCACCCAGCTGCCTTTACCAAGCCCTGCCAGATGGGTGAGCCTGAGGGTGGGGTGCATATAGGAGAGGAGGAGAAAGCACATTAATGGGTAGTGGTTCTGCACTCCTCCTGGGTTTAGCCACAACGAATACAGACCACGTTGTTGGAAAGGTTTTCCTTTTAGCCCCTTTGTAACCTGCCCAGAGGATTTGCTGCCTGGTGGGCACCAGGGCAATAGAGTGGGTGGGTTTTGGTTCTTTAGAATGTTTTGTTCAGGGTGGGCTTTGGAGGGCTGCAGTTTTTTGCACCCTTTCTCTCTGCCCCTGACCTTAGGCCCAGATTCAATGTGTTCCAGTCGCCTGGGCCAATAGCTGTCTTTGCCCCTCTAGTCTGTTCTGCCCCAGGGGGCTGCACTCAGCCCATCACTACTATTGCATCCGGAGGGGCCGTGGTGAGCACAGGGCTGGGCGCACCTTCTCTCTGTCACTTCCCCTCCTTGATCTCCTGTTCACTCGGATATGCCCACCTTCAGATGTCTTGGGGATGTCTCAGACAAATGTGTTGAGCAGGACATCCTTTGTTGAATTGTAGCTGGCCAACTTGTAACTTCAAGGGGAGAGATTTGGAGGTTCTCTCAGGCTGACATACTTCTGATGTAGTCCCTAGGTTCTTGCTTGAATTAACCATGGTCCTGAATTTTTGTTTTAATTCTTCCTTATTTACTCTTTATTCCTTTTTATTAATACAGTTGAGGCCCGGTGCACAAAATTCATGCACGGGGAGGGGGGGGGTCCCCTCAGCCCAGCCTGCACCCTCTCCAATCTGCGACCCTCGAGGGATATCTGACTGCCCGTTTAGGCCCAAGCCCACCAGGCAGTCAGACATTGCTCTCACAGTCCAGGATTGCTGGCTCCCAACTGCTTGCCTGCTTGCCTTCCTGATTGCCCCTAACCACTTCTGCCTTCCAGTTTGATCACCCCCTAACCACTCCGCTGCCAGCCTGATTGATGTCTAACTGCTCCCTGCCAGCCTGTTTGCCCCTAACTGCCCTCCCCTGCAGGTCTGGTCACCCCTAACTGCCCTCCCCTGCTGGCCTGGTCTCCCCCAACTGCTCTCCCCTGCAGGCCTGGGTCCCTCCCAACTGCCCTCCCCTGCTGGCCATCTTGTGGTGGCCATCTTGTGTCCACATGGGGGCAGCCATCTTTGACCACATGGGGGCAGCCATATTGTGTGTTGGAATGATGGTCAATCTGCATGTTACTCTTTTATTAGATAGGATAGAGGTCTGGTGTATGGGTGGGGGCCAGCTGGTTTGCCCTGAAGGGTGTCCCAGATCAGGGTGGGAGTTCCCTTGGGGTGTGGGGTGGCCTGGGTGAGGGGCCTGTGGTGGCTTGCAGGCCAGCCATGCCCCCTGGCGACCCAAGCGAAGGCTCTGGTACCTGGGGTTTATTTATCTTCTACAATTGAAACTTTGTATCCTAGAGCAGAGCCAAGCCTTCTGATTGCTCAGTGGCAGCAGCCATTTCTGTTGGGATTTATGTATTTTCTATACTTGAAACTTTTGTAGCCTTAAGTGGAGGCCTGGGCTGGCCAGGGTGTGCAGAAAGCTTGGCTTCCTCCATCGCTGGGGGCAACCCTAGCCTCCTGCTCTTTCCAGCTCTGTGGCTGCCACCATTTCTGTTTGGATTTATGTATCTTCTATCATTGAAACTTTGTAGCCTTGAGTGGAGGCCTGGGCTGGCCAGGGTGTGCAGAAAGCTTGGCTTCCTCCATTGCTGGGGAAACCCAAGCCTCCCTCCTGCTCTCTGTGGCTGTAGCCATCTTGGTTGGGTTTATTTGCATATTTGCTCCTGATTGGCTAGTGGGTGTGGCTTGTGGATGTGGGTTGTGGGTTGTGGGTGTAGCGGAGTGATGGTTAATTTGCATATTACTCTTTTATTAGATAGGATTCTTTAATGGCTAAGCATTTCTAAATAAGCTCATGAGATACTCTCTATGTAAAATTAAAAGAGGTGAACAGACTGATAGCTGTCAGAGAGGAGGGGGTTTCGAGGGCTGGGTGGGTGAAAAGGTGAAGGGATTAAGCAGCACAAATTGGTAGTTACAGAGATGTAGATTACAGCATAGGGAATCTAGTCAATAGTATCATGATACATATGTATGGGGCCAGGTAGGTACTAGAAGTAGAGGGGGACCCCTCTGCAAAGTACATGTTTTTCTAATTACTTTGCTGTATGCCGGAAACTAATACAGAATATTGAATGTAAATTTTCATTGAAAAAATAAATTTAAAAAGAGGTGGAAACAACCGAGTCTGAATTTGAATCTATCCAGAAGTGAAAATAGAAAATGCAAAAAATTGTTCAGAAGGCCCTGAGAAATCCATATTTAAGAATAAAAAGACTTACCAAGAGATGATGAAGATATGCCTAAAAGCAAGCCAAATAAATAAATAAATAAATAAATAAGGTTAGGTTTTCTGGATCAGTACCCAAGTCTTATGTAATCTTAGAATCTGAAAGTTGTACTCTTTTAAGGAGTGCCTCACCATCAACGTTGCTCAGTTATAATAACATGTACTGAACGCAGCATCTCGGAGTTTAATGTACAAATAACTGTAGTTCTTTGGTTTCTATGAAGATACAGTTTGGTAGACCTTGACGGGTGCCGGTCTGGCTATAGCTTCTTTCAGTTTTTCACCTCATCTCTTAATTCAAAGTTAAAAAAACCTTACATCTCATGAGTTTATTTTGTTCATTAGATTCCATATATGAGTGAGATCATGTGATATGGTCTTTCTCTGACTGACTTATTTCACTTAGCATAATGCTCTCCAGGTCCCTCCATGCTGTCTCAAAGGGTAAGAGAGCCTATTATTGCTGCTGCATAGTATTCCATGGTGTATATGCACCACAGCTTTTTTATCCACTCATCTACTGATGGGCACTTGGGCTGTTTCCAGATCTTAGCTATTGTAAATTGTGCTGCTGTGAACATAGGGGTACATAGATCCAGAGACACAGAAGCCTGGAACAGATTGGAATGTCAGAGGGAAGGTGGGGGTGGGTGGGAAGTGATCAACCAAAGAACTTGTATGCATATGTGCATAACCCATGGCCACAGACAATAGTGTGGTGGAGGCCTGGGGCTGGGAGGAGGGTGGGTGTGGGCTAGAAGGGCTCAATGGGGGAAAAGGGGACATCTGTAATACTTTCAATAATAAAGATTTCAAAAACAATACGAAATGAAAACTTAAGTAAATCAAACTAAAAACATTTAACACATCCCTACTTCTCACTATTTGGCGGTCATAATTGCTTCCTCCCCTCCCCCCATCTCTCCATTCTTATTTCTGTCACAGAATACAGAAATGTATGAAATGCTAACTTTTGTTGTTTAGGAACTATTTTTTTAGTATTATCTGGGCATTACCCTCTCTATGTCCATCAGAACTGATTTTACTTTCTAAATGTGTCAATAACCTGGCAGGAGAGAGAGGTGATTTGTGGTCTAAATATTTTAAGTTTGATAATGTTGGTCTTTCCTACATGCTCAGAGCATTCTACAGTGACTAAATAGAAAAAAAGAACAAACAAAGCTCCAAATCAGTAGAAGGAAGGAAATAATAAAAATTAGAGCAGAATGAAATGAAACAGAGAAGAGAAAAATAACAGAAAAATTTAATACAACAAAGAGCCAGTTTTTGAAAAGATAAGTAAAATGGACAAACTTCTGGCTAGACTCACTAAGGAAAAGAGAGAAGACAAACAACATCACAAATGAGACAAGAGGAAGTACAACAGACACCACAACATTACAAAGGAATATATAACAAGAACATTGTGAAAGGCTATACGCCACCACATTTGATAACCTAGCAGAAATGGACAAATACTTGGCCTTATACAACCTTCCCAGACTGAATTATGAAGAATTGGAAAATCTAAATAGACCCATTAACAGTAACAAAATTGAAACAGTCATGAAAAACCTCCCCAAAAGTCAAAGTCCAAAACCAGATGGCTTCACTAGTATATTCTACCAAACATTCCAAGATTTAACACCGATTCTTCTCAAACTCTTCCCAAAAAATGGAACTGGGGGAGATACTTCTTAACTCATTTTATGTGGCCAACATTACCCTGATACAAAAATCCGGCAAAGACAACTCAAAATTACAGAGCAGTATGGATAATGTACATAGGCTTCCTAACATGGGCATTAGGCTTAGCCTCTTTTCTATCCATCTAAGAATACATGGATTCTTAGATGGATAGAAAATCAAATTGGGGGTAAATCAATTTAAATCAAATTTAAATTGATTTACCCCCAATTCACTTTCATACCTATCTTTTAACAAACTCAAATTACATTTTTGGGGGTAAATCACTATAAATCAATGATTAAAACAGTATATTGGTAAAATTGGTAATTGATAACAATATTGTGTTAAAAATATAATGACTATGTAAATGATGTTCACAATTGAGTCAGAATATCCCAGCTTTCATGTGTAAAATTTTATTTTCTGATGAGGTAATTATTATTTTTTCTTTCTTAGTGTTTTTTTGTAGATTTTTGTCTTTTCTTATTCTTTCTTAGTCATTTTAGTGAGTTTTTGGAGGGAAGAGAAGGTTGTGCTCTTATTCAGTTACCTTAAGATGGTTCTGATACCATCGTCATTGATGATTATACAGTTAGAAGTTGTCATATTCAGAAATCTCAAATGCCTTCCAATTTCCATAAAAAATATCTCAATATTAGAAACAGAAAGGGTGGGTACTTATGAAAACTATAAAAAAAAACATAAGCGTGAAGAATATTTCTCTCTCAAATCTAGGTTAGAGTAATTAATTAGTGTTTGAAGTTGCAACTTTAATAACTAAAAAAATCTTACTTCCAACAAGCAGAATGGCAGATTTGAAAAATTCAAAATGAACTTACTGATGGATTCTGGAACCCGACCTAAAACACAAATGAAACAAACACAAAATTATTATTTGCTTATGAAAAGAAAACTAGTTTTCTCTTATTGTCTTTTTGATTTAGTCAAACGTAAAATGGAAATACTTAGATGTATTATTAAATTTCATTTGTTTTATTAAAGTAACATATTTTCTAATTTTAGAAAATCAACTCATGGTATAGGTCTATAGCAAAAATTATTAGTTTCCTACCAAATATATTCACAATAAAATTTTATCTCCCAAAAGACAATCACTGAAATTTACATGTAGTCTTTTTCCTTTCTGGAATTCATTATAGTATTTCAAAATAGCATTCTCAAAATGCAATTTCTTGTATTTCAGTTTTATATAGTATACACTGACTTCTTACTCTCAGGATTAGGTTTTCCTGTTCCTCTATGCAACATCTCACCTCTTTTATCTTACTGTGATAGATATGTTTTAAGATAACCCTAATGAGTTGCCCTCTTGTGTAATGCACTTCCCTTGAGTGAGGACAGACACTCTGACTTGTTTTTAGTCCATAGCATTTGGCTAAGGTGGTAAGATAGCGACTTTCATGATCATTTTACATCACCTAGGCCTGTGTCCTAGGGAATTGAAGTGAGAGATTCTGCTGACTTTGAAGACGTGAGCTCCCATGTTGTGAGAGTGCCTGCGAGAGGGCAATGTGCATGGGAACCTCAGGAGTCTCTAGTGTCTTAGAGGGGCCCCAGCTGGCAACCAGCCTCAGAAAAGAGTATAAGAGACTAAGAAAGAGAAAAACAGACTAATAACCATGAAACTGTAGTTATAGAAATAGGAGGTAGATAGAATTGGGCAGTTATTAAAGGGAATAAAAGAAAAAATTCCTAATTGAAGCATAAAAATGTAGGCAAAGGACATATATGCATAATCTAATAGACACACACAACCGTGTGGTTGGTGATGGCCAGAGGCAAGGGGCGAGTGAATGCGGGGAAGGAGATGGGCAAAGGGGGAAAATGAAGACATCTGTAAGAGTGTAAAATTAAAGTTAAAAAAAGTTCTTCTTGTGCATCTACGAAATGCTTTTTCACAATCAGTAATGATCACACCTAAGGATTTTAATGATTCTGTAATATCATATATTACCCAACCCATATTCAAATTTATTTTACCATCTCAACAATATTTGTTTTACAGTTGGTTTATTCAAACCAGGAAAATAGGTATGTTAGAATGTTATAGTATTACCTTTTTATAGGAAATAAAGAGAAATATTACAAAAAATTTAGGAAGAAATTAAGATATACAAAGTAAACATAAGCAAATATTATTTACTTAACAATAATAAGGCATTGTTATTAAAATAAAGGCAGACTTAAGTACATGATAACACAAAATGAAGGATAAAAATTATATGATTATCACAATAGATGCAGAAAAACCATTTGACAAAATTTAACATTCGTTTATGACAAAAACTCTCAACAAAATGGTTATAGAGAGAACATATTCCAATATAATTAAGACTTATATGAGAAGACCACACTATTATCACACTCAATGATCTCAACTCTAAGATCAGGATCAAGAATAAGATGCCCGAGGAGTCTCATGTAATACTTTCAACAATAAGAAATTTAAATTAAAAAAAAAGAAAAAAGAAAAGAATGCCTATTCTTGCCACTTTTACTCAACATAGTATTGGAAGGTGTAGCCAGACATAAAAGAAACAAAAGACATTCAGAATGGAAGGGAAGTAGTTAAACTGTTACTATTTTCAGATGATAATATATATATATATATATATATATATATATATATATATCCCTACAGACTCTTCCAAAAAACTGTTAGACTAATAAATGAATTCATCAAAGGTGAAGTTTACAATGTTAATATACAAATATCTATTGTGTTTCTATACACTAGTAATAAACTATAAGAAAATAATCCCACTTACAATTGCACAAAAATAATCAAATACCTAGGAATAAATTTAACCAAGAACGTGAAAGACTTGTACACTGAAAAGTATGACATTGATTTGACTCTAATAGCAAAGGCAACTAAAAACAAAAATAAATAAATGGGTCTATATCATATGGAAAAACTTCTGCACAGAGAAGGAAATGATTAACAAATGAAGAAGCAATCTACTGGATGGGAGAAGATATTTGCAAATTATATATTTGACAAGGGGTCAATATTCAAAATATATGAAGAACTTATACAACTCAATATCAAAAATTCAAACTATGATTAAACATGGGGGGAGGGTCCAGCTAATGTGGCTTAATGGTTGAGCGTTGACCCATGAACCTGGATGTCATGGTTCGATTCCTGGTTGGGGCACATGCCCAGGTTGCAGGCTCGATCCCCTGTGAGGGGTATGCTGGAGGCAGCCGATTGATAGATGGTTCTCTCTTATCATTGAAGTTTCTATCTGTCTCTCCCTCTCTCTTGCTTTCTCTGAAATCAATTAAAGAAAACCAGGATGTGAATAGACATTTTCCCAAGGAAGACATACAGGTGGCCAATAGGTACATGAAAAAATGGTCAACATCACTAATCATCAGGGAAATGCAAATCAAAACCAAAAAGAAATATTACCTCACACCACTTAGAATGGCTGTTATAAAAAAAGACATGATATAACAAGTGTTGGTGAGGACGTGGCAAAGGGAATGCTTGTACACGGTTGGTTGAAATGTAAAGTGATGTAGCAAATATGGAAAACAGTATGGCAGTTCCTAAAAAAATTGAACTACCATATCATCTAGCAATTCCACTTCTGGATAATTTATCTAAATAAAACAAAAACACTAATTCAGAAGGATATATGTACCCTCATCTTCACTGCAGCATTATTTATAATAGCCAAGATATGGAAACAACCTAAGTGTTTATTAATGGATGAATCAATAAGATGTCTCTCTCTCTCTCTCTCTCTCTCTCTCTCTCTCTCTCTCTCTCTCTCTCACACACACACACACACACACACACGAATATTATTCATCCATAAAAAGAATAAAATCCTGTCATTTGCAACAACATGGATGGACCTGAGGACATTATGCTGAGTGTAATTAGTTATATAGAGGAAGATAAATGCCATA
The DNA here is from genome assembly GCF_027574615.1 of Eptesicus fuscus. Classification (NCBI taxonomy): domain Eukaryota; kingdom Metazoa; phylum Chordata; class Mammalia; order Chiroptera; family Vespertilionidae; genus Eptesicus; species Eptesicus fuscus. The sequence goes on from NC_072482.1 coordinate 2,491,449, forward strand.
TGATTTTACTTATATGTGGAATTTAAATAACAACAACTCGAATGCTCCAAGAAGCAGAAACAGATTGGTGGTGGCCAGAGGTGGGGTGGGGGGGTTGGGGGGGGGGAATATGTGAAGGGGATCAAAAGCTATAAACTTCTAATCCTATATAATGAAGAGCTAATATGCTAATTAGACCAAGCAGCAGAACGACCGTCTGGACGACCTTCCGGACGAAGCCGAGGCTGCGAGGGCCGGCTGAGGCTGCGAGGGCTGGCCAGGACTGCGAGGACCAAGCCCCTGAACGAATTTCATGCATCGGGCCTCTAGTTATAAACTAATTAAGTTCTGAGGATGTAATGTACAGCATGGGAACTATAGCTAATAATTTGAAAGTTGCTAAGAGAATACGTGTTAATATTTTAATCACAAGAATTTTTTTTGTAAAAATGTATGGTGATAGATATTCTTTAGACTTATTGTGGTGAGTGTTTTGCAAAATATACAAAAATCGAATCATTATGTTGTATACCTGAAACATATACACTATAGATATTATCTGTTAATTGTAACTCAATAAAAAAGAAAAAATACATGGTAACAGTAGTTTAAAAAACAGAGGTAGAAGTGGTGTTCTAAAACTGTTAAATTATCTAGGAAATGTTAAAATAGCAATTTTTATAAGATTTTAAAAACAAGCATAAGTATTGTAATATCCAAAGTAACCACTAAGAGATAGTAAGTTATATCTAACATGATAAGAGGAAGAAAATGGAATTATAAAAAAAAGTTATCCTAAAAAGGCAAAAAATAAAAGGAGACATACAGATGGAGCAATTAGGTAACATCTAGTTAGGTGGTGTTTTTATTTTTTAAAAAATATATTTTTATTGATTTCAGAGAGGAAGGGAGAGGGAAAGGGAGAGAGAGATAGAAACATCAATAATGAGAAAGAATCATTGATTGGCTGCCTCCTGCACATCTCCCACTGGGGATCGAGCCAACAACCTGGGCCTGTGCCTTTGACCAGAATGGAATCTGGGACCCTTCAGTCCACAGTCCGATCCTCTAGGTGGTGTTTTTAACCCAAATGTATTTAATATAAATGAATTAAATGCTTCAATTAAAATATAAAACTGAATATCAAAGATAGAAACAATAAAATAAAAATATATGTTGCTTGGAGATACACTTTAAATATAAAGACATGAAGAGGTTGAATGTTAGGATAATAAATATTGTATATATCATGCTGGAATGGTAAACTAAAACAAGTCTCTCAGAGAAGTAGAATTTAAGAGCTAAAGAGGGACATTTAATTAGTATGTAAGGGTGAGGCAACAAGACATAAAATACTGAATCTGCATGTGTCTCCTTTTTTATTTTTAACTCTCTTTTCCTCTCTCTCTCTCTCTCTCTCTCTCTCTTCTTTCTCTCTCTCTCTCTCTTTCCATCTCCCTCCCCATAGAACAAAAAAGAAATAAAAAATTGAATGGGGTAGGAGCAGGTGGAGGAGGTCAATGGGGGTAAAAAAGGGGATATCTATGATACTTTTAACAATAAGAATAAATTAAAAAATATAGTGAAAAAATTTAATATGATTAAAAAATCAACTTATAGATGAAGCAGACAAAGGTCAATGAGATAGAAAAGATTGGATAAAATGATTAACACATTTGACCTAGTTGGCCATTCAAGAATAATACACTCTAAATTACGTATATATTTTAATTTTATAAGGTTATTTACCCAAATTGACCATATGCTAAACCAGAAAACTAGTTTTAACTAATTTCAAATGAATGATGAGGAGTGATGTTATCAAGATGACAGTCTAGGAGGTCCTTGTACACATATTCTTACAAAAACAATCCAACAATTACCCGGGGATGAAAATAGTTCTGGGAGAGCACCAGAGTACAATTAAAAGCTGCAAAACACAATGGAGCACAAAAAACAAGGATGGTTACATAGAAAGTGTAGCGGGTGTCCTGTTGTCCCATCCCCCAGGAAGGCACAGCTCAACACTAAGAGAATCCTTTCAGCTCTAACTTCCCCTTGCAGCAGAAAAGAAGAGCAAGAGAAACCCCAAAGCCTTCACTGCTGAGGACCTTCATGGTTTTCACCAACACAGACCTCAGCTACTGGAGCAGCCCAGAGCCCACGCTACTATGCTTCTCTGAAGCTGGAGCTGCTGTTAAGCCCCCTCTGGAATAGAAGGACCAATTATTCCCTTTAGCCTTGGCTCTCTCATGTACTTACTTGTGCCCCTGACTTGGTGCACCTTGGGCCTGGGGCCACTGCGCACCTTTAGAACAAGCACCTCCTTCTTTCCCTGAAACCAGCTTCCTTGCACATCCCTGGACCTGGTGCCAAACACAGTGCCACTGGGCATCTCATTCAATTAGCAGATGATTGTCTTTCTCCATTGAAGTCAGTCTATAAAGTCTAAAATGAGAAGTCCAACAAAGGAATACAAACCCACAAAACAGAATTAAACAAAAACTCTGTAATTGAAGAATGTAAATTCTGAACTGAAAAATTCAATAGAGAGCTTCAACAGCTGACTCCAGCAAGCAGAAGAATCAGCTAACTCTAAAAGAAATAATTTAAAATTATCTAATTAGTGGATAAAAAAAAAGTCAAGAAAGCCTATGGGACTTATAGGGTTACTATTAAGTAGAGAAATACATGCATTATGGGAGTCCCAGAAGAAGCAGAGAAAGGGAAAGAGAGTTTATTTAAAGAAATTTTGCCAGAAAACTTCATGTATCTAAGGAGGGAAATAAACTTCCAGATCTGTGAAGCCCAAAGAACCTGAAATATATTAAGCATAAAGAAATTTTCACAAAGACACATTATAATCATACTGTCAAAAGTCAAAGAAAGAATTTTGAAAACATCAAGAGAAAAGCAACTTGTTCCATAGAAAGGAAGTCCCATAAGATCATCAGTGGATTTCTCATCAGAAACTTTTAAAGCTAGGATAGAGTGAGATGATAAATTCAAAAAATATAAAGAAAATAAATAAAATTGCCAATCAACAATATTATTTCCAGTAAAACTATCCTTTAAAAATGAAAGAGAGAAAAAGTCTTTCTTCTAAAAACAAAAGTGGAGGGAATTCACTACCCCTAGGCCTTCTTTACCAGAAATGATTAAGGGAATTCTTCAAATAGAAAGAAATGCATGATAATTGGCAAAGGTAAAATGTATGAATGCATAACAGAATACTATTTTATTGTAATGTTGATGAGTAAATTATTTTAGCTCTGATACAAAAGTTAAAAGACAAAAAATTGTTAATAAATGTACATTATAAAAAGAAGTAAACTCTGATTACAAGAACACAAGTGTTGTGGAGGTAAAAATGTAGTGTTTCTATATGCAATTAAAATTATGAACTCAATGTTCATAATTATAATAGATTTGTGCAAGCCTCAAAATAACCACAACCCCCCTGAAATAGATACACAAAAAACAAAGATAAAAAGCATAAAATCAAATCAGTACAAAAAAATCATAAAATAAAGAAATATAATGAGAGAGTAAGAGAGGAACAAATCAATTAGATATCAGACAGAAAAGAGTTAATTAAATGGTAAAAGTATGTCCTCACTTATCAACAATTACTTTAAATGTAAATGGATTAAACTCCCCAATCAAAAGGCATAGAGTGGCTGAAGGGATAAAAATAAAGTTTTATAGAGAGTAATGTAATTAAGATGATGACATAGGTCATTCCCAACACTAGTCTCTCTCACAAAAATACCAACTAGCAACTCTCCATAGATAAGATAACATTGTGAAATCCTAGAACCTGAAGCATCCCCCTGGGCAATAGAGATGGAATAATTAACACATTAGAAGGGTAAGATTGCACTGCCACAGGCTGACACAGCATCACACCAAGAGGACCCCTGTAGACCCATGGTTTCTCTAATGGAGAGAGAACCCACGTTGATTATCCATGTGAGACACTTCCACCATGTGAGACACTTCCTTGGAGGTGTACTGGGGGTCGCTGGGAGAAATGGCAAAGATCAATTATTGAGGAATAGATAGGGATGGGTAAGAAGGTCAGGGCTTACTGCAACCAATGCTCAGATGGACTGCTATCCTGCTTGCAGTGGCTTCTGAGCATAGATCTCAGACAGGTGCTCTGCTCATCTGCTGAGCCACGCTGGTGGCCCCCTCTGGCTTGATTGCCAATTCTGCCCGATTTGCATCCCCAGTCAATGTTTTGTTATGGCTATGGAGCCCATTTAATGACCCTGTCTGGGAAAGGAGCAAATTCAATCTTAATTGCTGAGCACAGCCTCCAGGCCCAACTCTTTGGAAAGCATGGAGTTGGGTATAATCTCACTCAGCAGTGGAGCCTAGAAGATGGCGCTGCCCAATTGCTGAACACAGCCTGAGGCTTTACCCAGGCAAGGAGCCCAGCCAGTTTCTCTCCTAAATTATAGAGCATAGTCTGAGGCCCCACTCAACCAGGGAGCCTGGGCAGTGATTTCATCCAACCACCAAGCATGAAAATCTCCCAGTATGCCCCCTCACCCAACTTCTGGGGACAGCTGGAGGCCCCCCCAAACAGAGCCCATCCAGTGACAGTGGAGCAAGGGCACTGTGCTATCTGACTGTGAAACCCAGCTGGTGGCTCTGCCTAACATTGGGGCACAGCCTGGGCCATGCCCAATTGCTGAACACAGCCTGAAGCCCTGTCCAATCATGAAGTCTAGTCTATGGTCCTGCCTGAACATGGAGTCCAGCCAGTGGCACAATCTGGTCAAGGAAGACAGTCTGAGGCCCCACCCAGCCAGGAGCAATAGTAGATCACAACCACAGCCCTGCCCAGGAGATTTCAACCAGTGGTATGCACCACCATGGCACACATCTTACAACCATGCCCAACCACAGGCAATTATAGCGTCCTGCTAGTGGTCCCATTGAACCACAGGACACAGCTGCCAGCCCCTCGTGACCAGGGAGTCTATCAGGTAGCCCTGTTTGAAAGCAGAGCCCAGCCACCCAGCCTATCCAACCACAGAGCCCAGCCAGTACATTCCCCCACTCAACTTCAGAACATGGGCAGGATAAGATATATTTTTTAAAAATATTTTTTTAAATTGATTTCAGAGAGAAAGGGAGAGGGAGAAACATCAGTGATGAGAGAGAAACATTGATCAGCTGTCTCCTGCCCGCCCCACATTGGGGATTGAGCCTGTAACCCAGGCATGTGCCCTGACCAGGAATTGAACTGTGACCTCCTGGTTCATAGGCTGATGCTCAACTACTGAGCCATGCTGGCTGGGCATGGGCAGAATAATCTTAAAGAAGTTCAGGGAACTACAATAAAAAAAAAACAAAAACAAAATTAGGAAAACATTATATGAATAAAATGAGAATTCCAACAAGGAAATGGAAACCATAAAAAACAAAATAGAAATCCTAGATTAAAAAATATGACTAAATTAAAGAATTATGGAGCTTTACAGCAGACTTGATCAGACACCATCAGGGAAAACCACTTGGGTATTATGGCTATCTCAGAAGGAGATGACAAACAGAGTTATGGACAGTCAATTTAACCAATAATGGCTGAAATTGCCTAAAAATGGGGAGCAAAATGGACATGCAGGTTTATGAGTCCCAAAAGATCTCAGATAATTTGAACCTAAAAAGGCATGAGACACATTATATTTACATTGTGAAAAGTCAAATGCAAAGAGATTTTGAAAGCAGCAAGAATAAGCAACTCATCATATACAAGGTTCCTCCGACCCCCATAAGACTATAAATTTTGCAACACAGAATTTGCTGCTCAGGATGTCAGAGGAATGGTGGTGTGAGAGATACGTTGGTTTCTCCCCCTGAAACTTTTACAACTTGATCAACTATAACTTAACAATGGATTCCCGGCCCCATATAGAAGCATGCCTGAGATATCCACACACTGAAGCATCTAAAGTGGGCAAGTGGGAACAAACAGGGAGGTGAGGAGGGAGGAGAGCTGGACGGCCCTGCAGCCAGGACCTCACAGACGGCTTGGCCTAGAGAGGGGAGGAAGCCGGCAGTAGCAGCACTTCCTTCAGCTTGAGGAACAGAGCATCAGTGGGCTCTCCAGCAGGGTGAGCAGGGTGAACAGCGGCAGAGCCAGGAAGATGCCTGGGCAAGGACACAGTGCGGGGGTTCTGCCATGGCTGTCCACTGTCCACTGTCAGGCGGGTGGTGTTTCAGACAAAGAAATGGAGCCACAGAGCCCTGCTGCCCCTCAGACTCTCCAAACTCACTCCTGTCACCCTTGTTGATGGGTCGAGGAGAATATTATTTGCAAACAAAGAGCAATTGCAGCTGAATTGCTATTTCCCTCAGTGACCGATCCTCAGATAGGGTACAGAAGCGGGGCACCCCATGGAGGTCTGGGGTCACGATTATTGAGAGGGCAAAGCAAACCCCACCCAAAGCAGTGCAGCTGTACTGTCTCAGGCAGAGGTCAGCTTTGGGGTTTCACAGAGGTAAAAACCTTGTGATACAGTGCCACCTACTGGAATCAATGGAGGACCAAAGCTACCAGAAAATAAAGGATAAAATGGCTGTGGGAAATGCTCATATATAAAAATTATCCTAAATATAAATGGACTGAATTAATGAATAAAGAGACACAGAGTAGCAGATTGGATAAAAACAAAACAAAACACAACCATATGCTGCCTTCAAAAAATACATCTAAACTGCAAAGACAAAGGTAGAATCAAAGGGAAAGGGTGGAAAATTGTTGTCCAAGCAAATAACATTAACAGAAAAGCATACTTATATCTGGCAAAATAGATTTCAAGATAACAAAAATAACAAGAGACAAAGATGGGACACTTTATAATGATAAAGGGGACACTACATCAAGAAAATATAACACTTCTTAATATACCCAACCAGGGAGCACCAACTATGCACAGAACTAAAGGGAGAAACAGATAAAAACTTAATCATAGTTTGGACCTTAATACTCCATTGACAGTTCTACACAGATCAACCAAAAAGAAAATCAATAAAGAAATATTGGCCTTAAATAATACCTTTAATGATACAAATGGACGTAATTGATAATTACAGAACCTTTCATCCCAGAAGATCAGATTATACATTCTTCCTCAATGCACATGGAATATTTTCAAGGATAGACCATATGTTGGGTCACAAAACTAGCCTCAAACAAATTCAAGAAGATTGAAATTATACCAAGCTTATTCTCTCACCATAATGCCCTGAAATTAGAAATCAACTGTAAAAAGGAAGTAAAGAAACCCACAAATCTGTGGAGATTAAATAACATACCAATGAAAAATTGACTGGATCAAAGAAGAAATAAAAGGTGAGATCAAAAGATATATCGAGACAAATGAGAATGAAAATATGACATATCAAAACTTCTGGGATGGAGTGAAAGCAGTAATAACAGGGAAGTTTGTATCATTACAGGCCTATCTCAAGAAATAAGAGAAATTCCAAGTAAACATCCTAACATCACATCTTAAAGTACTAGAAAAAGTAGAAGAAAAGCAACCCAAAGTCAGCAGAAGAAAGGAAATAAACTTTAGAGCAGAATTGAATGAAATAGAGAAAAAAAAAATAACACAACAAAGAACTGGTTGTTTGAAAAGATTAATAAAATTGACAAAGTCCTGGCTAGACTCACTAAGGAAAAAAGAGAAAAGACCCATTTAAAGAAAATCAGAAATGAAAGAGGAGAAGTCACCACAGATACAGCAGATATACAAAGAATCATACTAGAATACTATGAAAGACTATATGCCACCAAATTCAATAACCTAGAAGAAATGGATAAGTTCCTAGAAATATAAATCTGCATAGACTAAATCATGAAGAATTGGAAAATCTAAATAAACTGGTTAGCAGTGAGGAAACTGAAACAATCATCAAAAACCTCCCAAAAATAAAAGTCCAGGTTCAGATGGCTTCACCAGTGAATTCTATCAAACATTCAAAGAAGATTTAAAACTATCCTCTCAAATGCTTCCAAAAAATTGAAGAAGAGGCAATACTTCCTAACACATTTATGAGGCCAACATAGCCCTGATACCAAAACCTGGCAAGATAAAAAAGAAAACTATAGGCCAATATCTCCGATGAATATAGATACAAAAATCCTAAACAAAATACTAGCAAATCCAATACAACCATATAGCAAAAAAAATAATACATCATGATCAAGTGAGGCTCATTGCAGGGGCACAAGATGGTTCAACATATGCAAATCAATCAATGTAATAAACCATATTAACAAAAGAAAGGATAAAAATCATATGATCTTATCAATAGATACAGAAAAGGCATTTGACAAGATATAACATCCATTTATGATTTAAAAACTCAATAAAATCCTATATAATAAAAGGCTAATATGCAAATTGACTAAACAGAGGAATGAACAGTCGCTATGACATGCACTAACCACCTAGGGGGCAGGCGCTCAACGCAGGAGCTGCCCCTTGGTGGTCAGTGTGCTCCCACAAGGGGAGTACCGCTCAGCCAGAAGCCCTGAGACGGGCTCATGGCTGGTGAGAAGGCCTAAGCCATCAGTCAGACATCCCCCGAAGGCTCCCAGACTGCAAGAGGGTGCAGGCAGGGCTGAGGGACCCCTCTGAGTGCACAAATTTCATGCACTGGGCCTCTAATAGGATTATAAGGAAAGTACCCCAACATAATAAAGGCCATATATGACAAACCCACAGCCAGTATTATACTCAATGGCAAAAAGCTGAAAGATTTTCCTCTAAAATCAGGGACAAGACAAGGATGTACACTCTCATCACTCTTATTCTACACTAGAGTCCTGGTGCACAAATTCGCACATGGGTGGGGTTCCTTGGCGTGGCCTGTGGGGATCGGGCCAAAACTGGCAGTCCAATGCCACCTCCTGCTCATCCTGGTCCTGCTGCACCTGCTGTGGGTTTGTGCCCAGTCAGTCCTGATTGGGAGAGGTTTGTGCCACCGCAGCGGCCTCACCAGTTGTGAGCCCAGCATCTGGCGCCCATCTCAAGGGGGGCGGAGGGAAGGCCGGACACGTTGGCCCTCTGGGCAGGCAGTGGAACGACCTTGCCAGCCTGGGATCTGGATCCGTCCTGCTGACATTCGTGCTGGTTGTCAGGAGCCACCTGGTGGCTGCTTTTATATTATTTCTTCCTTGCAGAGCTTCTAGGGAGGGGAAGTGGCTGTGGTGCCTGAGGCCAACTTCCAGGCAGCCAGCGGCATTGTCAGGATTGTGCAGGTGCCGGCCCATAGGTACTACACTTATGGACATTGGTCACAGAGAACATGTTATGAACTTGACCCCAAAGGCAAGAGAAGTAAAGACAAAAATATATGAATGGGACTATATCGAATTAACTAGCAAAAGAAACTGACAACAAAACGAAGAGATAGCTGACTGAATAGCTCCGATAAAGGTTTAATATCCAAAATATATAAAGACTCATAAAACTTAACACCAAGCAACCAACCTAATTGAAAATGGGCAGTGGACCTGAACAGACACCTCTCCCACATAGATATGCAAATGGCCAACAGATATATGAAAACATGTTCACCCTCACTAGCAATTAGGGAAATGCACATTTAAAACTATAATGAGATACCACCTCACACCTGTTTGAATGGCCATTATTAACAAGAAAAGTAGTAAGTGTTGGAGAGGCTGTGCAGAAAAGGAAACCCTCATCCACTGCTGGTGGGAATGTAGGCTGGTGCAGCCACTATGGAAAGCAGTCTGGCGATTCCTCAAAAATATATGAATGAATAAAAACTCACTGAGAAATGTATAGTCCAAGTCAGATTCTATAATATTGTAATTGTGGTAAATAAATCACATAACTTTAGTTTAAATGTAAAAAAGTACTACAAATAATTATAGCTACACTTATTTGTTATTGGGTGTATAATATAAAAAAGATATAAATTGTAACATCAATATCCTAAAATGTGATTGGGGAGAGTAAAAGTATAGGGTTTCTCTATGCTATTGAAGTTTAATTATTATCAGCTTAAAATAAGATATTATAGCTGTAAGATATTTTATGTAGGCCTCATGGTAACCACAAATGGAAGACCTGTAGTAGATACACAGTTATGAGAAAAGAGTGAAAGCATACTGCCACGGAGTCATCAAAGACAGAGAGTATGCCTTTAACCGGTTTGGCTCAGTGGATAGAGCATCGGCCTGTGGACTAAAGGGTCCCAGGTTAGATTCTGGTCAAGGGCCTGTACCTTGGTTGTGGGCACATCCCCAGTAGGGGTTGTGCAGGAGGCAGCTGATTGATGTTTCTCTCTCATCAATGTTTCTAGCTCTCTCCCTCTCCCTTCCTCTCTGTAAAAATCAATAAAATATATTAAAAAAAGACAGAGAGTAAGCAAGTGACAAAAGATTTATAAAACATTCAGAAAACAACAAAATGGCAATAATAAGTTCTTACCAATAATAAGTTCTTACCTAATATGATTAATGTAAATGGATTAAATTATAAAAACAAAAGACATAGAATGGTTGATAGAAAAAAGAAGATCCAACAATATGTTGCCTCAAAGACACTCACTTTAGCTTTAGAGATACACCTTGGCTAAGAGTGAAGGGATGCAAAGTTATTCCAAGAAAAATGCTAAAAAAAGAAAGTAGTGGGAGCTATACTTATATCATACATAATAGACTTTAATTATAAATAGTCTCAAGTGAAAAAGAAGGTAATTATATAATTACAAAAGGGTCAACTTACCAAGAAGATACAAAAATTGTAAATATTTATGCACCCAACCATGAAGCACCTAAATATATTAAATACTAATATAACTTAAAGAGCAAATACATCTACACTAATAATAGAGAAACATGCAAATTGACCTCACCTCCACTATACCCACAAGCCACGCCCACCAGCCAATTAGAAGCGAGTATGCAAATTAACCCAACCAAGATGGCTGTGGCCACGGAGTGAGCAGGAGGCTTGGGTTTCTCCGGCAATGGAGGAAGCCAAGCTTCCCGCCCACTCTGGACAGCCCTGGCCTCTGCTCAAGGCTACAAAGTTTCAATTATAGAAGATAAATAAATTTCAACAAAAATGGCGGTGGCCATGGAGCTGGAGAGAGCAGGAGGCTTAGGTTGCCCCTGGCAATGGAGGAAGCCAAGCTTCCTGGCCGGCCCTGGCCTCCGCTCAAGGCTATAAAGTTTCAATTATAGAAGATAAATAAATTCCAACAAAAATGGCAGCGGCCATGGAGCTGGAGAGAGCAGGAGGCTTGGGTTGCCCCTGACGATGGAGGAAGCCAAGCTTCCTGGCCAGCCCTGGCCTCCGCTCAAGGCTATAAAGTTTCAATTATAGAAGATAAATAAAGTCCAGATACCAGGGCCTCTTCTGTGGTCACTGGGGGGGAGGGGGGGACGTGTCCGGCTATCAAACCACCACAGGCCCCTCGCCTAGGCCACCCCACACCCCAAAGGAACCCCCACCCTGATCAAGGACACCCTTCAGGGCAAACCAGCCAGCCCTCACCTGTGCACCAGGCCTCTATCCTATATAATAAAAGAGTAATATGCAAGTTGACTGTCACTCCAACACACAAGATGGCTGCCCCCATGTGGACACAAGATGGCCACCACAAGATGGCCAGCAGGGGAGGGCAGTTGGGAGGGACCAGGCCTGCAGGGGAGGGCAGTTGTGGGCAATCAGGCTGGCAGGGGAGCAGTTAGGCATCAATCAGGCTGGCAGGGGAGTGGTTAGAGGGTGATCAGGCTGGCAGGCAGAAGCGGTTAGGGGCAATCAGGAAGGCAGGCAGGCGAGCAGTTGGGAGCCAGCAGTCCTGAATTGTGAGAGGGATGTCTGGCTGCCCGTTTAGGCCCGATCCTACTGGGATCAGGCCTAAATGGGCAGCCAGACATCCCTCAAGGGGTCCCAGATTGGAGAGGGTACAGGCTGGGCTGAGGGACACCCCCCACCCTCATCGTGCATGAATTTCATGCACTGGGCCTCTAGTAGTATTATAATACTTTGATACATCACATAGCAAGAGAATAAAAAAGGAAATAAAATTTAAGCAACATTATATAGACCAAATGGTCCTAACAGACATATATAGAAAATACCATCCAATAGTAGAAGAATATACATTCAGGTGCCCATAGAAAAATTTCTAGGATAAATCTTATGTTAGGCCACAAAACAAGTCTCAATAAATTCAAGATGATAAAAACTACAAGTGTCTTTTCTGACTACAGTGAAATAAAACTAGTAATATATACAGGAAGAAAGCTGGAAAATTCACAAATATATGGAATTAAACAGCACACTGGTGAAAAACCAATTGAACATAGGAAAAACCAAAAGTGAAATAAAAAATATCTTGAGACAAATGAAAATGGAAACAAAATATGTCAAAAGTTATAGGATGCATCAAAAGCAGTTCTAAGAGAAAAGTTTATAGGTATAAACTCATACATCAATAGAAAAGAAAGATCTCAAATGCACAACATAAAATTAGATTTCAAGGAATTAGAAAAAGAACAAAGTAAGCCCAAATATAGTAAAAGGAAGAAAATAAGGATCAGTGTGGAAGTAAATGAAATAGAGACCAGACCAACAATAGAAAAAAATCAACAAAACTAAGAGTAGTTCTTTTAAAAGATAAAACAAAATTAACAAATCTTAATTCAAAATGGAATAAAGATTTAAATGTAAGACTTGAAACTATAAAAATCCTAGAAGAAAATATAGGCAGTAGGATCTCAGACATTTCTCACAGCAACATTTTTTCTGATATACCTAACCAGGCAAGGGAAACAGAAGGAAAAATAAATAACCAGAGGAGAAACAAAATGGCGGCATAAGCAAATGCTTGTACTTACTGCTTCCCACAACCACATCAAAGTTACAACTAAAATATAGAACAACCATCTTTCAGAATTGCCTAAAATCTTGCTGAATGGAAGTCCTACAACTAGAGAAGTAAAGAAGCACATTGAGATTGATAAGAGGGGTGGAGGCATGGAAGAGGCCAGTCTGACAACCACATGTGGCCCTTTTTTTCTTTTCTTTTCTTTTTTAAATCAGAAGGAATAGCTTCAAGGCCTCCAGCCCAGGGTTCCAGAACTGGGAAAAGAAGTCCCTGTAACTGTGGGTTGTAAAAACCAGCCAGGATTGTGGTTGAGTGACAGAGACTGCTGGAGTCCCAGGTGTTCCTCTTAAAGGGCCTGTGCACAAACATACATGATCCTACTTCCTCGGACGTCCATCCCTCTGTGGTGACTTTGGGAGAATCTAGGAACATAGGGGAGGAACTGGACGGTCTGGCTTCAGGGCAGAAACCCAGGGTCGGCTTTCTCCCAGACAGAAGTGCTTGCAGGGATCAGCCATATCTGAATTTCCATCACTGTTCACTCTGCACTGGTGATTCCATGAGACTCCACCCCATCCAATTTGCAGCTCCACCTAAGCTGTTTGCAGTAGCTTTTCCATATAAATGGCCTGTCCTGGCTGAGGCTTCAGCCTTTGCTAAAATATCTCAAACAAGCAGCAGCTGGCATCAGATGCTTCAAACCTATAAATAAAAGCACAAGACTCATCAAGAGAAAAGCTGTTAGTTACCTACAATGGAGTGCCCATACAACTGTTCCCTGATTTCTCGACAGAAACTTTGCAGGCCAGAAGGGAGTGGCAAGAAATATTCAAAGTGATGAATAACAAGGACTTACAACCAGGATTACTCTACCCAGAAAAGCTCTCATTTAAAATTGAAGGTTAGATAAAGAGCTTCACAGACAAGAAAAAGCTAAAGGAGTTCATCACCACCAAACCAGTATTACATGAAATGTTGAAGGGTATTCTTAAGAAGAAAAAGAAGAAGGAGAAGGAGAAGGAGAAGAAAGAGAAGAAGTGATAAAAATATGAACAATAATATGACAATAAATACATATCTATCAACAATTGAACCTACAAATCAAAATAAATGAATAAGGAATCTAATGAACAAAATAAACCGATAAATAAAATAGAATCAGAGGCATTGAAATGTGAAACAGACTAATGAATCTAAGAGGGAAGGGGTCAGGGTTTGTGGGAAGAGATTAACCAAATATCTTATATGCATACTAGAGGCCCGGTGCATGACATTTGTGCACTGAGGGGAGGTGGGGGTTCCTCAGCCCAGCCTATACCCTCTTGCAGTCTGGACCTCTAAGGGGATGTCTGCCTGCAGGCTTAGGCCTGATCCCCCCACAGTCCAGGGCTTTCAGTCTGGAACCCCTCACTCCCTACCGCCCGCCTGCACTGAGGCAGAAGAGGCTCCTGCCACCGCCGCTGTGCTCTCCAGCCATGAGCCAGCTGAGCGGCGCCCCCCCTGTGGGAGCCCACTGACCACCAGGGGGCAGCTCCTCCATTGAGTGACTGCCCCCTGGTGGTCAGTGCACGTCATAGCGACCAGTCGTTCTGCCGTTTGGTCAATTTGCAGATTAGCCTTTTATTATATAGGATATATATTACCTATGAACACATACAATAGGGTTTTGAAGGCCTGGGGTGGGGCAGGAACTGGGTGGAGGGGACCAAGGGTGGGAAAATGGAGACATCTATAATACTCTTAACAATATTATAAAAAATAAATAAAAAAGAAAGAAAAAAATAAACAAATGGAACTACATCAAACTAAAAGGTTTTTGCACAGCAAAGGAAACCATTAACAAAATGAAAAGACAACCCAATGAATGGGAGAACATACTCACCAATGATATATCTGATAAGGGGTTAATATCCAAAATTCATAAAGAACTCAGACAATTCAAAACCAAATAAACAAACAATCCAATTAAAAACTGGGCAAAATACCTGAATAGACACTTTTCCAAGAGGACATACAGTAGACATAGGGAAAGATGTTCAATATCACTAATCATCAGAGAAATGCAAATTAAAACCACAATGAGATATTACCTTACACCTGTCATAATGGCTATCATCAGTCTATACTAATAATAGAGGAATATGCAAATTGTCAAGACGCCATCATGTAACGACCGTTCAGCAGGCTGCATCCTTGCCCCCTGCTCAGGCAGGTGCGAGGCCCAGGGTAGGTAGGATAGGATACAATAGGAGGAGATAAGAAAGGAGAGGGAGAGGAAGGCAGGCCTGCATGCAGACAGGCCAAGAGGAGAAACAGAAATACAGAAAGGGAACAAGAAAAAGATGCAGGAATGGAAAAGGGAAGGAAATGCGGGGCTGCACATGAGAGAGGGTGGCGACTGCGGTGGGGCGGAGCAGCTGCACCCGGTGAGGGACGGGGCGCAGGCGGTGTAGAGTGGGGATCCCCACCCAGACGTGGGAGCAGGGTGGTGGCACCTGGCACGGGCCGTTGGGATGGAGGGATGGATGGTCTGAGGCCTTATGGGCAGAGGCACTCCTGCTCTGCGGCAGCAGTGCCCGGGCCGTGTGGGTCTCGGCCACCCTTGCTGGGCCCGGTGCCCCATGCTGGGAGGGGAGGCGCAGCTTAGCTGGGGCAGAGTCGGATACTAAGGAGGGTACTGCTTTCATCCCCAAGGGCTGGACCCTAAAACACTGGCCAGGGTTAGGTTGGTGGTGCGTTAACTGTACTTTGTTGACTAGAAGTTGGGGTGTCCCGGGCAGGGAATGGGAGGAGGACAGCAGTGGGGAGGCCAGGGAAGAGGGGGTGGCGAAGGCCTGGCTGGGGCTGGGCCCTGGGCTGGGGGTTAACGCCCCCCAAACGGAAGCTTTAATATCAAAGTGCGCTCAGGCAGGGCTGGAAGCAGGTTCCAGAGAGGAAAGGGGAAGATCAGTGAACATGGCAGGGAGCAGTGGGTAATAATAGGAAGGAGGGTGGGAGGCAGGGTTCAGTCTCATAAGGGACAGGTGAATGGGGGGGCAGGGTGGGAGGAGTAAGGAGTAAAATGGGGTGAGGCCAGGAAAACAGTTAAATAAAAAGAAGAAACAGAATGTGAGAGTGAGGGGAGTTTAAAAGGAGGACTTAGTAAGAAATTTAAGTACAGGGTGATTTTTAAAAAATGTAGTCAGACATCCCCTGAGGGCCGTTGGACTGTGAAAGGGTGCAGGCTTGGCTGAGGCCCCCCCACATGTGCATAAATTTTGTGCACCAGGCCTCCAGTAAATCAATAATCAACACGTGCTGGAAAGCATGTGGAGAAAAAGAAACCTTTATGCACTGCTGGTGGGAATGCAGACCGGTGCAGCCACTGTGGGAAACAGTAAGGAGTTTCCTCAAAAAATAAAAAATGGAACTGCCATTTGACCCAGAGATTCCAAATCTGGCACTAGTTCATTATAATAAAAGGCTAATATGCAAATCAACCGAACAGTGGAATGACCGGTTGCTATGATGCGCACTGATCACCAGGGGACAGACGCTCAATGCCGGAGCTGCCCCCTGGTGGTCAGTATGCTCCCATAGGGGGAGCACCACTCAGCCAGAAGTCAGGCTCATGGCTGGCGAGCACAGTGGGAGCTTCTCCCGCCTCCCCGGCAGTATGAGATGTCCGACTGCCAGCTCTGTCAGTGGAACATCCCCCAAGGGCTCCCGGACTGCGAGAGGGCGCAGGCCGAGCTGAGGGACACCTCCCCTGCATGTACGAATATCATGCACCGGGCCTCTAGTTTCAATATAAAAACATATACAATGGAATATTATCCTCAGAAAAGATAGACATGCTGTTGATGACGATATAGATGAACCTGGAGAATGTTATGTAAAGATAAATAAACCAGTCACAAAAGGATACATACTTATATGGGGAACCTAGGTAAAACTCATAGAAGCAGAAAGTAGAATAAAGATGAAAGTGAGGAAATGTTGGTCAAATTGTTCCTTTTCAGCTAGTGAGATGAATATGTTTTGGAGATTTATGTACAGCAATGTGATGCAGTTATCAATACCCCATTGTATATTTACAATTTGCTAAGATAGTAAATCTTAAGAGTTCTAATCAGAAAAAAAGGTATTATCTGAGGTAATGGATATATTAATTAGCTTGATTGTGCTGATTATTTCAGAATATCCTATATAATAAAAGGCTAATATGCAAATAGACCAAACAACGGAACAACTTGTCAGTATGATGTGCGCTGACCAGGGGGAGCATGCAGACCATGCAGGTGTTGGCAGCAGGTGGCAGAGAATGGAACATGGTGGGTGTTGGCTGCAGCAGGATGGTGGAGCAGGTGAGTGAGGGCACCAGACCAAGGCTGGTCACCAGTCGCTGAAATCAGGGCGAGCCTCTGGTGGTTACTGAAAATTATTGGTTTCCACGCACCAAAGTCCACCCCCCGCCCCCCCAGAACTCACACCTGCTGCCAGTGCCGGCCCTGATCGCTCGGCACCATCAGTGGGTGCAAGCAGCGGCTGCCGGCCCCAATTGCCCCTGAGGGCTTCTCTAGCTCACCCTGCCCCTGAGAGGCAATTGGGGCAGCAGCCACTGCTCGCACCCACTGGCAGCACTGGCCCAAATCACTCCGCGACATCAGTGGGTGCGAGCAGGGCTGGCGCCATCAGTGCATGGGACCAGTGGAGGCAGGAGTGGGGCTGCCAGCTGACAGGGGACCGGGGGCCATGGCAGGAGAGGCTCGGCGGGGGCGCGAAGGATGGGCCAAGGTTCACCCATGTGCCCACTGCAGCCTTGCAGCCCACAGTTCCTTTTCAGGTGCATGAATTCATGCACTGGGCCCCTAATATACATATATTAAAATATCAAGTTACATACCTTAAGTATATACAAATTTTGTAGTAATACCTCAATAAAGTGGAAACAATTTCAAATGACTAAAATCTTTAGAATGTATATTCAACACATAAATAAATCTAGAATTAATAATGAAAAGATTAGTAGAAAAATTCCTACATTTTTTAAATTAAGCAATAAATTCTAAATAACTCATATCACAGAATAAATTAACAGACATATTAATATAGTATATTTTGAAACATATGAGAGTATAAATTCATACTTAAAACTTTGGGATGGAGTTAAATACTTGCTGAGGGGTAATTTTATAGCTTTAAATGCATAGTTTAGATAAGAAAGTCTGAGAAATCAATCATCAGTGTAATCATCAGAAAATGCAATAAAAATAAACAGAAAATTACACCTCCAACAGGTAGAAGAAATGTGATAAGCTTAGAAATTTTTTAAATAAAAATGAATAACATTACAGCTAATTTAAAAAAGCTGTTTTCTTTATGAAAGACTAAGATAAAAAGAAAAGACAAATTTACCAATGCCAGGAGTGAAAATTGGAACATCTTAAGTCCTACCTGAGATGCAGCTCTTATTTGAACCCATTGTACCATGCACTTCACTTTTTTAATGTTTGGTATCACAATTTTTATAAAAATGCAATCCTATCTAATAAAGAGGGAATATGCAAATTGACCATCACACCATCACAAAGATGGGGGCGCCCACAGCCACAAGATGGTGGCACTCAGTCCCCTCAGCCCAGCCAGGGGGCGGGGGGCAGTGGACGCACAGTGCAGCCAGACCCGCCCTCAGCCCCCCAGCTGCCCAGGGCCACCTAAGACTCAGGTAACCAGGGCCGGCCGAGGCTTGCGCTACTGGCAGTGGCAGCAGCAGAGGTGTGATGGGGGCGTCGCCTTCCCCTGATCGCCAGGTCGCCTCCCATCCCTGAGGGCTCCCGGACTGTGAGGGGGGCAGGCCAGGCTGAAGGAGCCCCCCCCCCCCCCCCCCCAGTGCATGTATTTTCATGCACCGGGCCTCTAGTGTTTACATAATTGTGACAAGTGAAGTCAGAGTGTAGCTATGATTTTGTTTCTTTTAAATCTTTTTATTTTACTTAGAAGTTATGAATGTCTTTATTCTTCATTTTATTAATTTTCTTTACCATCATCACTAATGCAGTTCCTCAATTGACACTTCAAGTGTATAATCTTTTGGTTTGTGGAAACATATCTAGGCATCAAAATCATTTCTTTTTTCCTTTTCAGAGACCTCTTTCATGGAACTCTCAGTGTTTTAGCTGGGCTAGCCGATCTTCAGAACAGTAGTCACTTTGGGATTTTATCACCAGCAGATTGGGAAGACATGGTTTGAGCTTTGTACTAAAATGACATGTTTGTGGGATTTCTTGAATTCTGCTTTCTTGGTTCACATCTTTGTTTTATGGAGCACATTCTCCAGTTACTTTTGAAAGGAGAGAGCACGAGAAATGAAAATCTTGCTTTAGGAAAACACTGTCCTCAGACCCTAACTTTGCCAGACAGGATTAGGAGGTACAGATTTCTGCATTGGAAATCTTTAATCAGAATTTTAGTTTTTCATTTCCCCCCTCATTTCCTGTTGCTTTTGAGAAATCTGATGCTATTAGGATTTATCTCCTGTTTGTCAACTTTTGTTAGCTACAGTGTTCTGAATACATGTGATGCAATGCTTGATGCGTGTCTTTTCCTTTTTTTCATTTTTTTTATTGATTAAGATATTACATATGTGTCCTTATCCTCCCATTGCTCTCCCACTCTCATTCATGCCCTCACCCCCCTAGTGTCTGTGTCCATTGGTTCTGCTTATAAGCATGCATACAAGTCCTTTGGTTGATCTCTCCCCCTTACCCCTTCCCTCCCCTACCTTTCCTCTGAGGTTTGAGCATCTGATCGATGTTTCTCTGTCTCTGGATCTGTTTTTGTTCATCAGTTTATGTTGTTCATTATAAACCACAAATGAGTGAGATCATGTGGTGTCTTTTCCTTTCATTGTGCTGCGTACTTGGTAGACTCAATTTTGATACTCATTATGCTGAAACCTGGAACACTGTCTCACCTGTCTCTCCCCATCTCTCCTTTTCCCTTCCCAGCACATTAAAAAAGTCTTATATCCTCTTCAGTTAAAGGGGAACAGATCTTTTGGAGCTGTTCCTTGTTTTATTACCTGCCATTTTCCGTCTTGTTTCATTTTATTCATTTGACTCTCTAAAAGTTTACATCATCTCCCACCATTTTAAAGATTATTGATATGTCACTTCTACACATTTATCCTATCTCTCTTTGTTCCTCCAATCTGCCTTCCAAATGTCAACATACTCTTCATTTATAAGCGCAACATCTTATCTCTGATACAACTTAAGTACATTTTTAAAGTTTACATTTTCTGTTTTCCCAATTATTTATTGATTGCGTGATGATTTATTTTTTGGTTTTTGGGCTTACAGCCTGTCCTACTATGTCTTGTGATCCTTGGAGGAAGGATCACAAGACATAGTATTAAGGATCACAAGACATAGATATTAAAAAGTGAAACTTTAAATACCTGATCTTGTGTGCAATGGTATAAATTGCCATCTGGGCCAGTCAGATTTTTCTGGATGAACCCTGATGTAAGAATCAGCAGTCCTTCCCTCTGAGGTTGTTTATTTCTCTAAACATAAGTCTTATACTTTATGAAGTTTATGAGTCCATGGAAAAAATGTAGAATTTAGATTCTTACTTTGTTCCTTTGTTGTCAGATGTTACCCTGATTTCACCTGTATCCAGGGATCCTTTGATCCAACCTCTCTTGAGCATAAGCCATTTTCCTTCTACTCTTACCGCAGTGTGGGACCAAAGCAGAAATTTGACTGAGAGGAGTGGAAGAGATGATTTTACAGCTTCTTTGAACAAACGGTTATCCACTCATCCTGTTTCATTCCCACCTTTACCCCTTGACTAATAGTTACCTGGTCCCCGGAAACCCTGGGAGCTCTGGCTCTACTGTTTAGGATTAGCCCTCCTGAATTTGCTTAGGATTCGTGATTTGTTTTGTTGATTAGGTAAATTGTTCCTTATCCATATGCTTTTCAGCTTTAATCGTTTTGTTTCAAAATTTTATATTCTCATTTCTATTACTTCTTAGCCATATAGTTTTGCCCTAAAAAATCTTTCTCTCTCAAGTTGGTGTTTCTAAGAGCGCATGGAGGAAAATTAAGTTTAAGTGTTCATTTTCACCTCAGCACCCCAGCAAAACTCTTATAATGATGGGATTTAAACTATTATTACAATCACTAAAGGAGCAAAATCTTTTTCAGTTCCTCAGTAAATACCAATGTCTACTAGCAACAATAAGATAGAAAAGGAACTTACTTCTCTTTCCTGATGTAGCCCCTACAGAAATAAACACAAACATGTAAGGAACTTAAAAATGTTATTATTATTTCTCCAATTCTCTCAACTGATTTAAAAAATTAGAAATGATATCAGAAATGATGATGACCAAAGTATGCAAGAGTTCCTTCTAGGTGGTTATGAAAGCATGGAATATTTGAAATTCAAAAGAGGAACTTACTGTCAGGTTTTGAAGGCACAACTGAAATAGGAAAATGAAAGCATTGATTGTCTACAAAAGATTAATTTTCCTTAATATTTCTCTAAAATAAATTTATATAATAAAAAGTTTACATGAATTATTTAGGTTTAATTTTTTATAACAAAGTACACATACTTATTTTAAAATTTATTTAATGTAAATAAAACCACCAGTTTTCTGATCCATTTCTTGATACCTCCTATTTCCTTTTTTAAAAAATATATTTTTATTGATTTCAGAGAGGAAGGGAGAAGGAAAGAGAGAGATAGAAACATCAATGATGAGAGAGAATCATTGATTGGCTGCCTCCTGCATGCCCACTACTGGGGATTGCAGAATCGAACCTGGGACCATTCAGTCCGCAGGTCGATGCTCTATGCACTGAGCCAAACCAGCTAGGGCTATTTATGCTCTTTGAAGGTGGTTCTAGAACTAATATTTACTTATAGAATATCTGTATGATATTTCATGATTGCCCAAATTTGGATAATTTATATTGGCTTTCTATGTGAACCACAAAGATTTACCTTTTATACCTTTCCCTAATTCACTTTCTGTCTTCCTATTTTCCAACAACCCAACTCACATTTTTATGATAAATCAATATGCTGTAAGCAATGCCATGACCATATAAATAATGTTCATTGTGGAATCATGTATTGTGCCAGCTTTCCTATTAAAATTATGTTATTTCTTACTGATTCTTGACTTTTGGAGGTTTCCTTTGAACATTTTTCCAGGCTGCCTTCTATTATTCTCTCTTAGTCATCTCAGTGCATTAGCAGACGGGATCACCTCCACATCAGGGACTGCACAGGAGATTGCTTCTTTGTGAGGGAAGCCTCAGCTCTGCTCTTAAGGCCTTTCAAGTAACCGAATTAGGTCCACTCAGATCATCTAGGGTAACCCGGATGTTATGTGGCCTGTGGGTCTCGGCTCTGGTGCTCCGGGCTGTGCAGCCCATCCAGGGCTCTGGGCCTCTGTCCTCTGAGGGACAGACCCTCCTGTAGCCCAGCGCTCCCTCCTGTCTCGGCCCCCGCCAGCCTGCCACCCCCGGGAGCCGGGTCAGCTCCTCTTGTGACCTCGCCCTTCCTACCGGTCCCCAGGTGCTCTCTGTCCCTCCTGGATATGGCTCCTCCGCAGCCGGACCTCAGCCGGTAATTCCAGGAGAATGTTCTCCAACTGGGCTTTACTTCCAGCCTGGCCTCGGGAGGAGGGGCACGCCAGGCCTGCCTCTTCGCGGCATTTGCCCGCCCTCTGAAGTGTTTTAGATCCTTCTTACTTTATGGATGTTTCTTCTCTTCTTTCTTCTCTTATTTGTGGATATTTATTATAAATTAAAAAGTTTTTCCTGCTCCTTGCCTCTTCCTAAGCCTTCAGAGTTCTGTCCACCTTCCTTTTATTAGTGTTTTATGGGGTATTTCCTCAAATGCAGAAACCAGTGACTTGCCATTTGAAGTTAATAATGTAGAATAAAAACGTTAATTGGAAGTATGCATTGGGAGAGATGGATATTATTGGTGGCATTATTGTAAGGTGAATTGGTGGGCAAGGTTTTTTGTTTTGTTTTGCTTATTTGGTTTGGGTCTCCACTTAAAATATTTTAAATATGCACGCTTTTTCTTTGGGGAGATCCTCTCCCCCCCCACCCCCAATAACATTTCTTCCTTAGTATGCAAGTGGATGCCTGCTTGCCATTGTACCAAGAGCTATGTAGAAGGATTCTGGGATCTTTTGTGCATATCATAGATCCTTTTATTTAGTTGCTGAATTTCAGTACCACCCCCTTTGCTCTCAATTGCAGATCGTGTCCAGAAGTTTTCACCTGTTTTAACCTCCATGAAATCATTAGGCTTCTTGCCTGGCTGCCAGGGATGGAGAGAAGTACCCAGGGTTCTGATGGAGACTTCTGATTGGCCATCTTCTAATTGCACTTTGTCTTTAAAGCTTTCCCAGAGTTATACATTTTCAGTTAATATTCTCCTTGCCTTTTTCTACTGCTCACGCTCAGGTTTCTCCTGTCTCCTAAGTCGGTTACTTATCTGCTTTCAAAATTTTCTCAGCACTTATAAATTCCTCTCTTTTCCTTCCCCCATTTCCCCCTTTGTGTGTATGTTCTTTTTCTATTTCTGTATTTTCATTACAGTGGTATTTTAGCAGGGAGTTGAAATAATTGCCTTGTTAAACTAGAACTAACCTCTCC